>NC_081840.1:216920766-217241727 GCF_963259705.1 Myotis daubentonii
AAGTGCTATTCTAAACCTTGAAAATGCAGCTGTCCTCAAACTTAGGAATATGACCTTGCAAACTCAATGGATCCTGCATATGCTCTCAAGAAGGTTATACTGTGGTAGGGTTGCAGGGGCCTTCTCAAGAGGAGCACCACAGCGTCAACCACAGAACAAGGAGATGCATTACAATTCCCCGGGCGAAATGGTGGCCTCAGTGAAGTGGTGAGGAACAACATATCCACTCAGAGGAATGTTCATGGTGCCTGGCCCATTTGTGAGGGCAAGCTGGAACGTTGTTTATCCCCAGTAGAGATCACAGTGTTGGATTTTTAATATTTCAGTAACAGCTTTGGCTTAACCCACAAAACCCAACAATTTTTCTCTAGTTCTAGTAACTTAAAGCACCTGGTGGTTTCTGTATCCTCTTTCTTTGTGCAAAATCATAAATCTCACCAGCACCCATAGCCTGCATACTAACTTTCTTCATATGAGAGTCAAAAGAGGTCATGTGCCAAGCACTCATTATCTATTTGGCATATGGCTAAAGCAAGGAGTTGAGGTAAGGGTTCCAACTCAGAGGAAAAAAAAAAAAGATTACATGACTTAATGGGTCTGGTTACCAGGTAACGTGGATTTTTCTAGCTATCCATCATGAGACAGAAGTGCATTTAAACAATTGCAGCAATCCTTTGATTTTCACTATTACCTCATTCCTAAGTAAGGTTTTGCATTCTGTGACCACCAATAGGAGTGCTGTTTACCTGGCAGTGCTCAGCCAAATAGTACAACAGACAGACAAGAGTTGGAGCTTAAAGTTGCAGTGTGAGCCAAAGCACAAGTTAAAATCATCCTCTTTAAAAACGCTTCATCCTGGGAATGCCTTCCGGTAGTGTAAGCCAGCCCTTGGGAGAAGCTGGAGTGCTCCGGGAGAATTGGCACATCTGTGATTTGGTCCCAAAGGAGCCTGCAAACACACATCTGTGTTAGCTACGGAGCTTGTCTTGCTGTGCCTTACTCATGTTTAAACCATGTGAGTTGGTGTAGTGAAATACAGTGCAAAAGCAGGATAATACCCAACCATCTTCCAAAACGAGGAAATGAAATGAAATGAAATGCAGGAGGCTAAGCAGATGCCACCAGAGCATGTAGACTACGCCAACTCTTGACGTAGGTTATTTCATGTGCTTTTGCCTGTGATACACCGAGGACTTTATGACCACTACACACATAGATATATTCTTCTTCTTCTTCTTCTTGTTATCATATAATTCAACCTCAGCCTGAAATATATATTCTTTCTCTTTCAAAAATATTCTCCCACTAAGTGCATCGTCAATTTGAGGGAAACAATGATTTTCTTCCCTTGTTGCCCCCCTAGTGCGATAAAAAAATAATTAAAAAGGTAAAGCTTCAGTAAAAAGTCTATTCTGCTCTGAAGAACCTTGTCATAAGCTTTATTTTTCTATAATTTCTATGCCCAGCTCTTAGCAACATTTTCTTTAAATAGGGGGCTGCACTAAGTGTATGGATTGTAAAATATATTCTTCCCTCCTTTTTGTTTTCCTTTTATACTTATTTCCTTCCATCTCTTCCTTCCTCCCATCTTCTTTCCACAAATATTGTCAAGTAGCATTATATATATAATACCCTCTAGAAATTACTTAATTTTCTATTACTTTTTGAGAGTTTATGGAATGCCTAGTGCATTTCTTCTCTTTTCTACCTGTCTCTTCACTTTCCTAGCCAGATGCCTCCCACACAACCCCGAAGGGCATTCACTTATAAACCTCCTGTACACTAATGTTTGTCCCAGGTTATACTGTCTACAGAATTTTACCTGCTATGCAAAATTTAGGTACACAACTTATATACCCTCTGCTATATTTTTATTATATGTTATGCTTGTCTAGGCTAGTCTATCTATCCTATTTTATCCTATCCTATCCTATCCTATCCTATCCTATCCTATCCTATCCTATCCTATCCTATCCTATGCATCATTTTATCCTATCTATCCTATCCTATTCTGTCATCTTATCCTAACTTATTCCATTCTATCCCATTGTCTTTTAAAGAGACAATAAAAAAATTGGGGAGTACATGTCAAGATCAATTCATTAAACACAATGAACCATAATTTGAAACAAAGATTGCTTTTTGCATGCTTGCTCCAAAAATAAAGCACATCCTTCTAACTGCAGTTATAATGACTTTTAACAGGCAGTATTTTTCTTTATAAGTATATTAATTATAGTCCTCTAGACCATGCAAATTGTTATTTGGGTTATTAAATTTTGCCAAAATATCATTACAATTCCTAGAAATGCCTATAAAAGTGCATGTTAATAATGTAACTGATTACTCACCAGATTTAAATAAATAAAAAATTCATAAAATAGCAAATATAAACTTAAGATTCTGATTTAAAATATTTGACATGTCTCATTCTGAGTTAGGGTAGTCAAGAAAGTTTGATTCAAGAAATTAATTACTAAGCAAAAAAAGTAAACACATATATTCTACTCTAAGTCAGAATTTGCAAGGCAGCCCACAACACATTTGCAAATGATAGCAGGTCTTTGATACTACACTTGATCTTAGCCAAAAGGCCGAGAAGCGATGGGTCTTTGATACTAATTTTCACTATAGTTTCCTGTCTTTTCTTGACCTGCTACACTTTTAAAATAAGCCATATACATAAAATTCTATAAACCTGGTGTCAAACCATGTTAAATCATATTTTTCCTATTATCACTTGTATCAGCCACAAAACATCTTTCTTTTTTACTATGAGATTTAGAGTAAAAATTAATAAAAAACAAAATTCTTGCTTTGATATGGTTGTCTGTTGGTTTTTAAAAATTAAATATATTTGTTGGGTTCTTCAAGTCTTCACTTTATACATTATAATAATAAGACTGGCAAGCATAGTTCAAAATGAACTTAATGTAAAAAAAAACTTTTTAAGAAAACCTTGTGAAAGTATTAGACACATTTACTGGGTTGATTGTAGTTAAATTATAAATAAAGATATGAACATTGATTTTAAGAATATTTTTAAATTGATGTGTTGGCGTTCCTTATTGAAATATTTCAGGAAGTATGTGCATTTTAGACACATATCTTCTTTCCAAATTGAGAGCCTAGTGTATTCAAGACACATTATTAGGACTTACAAGAATGCAAGAATGGGTTAAAGTTAGACCCATTCTGGGTCCACAAAATTGGAGATAAAAACGGGATAAAAATATAATTATCAGCATAAGTTTGTCACTATTAATAATGAGAGCACTTTCATAACAGAGATGTATTTCTGATTTAAGAAATAACATGAAACCATATATTAAATATTTCCTAAGAGAAAATAGATCACTACATACCTATTATAATGGCAAAAATCCTAAACACTTACAACACCAAATGCCAGTGAGCATGTGGAGCAATAGGAACTCTCTCACTCATTGCTGGTGGGAATGCAAATTAGTACAGTTACTTGAGAAGACATTTTGGCAATTTCTTAGAAAACTAAAGATATTTGTACCATATAATTCAGCAACTATGTTCCATAATATATACTCGAATAAACTGAAAACTACATCTACACAAAAACCTGCAAACCAGATGTTTATAGCAGTTATATTTACAATTAAAAAATGGAATCAACCAAGATGTCCATCATGATGTGAATGATTAAACTGTAGTATACTCAGACAATAAAATATTATTTGTCACTTAAACAAAATATGCTAAGTCATGAAAAGATATGGACAAATCTTTAATGCATATTACTAAGGGAGAAAAGCCAACCTGAAAGGCCTACATACTCCATGACTCCAATTATACATCATTCTGTAAGAGACAAAACTGTGGAGACAGTCAGTGGTGGTCCAGGGTTGGGAAGAGAAACAATATTTTTAGAACAGAGCAACTATTCAGTGTGATGATAAGGCTGAATACATATCATTATACATTTGTCAAAAGTCATAGAATATAAAACACAAAGAATAAACCATAATGTAAAGTATTAGTATAAACATTGAGTGATGGTGTATGAATGTAGGTTCATCAATTATAACAGAAGTACCATTCTGCTGCAGAATGTTGACAGTGGCAAAGGCTCTATATGGTAGGACAAGGTGTATATGGCAACTGTCTGTATTTTTCCATTTTGATGTGATCCTCAAATTACTCTTTTAAAAAAGTCTACTAAAATAAAAAAGGTTACAAATCCTAAATAAATTTATATAAAAATATTAGGCAGATTTAATGAAACTAAAAAGTGCCTCCTCATAAAAAGGCATGATAGAGTTAAATAACAAAAAATGATCTTAGAAAACATTTTCTTGTTTTATATGAAATCAATGTTACATATTATAGGTTTACAGAAAGAATTAATCATGGGTATCAGCAAACACTGTTTTATAAATTTACCTATCACAATATTAAAGAAAATAATTTAAATGTTCCTAAATAACAGCAGAGGATTTCTTTAAAAAAAGATGATTTATAACTTATAATAGGATATTTTACAATCTTGAAAATGAGGATGCAGGACCGAATTAATGCAGGAACAACTAAAAAACCAAAGAGTACATTAATTTTTGATTACCTCAAATGTCATTTGTATATTTATTCATCAGCATTTAGGAAAACAATTCACTGCCCATCTCCTCCCCCAGCTGCCAAGAAACAAAGGGATCCATTTCCTAGTTGTGTTGCCAAGAAGCCAGGTTAGAAATAGTCAGATATTCTGGTAGGGCCATTTCCCAGCCCCCTCTTCAAAATGAAGTAACAGTCAAGATTAATCATTAGCAAGCTCTCTTCCTGTCTTAAACAATCTATCACTAGCAATGAGAAAGGAGTTGCAGAAAGAGTTGAATAGCTTTTGTGTGTGTTTGTATTTGGTTAGATGCAGTATGAGGATAATATATATTACCAAAATGGGGAGTCAAAGATTGAATATATTGCCCTAACCAGTTTGGCTCAGTGAATAGAGTGTCGGCCTTCGGACTGAAAGGTCCCAGGTTCGATTCGGGTCAAGGATATGTATCTTGGTTGCAGGCACAACCCCAGTGGGTGGTGTGCAGGAGGCAGCTGATCGATGTTTCTCTCTCATCGATGTTTCTAACTCTCTATCCTTCTCCCTTCCTCTCTGTAAAAAATCAATAAAATATATTTTTTTAAAAAAAGATTGAATATATTGTATTTTATATGGGATACTAGAGGCTCGGTGCATAAATTCGTGCACCAATGGAGACTTTTGGCTTGGCCTGCAGGATGGGGCCAAAACTGGCTCTCCAACATTCTCTGAGGGGTCCTGGACTGCGAGAGGGTGCAGGCCAGGCTGAGGGACCTCACCGGTGCATGATCAGGGCCGGGGAGGGACCGTAGGAGGGCTCTAAGGTGTGTCCGGCCCATCTCACTGGACCCCAGCAGTAAGCTAACCTATGTGTCAGAGCGGCCTGCCCCCTGGTGGTCAGTGAACATCATAGTGACTTGTCGACCATCTGTCCTCTGGTGGTCAGTGCATGTCATAGCGAGTGGTTGAGTGGCCTTAGCATATCATTAGCATATCATGCTTTGATTGGTTAAACAGACAACCGAACACATAGCATATTAGCCTTTTATTATATAGGATATTATACTATATAAAATACTAAAATGTGGACTCAAAAGCCATTTTAAAAGAAAGCGAAATGAGAAAATTAAAATAACAAATTGATTCAACCAAAATATTTAGGAGAAAAGAAAACTTACTATTTTCCAAGCCAATACCTGAGAGAATTGAAGCTTAAATTGGATTAGATAAAAATAAAATCTACAAAATGCATTTTGTAGATAACTAATGAACAAAATAAACTGAAGAATAAAATAGGTCCAGAGGCATGGATATAAGGAACAGACTCACAGATCTCAGAGAAGAGGAGTGTGGGGACGACTTGGAAGAGGTTAATTGAAGAACATATGTGCTTATATGCATGGCCCATGGACACAGACAATAGTGTTGTAAAGGCCTGGGGTGGGGGGTGGGCTGAGGGAGGGAGGGAAAAGCAGGGAGGATGGTGGACATCTGTAATAGTGTCAACAATAAATTCCTTTTGAAAATTTGTACATTTTAATTTGAAACCTTTATTAAGGGAGACTATTTTAAATCACAGTGTTTAATGAATGACTTGAAGTGCAAAGGTCTGAGTCACCCAGCCAGATGCTATGTATTCTAAATGAGCTCAAAAGCAAAATGAGATCAAAACCAATTCCAACTTTTATTTTATTTCCTGCCTTGTTTACCAGTATATGACATATAATATTAGTGGTGCTAGACAAATATTAATATTTGACATATTTCTCTCTAGCTAGGTTCACTCTACATATTCCTGAGTCTCCTTCTTCCATAACAGATAAAATTTGGAGGGAAAAGAGAGGGAAGAAAAAATCACAGGAACCTTAGACAACAAAACCAAAAATCTTGTATATTACTTTCTCTTAATTTAGAAGGAAAAGATAAAAAAGACAAAAAACCAGTAAGCTTAGACACCAACAATAACAAAAAAATGATGTATATTACCTTGTCTTAATATTTATCACATTCTTTAGCTGCCCTCATAATGGCTATTACACTTCTCTACTTTTGGTAACAACATAAATTCAAAACCCACCTTCAGGAGACTGGGGTTTAATTTTTTTTCTGATATAATGAAAAGTGTTGCCTCTACCCCTCAATAATGTAGCAAAAGGCCCTAGCAATTTTGGGCCCAGAGTCATTCAAATAAAAAAAATAAATAAAATAAACTAATGAATACAAACTCACATAAAACAGTAATAAGGTAAAAAAATGCAAAGTATCAAACAAATTTTAGCCCAAACCTAGGATTTTAACCTTCTGTGCAATATTTGTTGTCCCATCACAATGATAAAGCTGTGGCAATGACTCCCTTGTTACTCAAAGCAGAGACACAAAGCCCAAAAGGTCCTAGTGCTCTGATAAACTCCTCTGAGAAAGTGGCACATAGGTCCAAGCTTTTCATTCTCTTGAAGTCAATAAAAATCCAAATGTCTCCGGGAAGACATGCACCTGGGGAGACACTCGTCCTTTCCAGATGCATATGCCCCTCAGGTCTATTGACTCTTACAAGAATTGATTCTCCTAAGGAAATGGGTCCTTATCTTTTCAGCCCAGAGAGCTGAGGGATGGTGAGTAGAGAAGGGAGTCATGAAGGAATATATTATTATAGCATGAGGGGCAACAGGACACTGAGGTGGTATATATAATCAAATAATAGACAAACATGGTAATTGACCATACCTCTGCTATGCTTCCCATTAGCTAATCAGCAGGATATGCAAATTAACCCAACCAAGATGGCGGCTGGCAGCCATGCAGCTGAAGCCAGCAAGAGGCTTGCTTGCTCCAGTGATGGAGGAAGCCAAGGTTCCCCGCCTGCTGTGGCCGGGCTCTGAGCTCCACTCTAAGCAACAAAGTTGCAATTATAGAAGCTAAACAAACCCCAGATACCTGCTTTCAGCAGGCCCTGGCCTCGGAGCTGGAGCGGTAACAAAGTTTCAATTATAGAAGGTAAATAAATCCCAGAATAAAAAAAAAAAGAAAAAAAGGAGAGGCTGGGAGCTTCCGTCGCCAGCTTGCCCAGCCTGAAAACAGACATAAGCCCCTCATCCAGGCTGGCCAGGCACCCCAGTGGGGACCCCCACCCTGAAGGGGGTGTGACCAGCTGCAAACAGACATTATCCCCTCATCCAGGCTGGCTGGGCACCCCAGCGGAACCCCCACCCTGATCCAGGACACCTTTCAGGTCAAACCAGCCAGCCCCCACCCATGCCCCAGTCCTCTATCCTATATAGTAAAAGGGTAATATGCAAACTGACCCTAAGAGCAGAAAGACTGGGTTATGACTGGTCACTATGACACACACTGACCACCAGGGGACAGACACTCAATGCAGGAGCTGCCCTCTGGTGGTCAGTGAGCTCCCACATGGAGGAGCTCTGCTCAGCCACAAGCCAGGCTGATGGCTGCCAGTATAGCGGTGGCGGTGGGAGCCTCTCCCGCCTCCTCAGCAGCACTAAGGATGTCCGACTGCAGCTTAGGTCTGCTCCCCGCTGGCAAGTGGACATTCCTTGAGGGCTGCCGGGCTGCCAGAGGGATGTCTGATTTCCAGCTTAGGCCCAATCCCCCGAGGAGTAGACCTAAGCCAGCAGGTGGTCATCCCCCGAGGAGTCCCAGACTGTGAGAGGGTACAGGCCGGGCTGAGGGACCTCCCTCCACCCCCGAGTGCACAAATTTTTGTGCACCGGGCCTCTAATATATATATATATATATACACACACACATACACACACACACAAACACACACACACACACACACAAACACACATACTAGTATTCCAGTGCATGAAATTTGTGCACAAGGTGGGGGGGCGTCCCTCAACCTGGCCTGCACCCTCTCCAATCTGGGACCCCTCAGGGGATGTCTGATTTCCAGTTGAGGCCCAATCCCTGGGATCGGGCCTCAACTGGAAGTCAGACATCCCTCTCATAATCCAGGACTGCTGGCTCCTAACTGTTCACCCGCCTGCCGGCCTGATCACTCCCAACTGCCCCCCCTGCCAACCTACTCAACCCAACTGCACTGGTGGTCTGATTGCCCCCAAATGTCCCCCCGACCCTGCCAGCCTGATCACCCCTAACCACCTCTACCTTGGACCCGCCATTATGGCTTTGTCCAGAAGGATGTGTGGAAGGTCTCTTGGGAGGTCTCCCAGTCTAATTAGCAGATTACCCATATATATATATATATATTCTAATTACCCATATTATATATATATATAATCTAATAAAGGAGAAACATGGTAATTTGTGTACGACCGCTACCCTTCCCATTGGCTAGTCAGGGAAATATGCAAATTAACTGTAAGCCAAGATGGCGGCCAGCAGCCAGGCAGTTTGAAACTAACATGAGGCTTGCTGGCTTTAGTGACGGAGGATTCCAACGTTCCCCGCCTGCCTTGCTGGCCTCTGAGTCTGCAGTTTGAAACATTTTAACAAATATAGAAGCTAAAAAAAAAACCCAGAAACCAGCTTTCAGCGGGCTGGGATCTCAGAGCTGGAGTCAGAGCTGGAGTTATACATTGTTTCGATTACCTACTTTCGGCAGCGGAAGCCTAAGAGCAGGAGCCTTAGAGCTAAAGCTGGCCCAGAATTAAAAAAGAAAAAAAAAAGAAAAAAAGGAGCAGTTGGGAGCTTCCGTCACCTGCCAGCCTGAAAACAGCCCTCAGCCCCTCACCCAGACTGGCCAAGCACCCCAGTGGGGAACCCCACCCTGAAGGGTGTGTGACCAGCTGCAAACAGCCATCATCCCCTCACCCAGGCTGGCCAAGCACCCCAGTGGGGACCCCCACCCTGATCCAGGACACCCTTCAGGGCAAACCAGCCAGCCCCACCCGTGCACCAGACCTCTATCCTATATAGTAAAAGGGTAATATGCTTCCCAGCACTAGGATCAGCAGAGCCTCATGAGAGGCCTCCTGGCACTGGGATCAGCATGACAGGGGGCAGTGCCCCAAACCCCTGATTGGCCCTGCTCTGTGTGTGACAGGGTAGAGCCATAACCTCCCCATAGGCCCTGCCCTGAGTGTGAGAGTGGCGGCGCCCCAACCCCCTGATTGGCCCTGCTCTGTGGGTGATAGAGGGTGGCGCCACAACCCCCACCCCTCCCACGGGCCCTGCTCTGTGTGTGATGGGATAGAGCCATAACCTCCCCATCGGCCCTGTCCTGAGTGTGAGAGTGGTGGCATCCCAACCCTCTGATCGGCCCTGCTTTGTGGGTGATAGAGGGCGGTGCCCCAACTGCCCTATCAGCCCTACTCTCTGAGTGACAGGGGGGAGCTCCTCAACCCCCTGATGGGCCCTGCTCTGTGCATGACAGGGGGCAGTGCCCCAACCACTGGATTGGCCCTGCTCTGTGCGTGACAGGGGTGGCGCCGCAACCTCTCCATCGACCCTGCCTTGAGTGTGACAGGGGGCGGTGCCCCAACCCCCCAATCGGCCCTACCCTGACCGCCCTGCTCTATGCATGATAGCGTGTGGCGCCCCAACTCCCCAATCGGTCCTGCTCTGAGCCCGACCAGTGGCTGCACCTAGGGATTGGGCCTGCCCACTGCCACCCAGGAGCAGGCATAAGCCAGCAGGGCGTTATCTCCCGAGGGGTCCCAGATTGCGAGAGGGCACAGGCCAGGCTGAGGGCCCCCCCCTTCCCCCCGAGTGCATAAATTTTTGTGCACCAGGCCTCTAGTATATATATATACTATATAATAAAGAGAAAATTTGCAAATTGACCCTCATGCCCTCACACAAGATGGTGCCCCCATGTGGCCAAAGATGGCCACCCTCACGTGGTCTGGTCACAAGATGGCCACCACAGATGGCCAGCAGGGGAGGGCAGCTGTGGGTGATCAGGTCAGCAGGGGAGGGCAATTAGGGGTGACTGGGTTGGCAGGGGAAGGCAATTGGGGGTGATCGGGCCTGCAGGTGAGGGCAGTTGGGGGCAACTGAGCTGGCAGGGGAGTGGTTAGGAGGTGATCAGGCCAGCAGAAGTGGTTAGGGGCAATCAGGCAGGCAGGCAGGTGAGCTGTTGGGAGCCTGAAGTCCTGGATTGTGAGAGTGATGTCCGACTGCCAGTTTAGGACTGATCTCACATGGTTCAGGCTTAACCGGCAGTTGGACACCCCACAAGGGGTCCCAGATTGGAGAGGTTGCAGGCTGGGCTGAGGGACACCCCCCGCCCCCAGTGCAAAACTATTGTGCACCAGTCCTCTAGTATATATAAAAGCAGAAGCCACTGTTACCACCAAATGACCTGAACGACTGGTAAACCAGTCGCTATAATGCACACTGACCACCATGGGGCAGACACTCAATGCAGGAGCTGCCCCCTGGTGTACACTGTGCTCCTACAGTCAACCTCCCGCGGTCTCTCCCCCTTCCTGCCGGCTCCCTCTCCCCGTAGGCCTGGATCACTGGCCAGGCTGAGGGACCCCACCAATGCACGAATTCGTGCACTGGGCCTCTAGAGTGTGTATGTGTATATGTGTGTGTGTGTGTGTGTGTGTGTGTGTGTGTGTGTGTGTATAATTTGGGTAGCTGTTGCCTCTTTTCACTCCTGTACTCATATCAATATTTTATAGTCCCATATATTCACCTTTTTTCCCCTCTTCCATAATGAAAATATATTCTTAGTCCAACTAAAATCCTATGTGATAGCAAAAGCAGCAAGATCATCTGCAAAACAGAAGCTCCCCTCAGACACATTAAAAGCTGGGCAGAAATTGGTTAATATTTCTCCAGAAGCTGTTCTGCTCAATGCCACTTTGCTCAATATTGTGAACTCTCCCCTTGGGAGGTCATAACACTTACTGTAAATACATTTGTGCTCCATGAAATCATATACAACTGAGCTGGCTATAAGTCAATTCAAACTTTGCATGGGCTATGCCTTATTTCAAATGTAAAATCAGCAAAATCTATGTTTAAATAATGCATTTGAATATATTAATAACATTATTTTCAGAACAAAACACTTCTGATTTAAGAAGATGCTGCACCAAGCATTTACAAAGAAATACATATTTCCCCCAAAGAATGGCTCCTATTTAGACTTCCACGAGGTGCAAATGATTGGTATAAGTTCAACAGTTTCTACAATATAATATTTAAATGCCATTTGCTTAAGCATGACCCACATGGATTCACATAATTTGTAAAAAAAAAATTATTCATGTTAATCTACAGTGTGTTCATAAATATACACTCTATTACCCACACAGGCTTCTCCTGGGTACCACCTGTTATTCCATTGGGAAGTATATTAAAGAGTAAATTCAGGCCCATAACTCTTTCTTCAACCCAAACCAAAAAAGAAAAAGAAAAAGAAAACGATATTTACAGAGAAAAAGGTTGAAGTGAATCAAACTTTTCAAGAAAGATTCCTTTCTTCTAAATTTACTTTTCTTGTAACTATTTTGGCTGTTTTATCAATTACTAGTATTGACTGAGTCACTGTATTGCAGGTAAAAGCAGACTCTGAAGCCAGTTTGCCAAGGTTGACAATCTGTTTCCTGCATTTTTTTCCTGTATGACCTTGGAAAAGTTTGCTTAATTTCTTCTGTCCAGTTAATTCATTTGCAGAAAGAGGATGATAATGTCAGTAAACCAGTTCCATAGGCATATTATTAGAATTAAATGGATACACACATATGTATGTAGCAATTAGCAATTTTCTTTTGTGATATAAATAGTGGATGGATGAATAGATAGATAATAGATGCATGATGCATATATACATACATGCATATGCACATACATGGATGTAAATGCCACAAATATGTTAGCCATAATTCCTAAATCAATTGGCACAGTGTGTCCTATTAAACATTGAGATAATCTCTAACACTAAGTAGATATTGTTTGCAGGTCAAACCTGTTGCCATAATTCTTAGAAGAAAGTTATTTGCATACACTTTGTGACAAACATTAAACCTTCAAATCATCTGTCAGTATTACAGATGCACACATTATAAAGGACCTAAAACCAATACACACAGTTCTTGATACACAGAAGGCATGCGGAAAAGGCTTGCTGACTTAAAGTGAGGCAGGAGCAAAAGGGATCTCGTCATTTGAGTCTGATATTCATGCTGGTTGAGTTTCAGCTATGTGCCAAACAGTCAGCAAAGTTAGGTTGCATTCAAGGATACAAAAATGAATTGTAAAAATGTGAGATAATGTTTTTTAAGGTTAGATGTTGGAATAATCAAGGCATTTTGAGTTAGGAAAATGGATATTGAAGTAAAAATGAACAGCATTTGAAACATGAAATATTGGTTGAATCCCACAGAGTTGAACATAATTAAATAGTCATGGCATTTGGAAACCTGACACTAAGCAGAGGAGGAATATCTTGGAGAGACAGGTAAAGACCACACAATCTACAAATGTTCTTCCACCACATGCTCAGGAATTTGTTCGTCATTTTTGTTTGAGGCTCCTGCCAATGTTAAACAGATGAGTCATATAACTACATTTTTGCTACAGAAGGAAGAAAGAACATTTCGTCAGTGATATACCTTGAGTAGAAATGGATGTACCAGAATGAAATGAAAAACAAACAAACAGAAATGTTAGGTTAAAATCTTTAAAATCCTGACACAGTTGAGATTCATTGGAAAAGGAACAGAACTGCCATGGTGGATACCTCCGGAGAGTGATGTGCCGGTAACCTTGCTCCCTGATAAACAGAAACAAAATTCAAAAATGCCAAATGTTACGATCTGCCAATTTCTGTGGTAAAAATATGTCCATGAAGACAACTGTCAAGCTATTGCATGATTCAGAGTGGGAGAGAGGTGCACACTTGGCAGGCGCCAACACACCATTGCCCACGTCCCCAACTTGAAAAACCAGGTTGATTAGGACATCATTCAACTGGAGAGAATAGAGGAGACAACTTTTGAGAGAAAAAGATGGATTGTGAATTTAGTTTGAAATTTATTGAGTATAATTGACTTATGAGACATTCAGATGCACATGTCCATGATGGTGGCCATTGAGTGGCTGGAACTGGAGGGCGGAGTGGGCAGAGCATCCTGACTCTTGTTGTGGTTACCTTGGTAAAGACTGATAAATACCTGACCTAACACAGGCAGTGTGTGCGGGGAATATAATAGAAAAAACATATGCAAATAATACTCAAGAGGACAAAAAAAAATGACAGATCAAAATTGATTTATAGAAGTGAAAGAAGCCAAGGATGTTTTCAGATTTCTTTCCCATTTTTTTTTTTCTGATGGTACCATTAACCCAGGTACAGAAATCACAGTTCCATAGAGTCTTGTAAGTCTGGGTATTAAAAAATAATAAAGTAAAGTAAGTTTTATATATAATGTATTTTAAATACATATAAGATTGCAGAAGAGGCCCTAACCAGTTTGGCTCAGTGGATAGAGCATCGGCCTGGATACTGAAGGGTCCCAGGTTCGATTCTAGTCAAGGGCATGTACCTTGTTGTGAGCACATACCCAGTAGGGAGTGTGCAGGAGGCAGCTGATCGATGTTTCTCTTTCATTGATGTTTTTAACCCTCTATTTCTCTCCCTTACTCTCTGTAAAAAAATTAATAACATATTTTTGAAAGAAATATTGCAGAAAAGAAATTAGAAACACCAATCAGAAAGGATATATGTATCACTATGTTCATAGCGGCACAATTTACCATAGCTAAGATGTGGAAACAGCCTAAATGCCCATCAGCAGATGAGTGGATTAGAAAATTGTGGTACATCTACACAAAGGAATACTATGTTGCAGTAAAAGAAGGAACTCTTACCATTTGCAACAGCATGGATGGATCTGGAGAGCATTATGCTAAGTGAAATAAGCCAGTCAGAGAAAGATAAATATCATATGATCTCACTCATTTATGGAATATAATGAACAACATAAACTGATGATCAAAAACAGATCCAGAGTCAGAGAAGCATTGATCAGACCATCAAACCTCAGAGAGAAGGTAGGGAAGAGTGGAGTTAAAGGGGAGAGATCAACCAAAGGACTTGTATGCATGCATATAAGCCTAACCAATGAACACAGACACCAGGGGGGTGAGGGCATGAGTGGGGGGTGAGGGGTTGGGGGACAATGAGGGGATAAGGACACATATATAATACCTTAATCAATAAAGAAAAAATATATAAAACAACAAAAAATTTATATTTTTAAAAAAATCAATGGAAAAAATATCCTTGGGTGAAGATTAACAACAACAACAAAAGAATATAATCAAAGAACTTTGCGAAGAATTTGTAATTAGTAAGATGATTTAAAATAGGGAATCAAAACAGAATGCTAAGGAGAAGCTTGAAGTGGTTTGTTCTTGAGTAGAAAGAGACTGGAAATATGATAAAACTCATGATACTTCAAAAATGCGGAATATTTAGAATTCCATTATTATTTTATAGAGTAAAACCACTGAAATGAAAGAAACATTTTCTCTTTGCTTGTCCAGATGTTCAGAAACTGAAGTAGTAGCCAGCAAAGGCATTAATATTTTAAAATTAACTGTAAAGCTTAGCATTTTAGAAGGAGAAAAGTAACTGCAAAGAATGCATGCCTATCAGCGAAAAGGAAACGATGCTCTCAGAACTAAGACGCACTGACTGCAGGTGAGGTGGGGTCTGATGCCTGTGGGGATGGCAGGGGGAGTTTGGTAAGGAGGGAGACTAATTTGTGGTGCTGCAACTAGCTTCTTTCCCTTGACATGTTGTCTTTTTTTTTTCTCTTGGTGGAGACATATTTAACATTTTATTTTGTTATATAAAATAGAAAAATAAAAGTAGATCAAATCTGAAATGTTTGTGTGTTCCCTTCTAGACTGTATATCAGAAAGGCTAGTTAGCAATTGATTTCAAACACATAATACATTAAAATAAAGTTTCTAAAGTGTATTTGCACCATAACAAAACATTAAATATCAACACTAAGTGTTTGATTTTCAAGTATTGACCTTATTTTGTCATTATCAGTGGGCCCTGATGGACACATTACCTTTTATTGTCATTGTTAGTTTTAATTTTTACACTTTGGAAGAGATTCCCCCCCACACACACTATTTGCTTTCTACTCTTGACAATTTTATATAATTGATACGTTAAAAAGTTAAGTGATAAATACTTCCTTCTCTGGCTCTTTCAGCCTTTCTTCTTTCTGGGCAATTATTTAGCAATAATCACTAAAACAAATTCTTCACAATTAATATTGAACATATCGGTAATAAAACATTTATTAACATATAGATTACTTTGACTATTGTTTATTTCTGTTGGATAAGCATTTATGTGTTTTCTCTAAACTATCATAACATTTGCTATTAAAACTTATCAGTCACACAGACCATATCTGAGGCCTGATAGTATCACTTTGACTTTATATTAAAACTTTGTGTTTGGTGCAGAATAATGCAGGATAAATGCATATTGAAATAAATTACATTCATTTTACACACTTTCTTCTCTCCCATTTTTTTTCTTTATATCTCCCAGAAAAGCTTTATGTCTTATACAGATTGGGTTCTCACAAACATTTTTGGAATTTCCTAATTCAATTTCAATTAAAACTTCTTCCAAATGCCATTCTAGTTGGCTCATGCCCATTTCCTGACTCCCACACTTATCATTATAGTTTTACCTGAAGATAGATTCAGAAAGAGAAAGAAGACATTATTTAGCTCAATCATTTATTTTTTGTTAGAAGCTATGATGTGAAACAAACAAGCAAAAAATAATAGAGAAATTTGCAGATACATATAGATTTCAATTATCAATGTTAATCCTGTTAACATTTACTTGGCTAGTTTAAAAACAATGCTATCAGTACTATTTGTAGGTCTCATTAAAAACTCTAAAGCTACCTCAACTTCACCCAGACTCTACCAAGGAATAATAATTACACGATACAAGTATTAAATGTCCCGTGTTTCAAAGGAAGGATAATTGAACTAGGACTATAAATAAATTATATTACATATTAAAATAGAAAAAAATTAAAATTATATTACAGATTTAAACATATATTTTGTGCTGGGGTCCAACCCCAGCAGGTCCAGGGGTCCCCAAAGGTGTGCACGGAGTCGGAGAAGAAGGAAGGACACAGAGACAGTGTTCAGTTGATCAGCAGCCTAGCCAGGATCTCCAGCTAGGATCTCCAGCGAAGTTCTGGTCTGGATCGCCAGCGAAGTTCTGGTCTGGATCTCCAGCGAAGTTCTGGTTAGGATCTCCAGCCAAGTTCTGTCCAGGTTCTCCAGCCAGGTTCAGTCACCAGGTTCTAGTCAGGTTCTCTTGCCAATTTCTGTAGTCAGGTTCAGTCCAGGATCTTTTGCCATGTTCTCTCGCTAGGTTCTGTCTCTAGGTTCTGAGGCCAGTTTCTGTCCAAGATCTTTTGCCATGTTCTCTCCAGCGAAGTTCTTCTGTCTGTAGGTTGTATGTAGGTTCTGTCTTCTGAGTTCTGACTTCTAAGTTCTGTCTCTCGCTGTCTTGTTGCATCTGTGTTTATACCAGTTGATTCAATCCTATCAATCTCTATTACAAAGGTTAGGGCATTTCTTATCTCCATTCCAGGGAATAAAGATTATGTAGTTTAAGCATGATTGTTCGTAGTTAAAGTGATTAATTACCCGCCTGGCACTTAGTTGAGGGATTTTATTCCCTCCCTAACTTCAGGGGAAAATCCCTACCTGGGGATTCAACCTTTCTCGGAGAGGTGACCTTGGTTAAAACACAGCGCCAAGAAGGTGAGCAAACATATTAAGAACAGTATGCCATATACGCCAGGTCCCTTGAAACAGCAAGGATAGACCGGCTCCCGGCAAATTCCCCCTTTTTTATTTTTTAAAAGCAGGCATTAAAAAGAAAAAACCCCAAATGCTCTCTTGTATCCATTTTAAGAGTAGGATTGGCGCTTTCCGCTATTACCTGAGTCCTGATCTATCACCCCAGGGAGAGCTTGCCAATCCTGCACTTTCCCGGGGTGGAAAGGCTGCAGTGGGGTTAAGGATAAGGCTCCTTGGGCCTAACTCCTCCCATGCCTTTACATTTACCTTTCCTTCCTCAGAAAAGCATGGACATACTTCTTGTATAAAACGTTCTGTCTGACAGGGAGTAACCTTAATTCCTCTGCTAGCAAGCATATGTGTTAAAAGATCAATACAGAGTCTTCTTTCTTTAGACTCAGTATGGCACACCTTCTCAATCTAAGAATCAATACAGAGTCTTCTTTCTTTGGACTCAGTATGGCACATCTTCTCAATCTAAGTTCTGTACTATCCACCTTCTTACCCTACTTATCCTCTATAGGGGGGTCTGCAGTACCCTGGTGGAGTCCTATCCGTCCCGAGTGTGGGGGTTCTCAATGGGGGAGGGGCTTACCTAGGGGAATCCTATTCCAGGGGTTCCCAAAGGTGTGGACGGAGTCGGCGAAGACTATCCACCCTCTTCCTACGGTGGAGTCCTATCCGTCCTGAGTGTGGGGCACTTACCTAGGGGTCCCTGTTCAGGAGCCAGATGCCGGGGTCCAACCCCAGCGGGTCCAGGGGTCCCCAAAGGTGTAGATGGAGTCAGCGAAGAAGGAATGACACGGAGACAGTGTTCAGTTGATCAGCAGACTAGCCAGGATCTCCAGCCAGGATCTCCAGCCAAGTTCTGGTCTGGATCTCCAGAGAGGTTCTGCTTCGGATCTCCAGCCAGGTTCTGTAGCCATGTTCCCTCACTAGGTTCTCCAGCCAGGTTCAGTCACCAGGTTCTAGTCAGGTTCTCTTGCCAATTTCTGTAATCAGGTTCAGTCTAGGATCTTTTGCCATGTTCTCTCGCTAGGTTCTGTCTCTAGGTTCTGAGGCCAGTTTGTGTCCAGGATATTTTGCCATGTTCTCTCCAGCGAAGTTCTTCTGTCTCTAGAGAACGTTCTGTGTAGGTTCTGTGCCTAGGTTCTGTCTCCTAAGTTCTGTGTTCTAAGTTCTGTCTCTTTCTGTCTTGTTACATCTGTATTTATACCAGTTGATTCAATCCTATCAATCTCTATTACAAAGGTTAGGGCGTTTCTTATCTCCATTCCAGGGAGTAAAGATTATGTAGCTTAAGCATGATTGTTCATAGTTAAAGTGATTAATTACTGGCCTGGCACTTAGTTGAGGGGTTTTATTCCCTCCCTAACTTCAGGGGAAAATCCCTATCTGGGGAAACAACCTTTCTCAGAGAGGAGACCTTGGTTAAAACACATAGTGCCAAGAAGGTGAGCAAACATATTAAGAACAGTATGCCATATATGCCAGGTCCCTTGAAACAGCAAGCATGGACTGGCTCCTGGCAATTTTGAAATGTACTAACATGAAAATGTATCTATTCTTTAGACCCATCAAACATTTTTATTTCATCTCCATCCTATTGCTAACTAAAAATTTATAATTTAAATGATATTTGGCATAGAATTATAGACTTTGAGAGAGTTTTGTTAAATATTTACATATATATTTTAGTCAAAGAGTAGGTGTGATATTCTGAATGACTAATGAATCAGTAATACATCAGTAATAGAGATATTCCCTTAGGTATGTGAAATACCAGCTGACTTGCATTTATACTCTGTATATTTCTTTCTTTTTTAAAAAAAAATATATTTTATTGATTTTTTACAGAGAGGAAGGGAGAGGAATAGAGAGTTAGAAACATCAATGAGAGAGAAACATCGATCAGCTGCCTTCTGCACATCTCCTACTGGGGATGTGCCCACAACCCAGGTACATGCCCTTGACCAGAATCGAACCTGGGACCTTTCAGTCCGCAGGCCGAGGCTCTATCCACTGAGCCAAACCGGTTTCGGCAATATACTCTGTATATTTCTTAAGGAAAAAATCATATCCTTAAACATGGATAAAAAATTTTAGAAGTTGCCAGTTGTTATTCATCAGAGCTGTTGGCAGTTGTTAATGTGTGATTGTGTTACAAATTGAAATCATCTAGCATATAATCTTAGACTGATTATTCATTCAAAAAGTATTATTTCTTAATGGTGAAAAAATCCACAGGGGTAGCCCTAGCTGGTTTGGCTCAATGGTGTTGGCTTGTGGACTGAAGGGTCCCAAGTTTGATTCTGGTCAAGGGCATATATGTGGGTTGCAGACTCAATCCCTCATAGGGTATATGCAGGAGGCAGCCAATCAATGATTCTCTCTCATCACTGATGTTCCTGCCTCTCTTTCCCTCTCTCTTCTTCTATGAAATCAATAAAAATATTTTTTAAAAATCATCAGGTGTATATTAATTTAAACTTTATAAAGAGCTTTTATAAACACTACCCTAGTCATCCTCACCGCTTCTCTGTAAGTCATAGGAAAGTCTTTTGTTGAAACTGGTTTTCTTAAGTAGTATTAATTAGCATTCCCACTTGATTGAAAAAGTAGAGAAACTCAAGAATTTTTGTGGGTAAGCTGAATTTTATGGGGATTCATACAAATATTCTACCTCTAAATTTTCATACTTTCTCTCTGGATAAAAATTAAACCAGAAAGACAATCTCCAACTCATTTATATAGACTTTCAAATAAAATCTATATATATAAAAGGCTAAGCAACCGTCCTACTGCCCGGCCAGTAGCTATGATGCACAATGACCACCAGGGGGTAGACACTCTAACTGGTAGCTACGACGCGGAAAGCTGATTTCAGCCTGATCCCCACAGGCCAGGCTGAGGGACCCCACCTGCTGGAGTGACGCTGCTCATTCTACAGATGCTTTTTGAGCCATGGCATTGCCCCAGGTGCAGATGGCTGGGAGTGACTGCAGGAGATTGGCTCCATGGTGTGCCTGGCCCATCTCGCCCAGTCCGGCCCGCTGGCCACCTTCTAATTAATTTCCTTTCAATGTGCATGAATCCATGCATGGGGTCACTAGTATATAGAGAAAAGAGAGGGGGTCTGAATCTACAACAGTAGCAAATAAGGCAAAGGCGGCTTCTAGTTAGGACTTAGAACTGTTAGAGCCCATAGTTATCACCCTAATGGCAAAACAACCACATAAGCTAAAAATCAGATAACTTGAAATCTACCAGAAAGCTAAAGATGCAAGTAAACCTAACTACCCTAAATTTCAAAGAAAAATAGGCTGTTTATAAGAAAAAAGAGAATCTCAGCTGTTCTTACACCTGGCGGGGCAATGGAGTGGGGAGAAAATAATGACCCTGCCAGACTGGCATAAGGAAAAGTCAAACTAAATGTACATGAGCCATTAATATCTGGGTGTGAACTGCTATGGCAGAATAGAATTCAAAACAAACAAAAAAACCTCAGTCACTGGGTCACTGTTTAATTCTTCCCCATGGATCTTTATCATGGGTTTGAGTGCACTATGCCAAAAACTAGGGTCAAGTCAAAAAAGCTGAGCTAAATCCATACCAAGTACCTTGAGCATGCAGGAAGCCAAGGCTGAAAGGGCAATAGGTAGGAGAGTGGAAATAAATCTGAGATATTGCGGGCTTTCACCTGCATTTGGCTGAGTGCAGAACAGGAGAAGTAAGAAACATCTTCTCCAGCTTTGCAGAGAGTAAGACATTCATCTTCTGAAACCAGGGAAATGTAGACACAGAGAAAGAATTTCTTCAGGTATAGAAAGCTCAACACAGATCTAAAGAGCAAAAAGGATCCTACAGCAACTAAAAAACTGGATGACTAGATTTATAACAGAGAGAGAGATTTTCCATAGAATACCACAGGACACTCAAACAAACAAGAGAATGTGATCTCTATTCCAAAGAAGATATTAATAGAGACAAACTCAGAGATGGCCATGTTGTTGGAATTATCCGACAGGAGCTTGAAAAAAAATACGTGGGCCTCATGACAAATATGAAGAGTTGTGAAATGATGGAAGATTGTGGTAGAGACATGGAATCCACACAATATATTTAAGTAGAATATATGTGCATAGGTATAAAGGCATATATGTAGATAATATATAGACAGGTAAGAAATAGGTAGATATATGGACAAACTGATAATATTATTTTAGCGGTCAAAATAATGAACATATGTCCAATCTGTAAGTGTCTAGGGACCATGGATATTAAATATCTTACAAAACACAATTTTTCTGCCTCAAATGCCCATAACCACACCAGTGAGAAACATTGGTGTAAGGAAAAAAGAATATTACACTCTCATCCTTTCCTCCTTGTTCCTGAGGGATTGCTGTGTAAATAGACATAGGTAAACTCCAATGTAACATAGTAATTTTCTAAAGTTTTATTAAAAACAGAAATTTTTAACTAACTTACAGTATCACGGAGGTAAATTTTTTTGTTGATATTGGTATTTTATTTTATTAAAGTAATCACATGCAAATAGCCAATTAACTGATTTTATTTGAACCTGCTCCAAGGTAAATTCTTCATCAAATTTCAGCTACTTCTTCACCTTCAAATGATCTATTTTCCCCTTTACATCCAATAGAAATGTAAATGTTCTTAGGAAAGATTTTTCCAACACTATTATTTCAGTCAGTCACTGTCTCCTCAGTGTTCCTATAAAACTTTGTACTAAATGCTATTACATGAGCGCCATTTGTATTGCAGCGTTTTCAATGTATATGTCTCACACAGGATTATTTGTTCATCAAAAAAAAATGCAGCTTATTCTACACATTTCTGAATCTCCTATATCTGTTTCATTGCCTGGAGCTCAGAAGATGCTCCATAAATATTTGCTGAATGAATCTATTTTGTTAAGCAAAGAGCACTTGCAGTAAAATGACTGCCCCAGAGTTTTTAAGAAATGGCTTATCTTTCTGCAAATATTGAGGCAAGATCAGATTTCTTTAGTGTGTGACATACACATGTTAACCAAACACAAACAAACTTCCACCATTTTTTCTCTCCTTTATTGAAATGAGAGTTGTCTACATTAAAATTAAATTACTTATATCACTTTCATAATGAAAGGACAGATTATTTGCACATTTAAAAGGCTATCTTGTATGCATGTAGGCAATCAGGGTGGTGAAGGCCCGGAAGGGGAGGGAATCTGGTGGAGGTGGGCAAGGCGGGGAAAGAGTGGTATCTGTAATACTCTCAACAATAAAGGTTTTTTAAAAACAAAAAGGGCATTTTTGTCTCCACAGTTGGATTTAACGATTATCTCTTAAATGTAAGACGCTCAGCTAATGAAGCTAGATGTATCCCTAAACAAAATTTGAAATAATGCTAAACCTTTTGTTCCTTCTGACCGCTTTCCTTCTACCGCTTCCCTATTTCTTTATCCTGCTGTCCAGAAATCTCTGAAGCATGATCCACACAGAACCTAGAACAATTGTCTTGGATAACTATTAGGAACTACCAAATAATACCAAATAACTGTTTGTTAGGATTTTACAGAGTCCCATGATTCTTAACTTCCCTAAACCCCAATCAAAAGTGACCTGATTTTATTTGTCTACTCAGCATCCCATTCTTCTTAGGAG
Organism: Myotis daubentonii; assembly: GCF_963259705.1. Taxonomy (NCBI): domain Eukaryota; kingdom Metazoa; phylum Chordata; class Mammalia; order Chiroptera; family Vespertilionidae; genus Myotis; species Myotis daubentonii. Next base: position 216,943,816 of record NC_081840.1, read on the forward strand.
CTAGCAACATTTTCAAGAACAAGCGAAAATGGCAAAAAATATCTTGATCACTATGTCATTGTTAAACTCCAGGTGCGGCCTAGGTATATTCTTGCCGGGGTCCTGCCCCAGCGGGTCCAGTGGTTCCCCAAAGGTGTAGACAGAGTCGGCAAAGAAGGAAGGGCACGGAGACAGCGTTCAGTTGATCAGCAGCCTAGCCAGGATCTCTAGCCCGGATCTCCAGCCAAGTTCTGGTCTGGATCTCCAGAGAGGTTCTGCCTAGGATCTCCAGTCAGGTTCAGTCACCAGGTTCTAGTCAGGCTCTCCTGCCAATCTCTGCAGTCAGGTTCAGTCCAGGATCCCCTGCCATGCTCTCTCGCCAGGCTCCGCCTCCAGGCTCCGAGGCCAGTCCCTGTCCAGGATCCTCCGGCATGCTCTCCCAGCGAAGTTGTTCTGTCTCTAGAGAACGTTCTGTGTAGGTTCTGTGCCTAGGCTCTGTCTCTCTTGGTCCTGTCTTCCAAGCCCTGTGTCCTTAGTTCTGTGTTCTGAGTTCTGAGTGTTTCTGTCTTGTTACAACTGTATTTATACCAGTTAATTCAATCCTATCAATCTCTATTACAAAGGTTAGGGTGTTTCTTATCTCCATTCCAGGGAGAAAAGATTATGTAGTTTAAGCATGATTGTTTGTAGTTAAAGGGATTAATTACCCGCCTGGCACTTAGTTGAGGGGTTTTATTCCCTCCCTAACTTCAGGGGAAAATCCCTACCTGGGGATTCAACCTTTCTCGGAGAGTTGACCTTGGTTAAAACACAGGGCCAAGAAAGTGAGCAAACATATTAAGAACCGTATGCCATATATGCCAGGTCCCTTGAAACAGCAAGCATGGACCGGCTCCCGGCAAATTCCCCCTTTTTTATTTTTTAAAAGCAAGCATTAAAAAGAAAAACCTCAAATGCTGGCTAGGCTGCTGATCAACTGAACGCTGTCTCCGTGTCATTCCTTCTTCGCCGACTCCGTCCACACCTTTGGGGACCCCTGGACCCGCTGGGGTTGGACCCCGGTATATGGCGCCCGAACAGGGACCCCTAGGTAAGCGCCCCGCACTCGGGACGGATAGGACTCCACCATAGGAAGAGGGTGGATAGTCTTCGCCGACTCCGTCCACACCTTTGGGAACCCCTGGAACAGGATTCCCCTAGGTAAGCCCCCCTCCCCCATTGAGAACCCCCACACTCGGGACGGATCAGACTCCACCGTAGGAAGAGGGTGGATAGTCTTCGCCGAATCCGTCCACACCTTTGGGAACCCCTGGAACAGGATTCCCTTAGGTAAGCCCCCCCCATTGAGAACCCCACACTCGGGACGGATAGGACTCTACCAGGGTGCTACAGACCCCCCTATAGAGGATAAGTAGGGTAAGAAGGTGGATAGTACAGAACTTAGATTGAGAAGTTGTGCCATACTGAGTCCAAAGAAAGAAGACTCTGTATTGATTCTTAGATTGAGAAGATGTGCCATACTGAGTCCAAAGAAAGAAGACTCTGTATTGATCTTTAGATTAAGAAGATGTGCCATACTGAGTCTAAAGAAAAAAGACTCCGTATTGATCTTTTAACATATATGCTTGTTAGCAGAGGAATTAAGGTTACTCCCAGTCAGACAGAACATTTTATACAAGAAATACGTCCATGCTTTTCTGAGGAAGGAAAGGTGCCGGAAAGGTAAATGTAGAGGCATGGGAGAAGGTAGGCCCAAGGAGCCTTATCCTTAACCCCACTGCAGCCTTTCCACCCCGGGAAAGTGCAGGATTGGCAAGCTCTCCCTGGGGTGATAGATCAGGACTCAGGTAATAGCAGAAAGCGCCAATCCTACTCTTAAAATGGATACAAGAGAGCGTTTCAGGTTTTTCTTTTTAATGTTTGCTTTTAAAAAATAAAAAAGGGGGAATTTGCCGGGAGCCGGTCCATCCTTGCTGTTTCAAGGTACCTGGCATATATGGCATACTGTTCTTAATATGTTTGCTCACCTTCTTGGTGCTGTGTTTTAACCAAAGTCACCTCTCCGAGAAAGGTTGAATCCCCAGGTAGGGATTTTCCCCTGAAGTTAGGGAGGGAATAAAACCCTTCAACTAAGTGCCAGGCAGGTAATTAATCCCTTTAACTACGAACAATCATGCTTAAACTACATAATCTTTTCTCCCTGGAATGGAGATAAGAAACGCCCTAACCTTTGTAATAGAGATTGATAGGATTGAATCAACTGGTATAAATACAGTTGTAACAAGACAGAAAGACTCAGAACTTAGAACAGAATCAAGAAGACAGAACCTACACGGAGCCTGGAGACAGAAGAACTTAGCTGGAGAGAGCATGCCGGAGGATCCTGGAGAGGGACTGGCCTCGGAGCCTAGAGACAGAGCCTAGCGGGAGAACATGGCAAGGGATCCTGGACTGAACCTGACTACAGAGATTGGCAGGAGAACCTGACTGGAACCTGGACACTGAACCTGACTGGAGAGCCTGGACAGAACCTGGCTGGAGAACCTAGCGAGGGAACATGGCTACAGAACCTCGCTGGAAATCCGAAGCAGAACCTCTCTGGAGATCCGGGCTAGAGATCCTGGCTAGGCTGCTGATCAACTGAACGCTGTCTCCGTGTCATTCCTTCTTCGCCGACTCCGTCCACACCTTTGGGGACCCCTGGACCCGCTGGGGTTGGACCCCGGTATATTCTTATTAAATGGATTTTTCTACCTGTTAGAAAACAATGTGGATTTTAAATACTTCCATTCACTGATTTGCTTGATAGTGTACATTTCAGCCAAAATTTCAAAAGGAGTTCTTCTTGGCCTTTTCAACCTACTCTCTCCCTCAACAGAGACACCTCATTCAAGCAGCTACAAATTGTTGCTGCACTCATTGGGATCTTCCTTGTTAGGGTCAGGAATGAGGTAGGAGTGAAAGCATCTGTTGTCCTTATTGGGTTATAGAAGCCTTGAAAGAAAATGATAGCGCAGGATTGTCAGGGACAGGGCTATTGCTTCTTAGAGTTCCAGTGAGGCTGGGAGAATATGATGCTTCTGGAATAGAGATTTAGAGGATGGAACACCCTAACCCATTTCTCACATGTGGGCCAAAGGGCCATGAAACTGGCATGCGAGTTCTAGGGACTAAGTTCCTGCTCAGCACTTTATGTACAGGGTATCTCTGGAACAAGTATTTGACAGTACCAACCCATGATCTTAGTAACACAGAACTAATTATTTTTTTCTTTTCATTAATGTGCATAAGTTCATGTGAGGAAAATACTGCAATCATATAACGTCCTAATGGACTGAATTGCATTCTTAGCTGAATATACTCCCATAATTTATTTATTTTTATTTTTATTTTTTTAATATATTTTATTGATTTTTTACAGAGAGGAAGGGAGAGGGATAGAGAGTTAGAAACATCGATGAGAGAGAAACATCGGTCAGCTGCCTCTTGCACACCCCACACTGGGGATGTGCCCACAACCAAGGTACATGCCCTTGACTGGAATCGAACCTGGGACCTTTCAGTCCGCAGGCCGACGCTCTATCCACTGAGCCAAACCAGCCAGGGCTACTCCCATAATTTAAAAGATCAAAATAGCTTCATCTGTTCCATTCCAATTCAGGCACTCCTATAGTGTAGTCATGCTGACTCTGGGTTTTGGTGCTTTGGGTTCTTACAGTAGCTTTTAAAGATATTATCAAATTTATTTCAGAAAAAAAAATACTACAACAAATCTGCACACACAAAAAACCTCAAAATAGAACATAGAGAATTGTTACTCTGATTAAGCATATTTGACTTAATCAGAGTAACAATTATTTTTTAACAAAAATAGCATATTTGACTCCTAACTAAAAACAGTACAATTTGATGGTCTGCCTCATAAGAATTCATATAATAATGCATTTTAATAAGATTATAACTTTAAAGGTACATTGCTCTATTTTTATGGGACTTTTATTTAATATCTACTACTACATCATTTTGCTAAGTGCATTCAAATAAATAAAATGATACAAAACACTGCAGAGGCCCCTCACCATAAAACCAAAAGAACTTTCACTTTGAGTTTTAGCTAAATTTGAATAAGTCACTTACAACTTCCTATTTTTCCCTCTGTGGAAACATTCCTGGGTGGCCTGTTCGAATTGACACTATTAGAGTATTTGGGTAATTTTCCTGAAAATGACCACTGAATTAGAAGGGATCTGTAAATAATTTAAGCAATAAAAGGAGTCTCAGAAATTATGGACTATGTGATTACCCATTATTGAGACAATATTATGTCAGAATATCTATTCATCATCTAACTAATCTATCTACCTACCTACCTAATTTCTATCTATCTATCATCTATCTATATACCATCTATCTGTTACCAACATCCTAAGTTTCTTGTAGGCCTGATCCTTTAATTTTTTTGAAGTATCATAGAACCAGTTTTTTTATAGCTCTGAGATTCTGCACATGCCTTTGAATATATGACAAATTTTGACTCACCTGTGTACTGCAAAACTGACTATTGCTGTTGAACCTAAAAGAGAAAGTAATTTCTACTATGACACCTTTCAAGTCTAAAAGTTCAAGGACAAAAGATACTTTCAGAAGAAATAGCCAGAAGAAGAAGGAAATCATGGAAATACCCAAGTATGTATTCTAAGTCATTGAGTCGATTCCCTCTTTTCTTAAGTGAACCAAATGCTTTACTAGTTACAAAAGGCAAACTTAACTCTCGCATCTTAACTTTATTTTTCCTAAATAACTGCAGATATCACCGTGTTATTGTGGTTATTTCCTGTGTCAAACATGAAGGTCAACGTTGTGGTCATTGTCCTCTGACATATGAAGTCTAGTAGCAGATTGAAAGCAACAACAGATGATAGCAATGTCGCTCATTAAGCCTCCCATGAGGGGAAAACATATATATTGACTACTTTAGCCTCCAGGTACTACCGCTGGTAGGACTAAGGTTATGGAGCACAAAGGTTTTTAAACAGCCTAAGGTCATGAAGAGGGAATCTCTTACAAATGTGCTAAATATGTTATTACCATCCTTTTCGAAGATTCTTAGGTTTCCATCTTTAGCCAACTCTTTTTTTTTCTTAGAATAAAAAAAACCAACAAACTTGGCATATATTTATTTTCTCTCCATGACATATATATTGTTGGGTAATGTTTGCAATATATTAAAGTCACCCAGTGCTAAATTTGGAGCAGAGTAGAAGAAATAATGAATGCAATTTTCAGGCTTAATATACAAGGTAACTATCAGAAAGTCAAATTTCTGAACTGACTATGGGACATAATGAGATTTAGCTTCGGTGAATTCGTAACAATGACATTTACTAAAACTATGTTTACTCTTAGAAAATGTAAATATCTCAAAGAAGAAGGCATTAATATCATTTAAGATGATTTTTATTTTCAGAAATATTACATGAAACTGGGAAAGATTTTTACATTTATACTTCCTTTTCCCTCTCACACACATATATGAGGCTTTGATTCAATCGATTTTTAATGAGGCAAAATCGCGGAGATTTAGAGTAAAATGCCTAAAGGCCTTCTATCAATTCCTTTCTATTAAGCTAATGACTTTTTAAAATGAATTATTTTAGGAAAAAGAACTAATGGGCTTGCTACTGTGGCGTTCACCCTAGTTGAAAATCTTCAGGCAAGTAATGCTTTACATAAAATAAAAGGTTTTTGTTTTTCTTTAATCTCGAAGATATGTGCTTTTCAATTAGTGAAAAAAAAATGAAATTGGAGCTGGAAGCAACATCTGTGGATCTTCAGAAACTTTTAATTTGCATGTTTCATCTACCTTTACTAAACTCTGATCTGTAAGGGTGTGGAGTTTGAATTTTTGTTATAAATTATACCCATACATAAAAAGTCTTAGCACCTCAATATTAGTAGATATATGTGGTGCTAATTCAATTATTTACATTAAGAGGTTAAGAACTAAAAAAAAAATGTTAAAAAATTAAATAAGTATTACATAAATTTTTCCTGTGTTCTTCTGGCTATTATTTTCATTTTATAATAAGATGACTGGAAATTGAAAAAATATATACATATTTGTATGTATGTATATATATATATATATATATATATATATATATACATACACACACACACACACATATATATATATGTGTATATATATTCATTTCATTTTGTAGAATTTAGTATCTCTCACATACTAACTAGGACTATATTATTGCTGGCAGATTTGGAAGTTCTTGATACTAAAAAAATTATTGATAAAATAACAGATTAGTCAATTGTTTCTAACAAGGTCTGCATAGTATTTTTTAAAATAATTTTGAAGTTTTTGCAAATATCAATTAATGCTCAAATCTTTCTAGTAAATTCATTAGGATGTAATTAAAATCTGCCACAGAGATTGTAAAACAAACAAATCAAGTAATTCATGATTATCTGTCCATGTTAATGAAGGAATTTTTATTTGACTCAAGGAACTGAGACACTATTAATTAGTATCAATTCAATTGTTCTTTTGTTGTTCAATTATTAATTTAGTATGATCCATATTATATCCAATAAGCAGAATTTAAATACTTTTTGTACTTAAAAGTCCTTTTGCTGATTCTCATTCTTTCCTTTTCCTTTTCAGCTGATAATTTTTAGGTTGTAAACAAGACTAAAATTTTTCAGATTCTTTTAAATCTTGCCATAACTCTGTAATGACTTAAAATGGTATAAGCAGCAACTAGAAATATTTCAAATTTGCTTTGCTTTTAAAATGAGTAAATGTACTATCTCACATAAATAGAAGCCCAGACATGGCAACATTTTCAGGATAGGTTGATTGAGTGCTATTTGCTTCAAGAACTCAATTTCTTCCCATTTTCAGCTCTGAAGTTCACATGGATAAATTCATCTTAAAGCTTGTTCCTCTCTTGAGTGCAAGATGGCTACTACTATTCACTAGTGCTACAGGCTTTCTTACGCATTGTGTAGTATTAAGATAACCACAAACAATCTGACATTCTGTCCATCTTGACATGAAATCTAGGTAACCTCCTCTTGAACCTGGGTGGGTGCCATGACTACTGAGAAATAATAGAATATAGCAGAAGGGACACTGCCTGCTTCCAGGCCTGCACCTTAAAATATGGGTAATTATGATTTCCTTTCTCTTCGAAAAAGCCTAATCAACCTTGGAAAGGCCCATGTGAAAAACAACTGCGTTTTCTAGCCCTGTCCAGGTAGTTCAGTCATTAGAGTATCCTCCTCAATATGCCAATGTTTCAGGTTTGATCACTGGTTAGGGCACATACAAGAAGCAACCTATCTTACATAATAAAACCCTAATATGAAAATCAACCAAACAGTGGAACAACCGGTTGCTATGACACACACTGACCACCAGGGGACAGACACTCAATGCAGGAGCTGCCCCCTGGTGGTCAGTGTGCTCCCACAAAGGGAGCACAACTCAGCCAGAAGTCGAGCTGGCGAGCACAGGGGCAGTGGCTGGAGCCTCTTCTGCCTCTGGGGCAGCGCTAAGGACCCCTCAGGGGATGTCCAACTGCCAGCTTAGGCCCACTTCCCTAAACTAGCAGTTAGACTGGGAGAGGGCTCAGGCCGGGCTGAGGGACTGCCCCCCAGTGCACGAATCCCAGTGCACCAGGCCTCTAGTGAATGCATAAATATGTGGAACAACAAATCAATGTTTCTCTCTCTCTACCCCCCTTTCTAAGATCAATAAATTAAAAACACACAAATAAAAATTCACTGAGTTTTCCAGCTAAACCAGAATCCTCATAAAAATCCATCCCTATTCCAACTGTCTAGCTGATGCCACATAGAACAGAGACAAGCCTACCCACCTAGCCCTGAACAGAATGCGGATTCATAAACAAAATAAATGATTGCTGTCTCACCCACTATGTTTGGGGGTATTTGTGATATAGCAATATATAATCACAAATCATATTTGTCAGTGAGATGGAGTCAGCATCATCCCAGTGCTCAGCCCAGGACTTACTCAGTGAATTCCAAAGCTGTCTTTGCATAAACTAAGGTTACCCAAGGTGATCCAAAGTGGAGATTAGATCTTTTTCTACAGATGTACCTGGTATATCACACAGGTACAGGGCTATATTCATAAAGGAAGAGTAATTCATTCCAGGTAAATAAGCTTTAGCTTCCACTGCTATCTTCAAACTGTCTTTTAAGAAGAGAGATCTCAGACTCCATTATTTAATTCAGAGACGTCAAAACTTTTATAAATGTCCTTAAATCATAAACATAAGGAAGGACTAACAGAGCAGCCGATGGTGATTCATGAAAGATAATACTAAATTTGAGACTCCATCATTTGGGGCCCTAATTCAACAGAGAGGAGATCAGATTAAGGTGATTCAGTAATTCTACTGGCCTAGTCTATTTTGCTTTCTTGAAGAGACATATCAGTATCCCAACAACAGATATTTAGTACTATATAGAAAACAATGACATGTAATCAAACACCTAGGTAAATAAAAATCATTTCTTAATGCCTAGCTGAGATGAAAGATGCCTGAGCTCTTATGCAAAAGAGCTGACTCACAAGTGAATTTTGAGAGCCTTCCTTCCACAAGGCAGATAGATACCTTGTACTCAATTCATGCTTTCCCAATACTTTCAAGAGTAGACCACACACCGTGAGATGGTCCAGTTCCCAAGCTAGAGCATGAAGATGGCATTTACTTCCTGTGTGAATTTAGAAAAGTTGCTCAACTTCTGGAGCTTTCTGTATCCATTTAATAATGCTGTATTGACCAGTTATGCTATAATAGGCCCTGTATCTTCATGTACAAAATGAAAATAAACCTATTTTTAATTGTTGTGTAAGTTATACGAGGTCCTATTTCTTATTATTATGCTCTTTTTAAATGATGTTGCTAATTTGCCCATAACCCTTTTATTTATCCCTTGACACATTTGACACTTACTTATAAACACTATTCTAGAAACTGAATAAATTTTGTTAATAGGGAATCAATTTATTTTCTTTGCTTTTTTTTAGGGTGTGGGGAGCCTGATTTTACCTAGATTTCCAGAATAGAATTGTGCAAAGTGACTTGATAGCATACATTTGCCTCATTGCCATTCAGATTATGATCTTCCTTGAGTTCATATTAAATGTAATCTGAACAAATGCTGTAAATAGAAGCTATAATAGCATCACAGTTGTTATGCAGACAACCCAAACAAACTTACACATATGTGCACACAGTTTTATTCATCTTCCTTGAAAAAAATACAGATATAATTGTATCAATATGTTATAATGCATTTCAGGGTTCTCTCTTTTTAGCTAACTTATGTGCTCTTGGCTCACTCTTGGCTTTCCTTGTATTCACCTGTATGGCCCACAGCCATGCCAGCTCCATACACAATGGAGGAATGACTGCAGCAGGAAACACAAGCTAAGCTGGCCTCAAGCTGTATTGGACTGTGTAGACATGGAATGGAAACTTTGGACGCTGGCTCTGACTTTAGCTCTGCTGAAACCCCAGTGACAGTTCTTCTGCGATTGGACTAAGGGACATAGGATTTCGGAAACCCAGAGATTTAACTCCACACAAATAAAATCACTAGTTCTCCCATGTGAGTGACAGAAAATTCATTTTCTCGGGATATCTCACGAAATCTTCCCCCAGCAGCAACCAGAGGAGACAAGGCCCTCTCCCCTCCCTCAGCACAACCACCACTAACCTCAGGGTCTATCAGGGGTGGGCGAACTTTTTGACTTGAGGGCCACAATGGGTTCTTAAACTGGACTGGAGGGCCGGAACAAAAGCATGGATGGAGTGTTTGTGTGAACTAATATAAATTCAAAGTAAACATCATTACATAAAAGGGTATGGTCTTTTTTTTTTTTTTTTAGTTTTATTCATTTCAAACAGGCCGGATCTGGCCCGCAGGCCATAGTTTGCCCACGGCTGGCTAGATCCAACATTTTTAGAACTGTTTCCAGTCCACACACTCAGAACTCATTCAAAAGGCTTCACCTTTCTCCTCTTGAAAACACATCAGAAGAAAAGGATCAAGAAAAGAGAATTCTCTAACCCAGTCTTAAATAATTATACAAAAATTTAGCCTTATTCTTCTGGGTTACTTAATAAAAGTGGGGAGGGAGATAACGCAGCCCTATCTCTTTATATTGACTTCTTGGGTAACACAAAACATTGAAAATAATAACCGTATGCCTGGCCTAAAAAAGTTATCTATTAGTCGCTACTGAATGTATGTGGAAAGTAACTTTTACACATTGCAATAAGAACTCTCACTCCAATCCAACAGAGGTTAGCTCCTTCCTAAACTTCCAAAATAAGATTTCACTTTGTAGACAGCTGTTGAATCTTTTCCCATCAACTTCAAGTTACACCCCAGAATCTTGCTTTATAAATCAAACTCCAATGATGACCCAGCAAAGATATGACAGGAGAGGTTATGAATGTCAGTTCTTTAGAAGTATGAAAGCCAAAGCAGTAGAATTGACTTAACTACTTGCAACATTTGAGACAAGTTCCAAGTTTCTCTTCTAGTGTATAAGTTGTTCAACTTAGTAACATCAGGCACTGAGAATGTTTTCAATTAATTGGCTTGAAGGGATGAGAAATGAAGTTTCTTACCTTTTAGCTGTCCGTAAAGTGTCTTACCTTTTTAGCTGTAGTTAGACAAGAGACACCTAGCTGTCCTTGTAGCCATGTTGTTCTTCTTTCATAAAAGGAAAAAAAAAAGTTATTAATTATTGGGCTTTAGCATCAGAAAGGATTGCATTTAAATGCAGGTTTGCCTTTATTACCTGGGTAATTTGAGGCAGTAGAGAAATTTATATGCACAATTTAATTTATTGAAAAATGCTAAAAGTTTAAAAAGAAAGGAATTATTTTCTATCCTACCATTGCCAACACCTGATATTCTGCCCCTAAGAGGCAAGCACTGTTAGCCCTTTCTTCTCTATTGAATTAGTATATATATATATTCACCAAAAATGTATATGTGCTTAACAGCTGATAGCTCAACTGTTGTTTCTTTTCAGATTTAATAATTATTCAAAGTGTATATAAATTTTGAGACACCCTGTTTTCATGACACTTTTAGGTTTATAGAAAAATTGAGAAAATAGTACACAAAGATTCCATGCATTCTGCGCCCAGTTTCCCTTATTGTTAACATTTTATATGAGTCTGTTATAGTTCTTACAATTAATGAACCAATATTCATACATTATCATTGCCCAGTCTTCTTTCTCTGTCCCAGGATTCATCCAGAATACCACATTGCATTACGCATAGGTTGCCATAGGCTCCTCTCAGCTCTACCAGCCTCACAGAGTTTCCCTGATGTTTGAGGACCTTGACTGTTTTTAGTACTAGTTAGGTATTTCATAGAACATACCTCAATTGAATTTTTTATGATGTTTTTCTCATGATTAGATTGGGTTATGGGGTTTTTTGGAGGACAACTGTAGAAATAAAGCGCCACTTTCATCACATCATAACAAGGACACATTCTCTCAACCTGACATCACTGTGGTTAACCTGGACCATCTGGCTGAGGCAGGGTTTGACAGGTCTGACAATTACTGAAGTTACTCCTCCCCCACCCCCATTCCATACTGTTCTCCTTGGATGGCAGCCATTACACCCAGCAGCACACACTTAAGGGAGATACTTCTACAAAAACGATTGCAACTTTTCTGCACAGATATGTCTCTTCGTGTGTTCAAGTATTTACTTACATCAGAATGACTATTTTATACTCTGTGGTATAATTGAATAGAACTGGGTTTATTATGCAACTCAACTTTTCCAGCTGTGGCCATTGGCACCTCTGTCAGTTGACACATGTAACCCTTTGACATACCTTCATCAGTTGGGGCATTTCTGTTTTTGTTTGTTCTGCTTTGTTTTATTTTTGAGTACTTCCTTACTTTCTTGTGCTAGAACAGTGGTTCTCAACCTTGGCTGCACATTAGAATCACCTGGGAATCTCTTTAAAATCCTGATTTCTGGGCCTCATCCTCCAGAAATCCTGTTTCTTTGTTATGGGGTGGGGCCACAACATTAGTAACAAAGAAACAGAATTTCCAGAGGATGAGGCCCAGAAATCAGGATTTTAAAGAGATTCCCAGGTGATTCTAATGTGCAGCCAAGGTTGAGAACCACTGTGCTAGAAGATGCTCCAAGATTATCTTATTTATTTCCTGCCCCATCTTAGAATCAGCCTTTTACTTTTTCAAGTATCTCTGGGTCTTTTTTTTTTTTTAAAGTGTTAGAAACCCTAATCTGAGCCAAGTGCTGCCTTTGATCCTGGGCTGTTGTTTCTAGGTTCTCTCAGCTGACAGAGCAAGAAAATATATATGGGTAGACTAACCAGTGTATATATTTATATCCATAAATATGTGTACATGATTTTATGACTTGACAGCTCATTTTAAATCATTGAATAATATTCCATTATACAAATATATCGCAATTTATCTATTTACTTGCTGCAGAGCATCTTAGCTGTTTCCAATTTTTGGTAATTATGAGTCAAGTTACTATAAACATTCAAGTGATTTGTGCGTGTGTGTGAACGTAAGTTTTCAAGTAAGTTTTGTAAGTACCTGGAATGTATTTCCTAGATCATATGATAAGACCCTGTTTAGCTTCATAATAAACTGCTGAACTGGTTCCACAGCAGCTATACATTTTGTATTCCCACTAGTAATACTAGCATCTCTGATGCTCTTTATCCATGCCCAGCAATTGGAATAACCAGTGTTTTTTTGTTTTTGTTTTTTGGGTGTTTTTTGTTTTTTTATCATAGCCATTCTAATCCTATATAAAAAAGGCTAATATGCAAATTGACCGAACAGTGGAACGACCGGTCATTATGATGCACACTGACCACCAAAGGGCAGACGCTCAATGCAGGATCTGCCCCATGGTGGTCAGTGCACTCCCACAGGGGGAGCACCGCACCGCTCAGCCAGAAGCCAGGCTCATGGCTGGTGAGTGCAGCTGGGGTTGCGGGAGCCTCTCCCACCTCCACCTCCACAGCAGTGCTAAAGATGTCTGACTGCCAACTTAAGCCAGCAGTCGGACATCCCCTCAGGCTCCCAGACTGCAAAAGGGTGCAGGTGGACTGAGAGACCCCCTACCCCAACTGCAGGGGCCTCTAGTAGCTGTATAAGAGTATCATATTGTTTTTGTTTAAAAATTCCCCAGTGATATAAATTTGGAAAGAATTGACAAGACAAAGGGGTTTGGGCATCAGATAGCAGATTAGTGAAGTAACGACGTTTGTTTATCCAGCCTTCTCTGCCCTAATTCCCCCATCTCTGCTGCAAAGGATTCCTCTTCCCCCTAGTGCAGGGAGGGTACCTTTTACTTGGGAATTTTACTTCCTGCTTCCAGGTGAAAAGAAAGGTGAGAATATGCCTCTTGCACTGTTTGTTTCTTAGATAACTAATTCACGATAATCAATATAGCAAAGTGGCATATTTTGGGGTGGCATATTCCATTCCTAGATTCCTGAGTATTATCACAAGGGACCATTAAACTTTATAAATTTTTTTCTGTACTAATTGATACAATCATATGCTTTTTCTTCCTTAGCCTCTTTATATAGTGGCAGCCTCATTGAATGACTTAGAAAATGTTCCCTCTGTTTCTGTTTTCTGGCAGATATTTTATGCATAGAATATTCTATGTGTACTTTACATGGTTGCTCCTTCCTTCCAATGGCCAGAGCCTTGAGGTGATCTTTCTTCAGTTTTACCCATGTAGTCTCTCCACCCCCGGCACACACACACACACACACACACACACACACACACACACACAGAACTACAGCCACCAGGTGTTTCTTCCTTCAAACTAGTCTACACTCAGCCTTGAGCAACTTGTAAAATTACCATTTATGTTCCTATCAGTCCATTACTCCAGGTCTTTGGTCCAAATAAGCATCCATTAGCTGTAACTCTGGATTCTCTCATCTCTCCACATTATATGGTAAAAATTTGCCATGAGACTTCTGTTCTTTCATGGATTCTGTAAAAGTAACAATTATCAGTTTCTTCCTACTTTTTTTGATAAAATAATGAGAGTAATGACTTACAAGCTCTTTATATGTTAGAAGTAAAACTGGAAGAAAACAGTGTGCTTTTAAAATTTCCCTTTTAAAAAGTTATCTGTGAAATTCTTTTTACATAAATGTGTCTTATTCCTTTTATCTTAACCTCACTCAAATACACACACACACACACACACACACATATTCTCTCTTTCTCACAAAAATATTCCCATCTTTTCAAATATATTTACATCATACATTTTATTTGTATAAATATTATCCACTAGAGGACCAGTGCATGAAATCCGTGCATTAGCAAGGTCCCTACCAGCTGGCGGAGGCCGACCGGGTACTCCCTCCCTTCCTCTGGCTGGTCCCGCCCCCTGGTCGAACTCCCAGAAGAACAGCCAGTCAAAGGGACAGTTTGCATACTACGTTTTTATTACATAGGATTGACTATATTACGAAGTAGACAGTTGTTTATATCTGAGCCATATAATATATATTTCATTCTTATGTAACTTTATTTTACTTTTGTTATTGTTCTTTTCCTTAAAGTTAGTAATTGCCTTTTTTAGTAGGTTAGTTTTTAAGCTAAATTTCAAAAGAAAACATGGAAAGAAGGAAGGAAGAAAGGAAGGTAGGATGGAAGGAAGGAAGGAACCCAATAGAGTTTCTCAAATATATATTCTTAAGATGTTACATTATTTTCCTAATTCCCATTGTTTTCCACCATAACATCCCAGGAACCATTCTTCCTTTTACTATATTTTCAGTTAAAATACAAAAGCTATTCCATTCCCAAGATGCCTGTTGAAAATCCTAATGGCATTCTATTTCTACACTTTTGTACATGATCTGTTTATTCTCCCAGGAAGCTTTTTAGATTTCACCCTTCCTTATCTTTGGTGCCTGAAAGGTTATCATTAAAAACAAAGCATACGCTGAGGCCGGTTTGGCTCAGTGGATGGAGCATCGGCCTGCGGACTGAAAGGTCCCGGGTTCGATTCCGGTCAGGGGCATGTACCTGGGTTGCGGGCACATCCCCAGTGGGAGATGTGCAGGGGGCGGCTGATCGATGTTTCTCTCTCATCGATGTTTCTGACTCTCTATCTCTCTCCCTTCCTCTCTGTAAAAGATCAATAAAATATATTAAAAAAAAACACAAAGCATACAATGATAGATATCCATATTATAATGTTATTTGGAGGATTAAATAGTATAATAGATGGGAATGTCCTTAGCATAATAATTAATCTTGAGCATTAAATTAATATTGTTCATGATAATAAAATTGATGATCATAATATTCTTACCTTAAATAGATAGCATAATACCATATTCTTTTATATATCTGCAAGAAATATTTCCCACATTTTTTTCTGAGCAATTACAGATACCTTTGAGCCCAATAGAACTTTCATTGTTTATGGTAGAGAGATTGAATCTCTTTATAAGTACAGGATATTGAAAGCCAACACAAGTTCTAATGGCTCACAGATCAAGTTCTAAACACTAGTGCTATCTCACTTTAAGACAAATCTTAAAATATTTAGTAATAAATTCCATGGCTCTTATGTTTCATGTAGAATTATGCAAAACAATGAATGTTGAGAACTTGGGTAGTGAAAGTGACAAGCAAGTTTTTAATGTTTATTTCCTCTTAAATGTTATTCTTCTATTCATGCATTCCTTTAATTTCTAGGACCCATCTATCATGCAAGAGATTGCATTTGATTTTGTATGCTCATGAAGAGGAATATAATCAATAAAATTTACCAGGATATTAATAAGTCTGTATGGCAGTAGAGTTAGGAAGCCTGAAATCATGTCATGAGAAAGTGATAAAAGTTCTATTAAACTTAATAATGGAAGTATATCGCTAATTTACATTACATAAATTGTTAAAAGGTGTTTCAAAGTTTAGCTATTTCTTTTTAGTTTCATAAAGCTGAAATAGATGTTTTGACATAACAAATAATAAGGTATATTTATATTTACAATAGTTCTGCCTCAGTTTTGAGCAGCATTTGACTATGATACTGTAGCTTTTTTTTTTTCTATCCAAAGATATTCAACCATTGGAAAAGCTGTCAAAGAAGCACTTCAAGCCCAGCTGGAATAGTGCTTTGACAGTTTCATGAGGCATAACACCGCTTGGAGTGCCAATTTATATTCAGATTTCTGGGCTTCACCCTTTTAAGAGTATGATATAATGGGTGATTTTGAGATGTGCCGCTGATACAAGGTTGATACAAAAGCATTTGAGAAATTCTGGTCTAGGGGTATGACATGATGAGTTCTAAGGCTTATTTCTAACTGTATATGGCCTGAATGTAATAAGTTAAATTCTTCTAGCAGAGAGGTGACTCAGTTTGGGTGTCAAATGATGAGTATAATTTCACAGTGAATCTCAATATTGTACAAACTGACATTGCCCTGACTACCATTATCTAAGTCAGATGTCTTCAACTAATTTTTAAAATACGAACAGTTCCATAGTAGGGATTGAAAATATTTTAACTATTGATAGTATCATTCCAGTTACTATATCTTAAACACAATGGAGCAGAAATCAGGTGTCATTTACTGCTTCTGAGACAATACATAAATGATACCTAACATATTGTACACTAATACATGTGGGTGTCATTGTACCATTACTGAGAAAACTACAATATTTATTTCAGAACACAATGGGTTCTTACAGGGAGAAAAACCAAATATATTTTAAACAAGAATATGAGCTATTTCAGAAGCAAATTCCGCACCGATCTTTTGAAAATTCACAGTACTTTACTTCCAATTGATTGGAATGAATAACAAGTACATTTTATTCTTAAAGAACCCGTTACTTACTAAGATTGCATAGTGAGTAGGGCTATAAGTCATAAATCTATGATTTTCACCTTAGATATATCATTTTTATTTGAATAACTCTCCTTAAATGCATTTAAAATAAGGAGAACAAGGGCTTTGTGTGCAATTACAATATTTTAGAACTTGTAGTAGTAATTCATATCTATTAAACATTTAACACACATTAATACTCAAATATTTTAAAGGTATTACATAACTAATCTCTTCAATTCTAATTCTACTCTCTTTAATTAATCATAATCCAGAAGTAAAATCAACTAGATTACAGCAGGATGTGGCTACTTTTGGCACCAAAACAGGCTTTATGCAGAAATTTTACTATAGTGGCTTAAATATATTTGAGGTTTAAAAATTAACTGATGTCCAAAAAAAATAAAGACATGAGTAAGAAAAAAATCTATTCTGTTTTAAGGTAGGGTTACTTTCATTTCTCAAGTTTAAAAATACAGTATAACCTTTTAAAATTTTTATCTTTATTGTTGAGAGTATTACAGATCGCCCTCCTTTTTTCCCTCATTGTCCCCCTTCACCTGACTCTTGAACTCCCCCAGGCCTTCACCACCCTATTGTCTGTGTCCATGGGCTATGCATATGTGCATATACATTCTTTGGTTAATCTCTTCCTGCCTCCTCTCTCCCCTTCCCTCTAAGTTTCTTCTGTCTCTTCCATGCTTCCATGTTTCTGGAACTATATTGTCCATCAGTTTATTTTGTTCATTAGATTCCACATATTAGTGAGATCATGTGATATTTGTCTTTCTCTGCCTGGCTTATTTTGCTTAGCATAGAAAATGGCATAATCTTAATTCATGTGCATCTATTACCCAATGTATTATACATATTACTTCAGAGTTGAAGCAAGGTTACAGTTGCCTGACCTTGTATATGAGCAAGAATCTTAACAGGTAAAGAAAATTGTTTCTTTCCCAATCACAGACACTGGTGCAAGTGAGGGTTTGTCATTTAACCTGGGATTCTTGCATTTTCTTTGTAATAGAACAATCTCATTAACCAGCACCTCTTTTTGGTATTGCTATATGATACACAGGCCTCTGGAAACCAGCAAAGAAGAGGACATTTATTTCTCAAGAACAGGAAAAATTCTGAGGTAGGATTCGACCTTGTATTTGAAAGAAGTTCTGAGTAAAGATATTTTAATAACCAAAAGAAGGTTACAAAACACTGAAGTAGTGTATTGACTAGTTTATGTGCCCAAAAGAAAAGATCTTGCTAAGAAAAAGAAGTTCTGGTTGACTCCAAACTTTTGTCTTTTATTAGGACTCACTGTCTTATATTTACTTTTTCTCTAATAAACATAGACAATAGATTATATCCATTCTACAACTAATGACTTCAAAGGAAGAGTTTTAAGTTCCACCTTAGGGATTGTTACGTTTGGTTCTTCTTCATGTTTGTTTATTTCTCCTTTTTCGATGTTTCTATTTACATGTTTTTATTGATAAATTCTCTAGTGTTATTTTCCAGTTTACAAATATACTTTTTCATGATACCTAGTCATGTTGCTATTCCAGCTATTGAGAACACATTCTATTTTAATGATTATACATGTTCTCTTTCCAGTTTCCACTGGTTACTGTGTTATTTTCATCAGTTCCATTTCCATTCAGAAACATGCTTATTTATTTTGTTTCATTACTTTGTGTTCTTTTAAAATTGTATACTATTATTCCCTCAAAATTATTGAGGACTTAAACTTAATGAGCTTCTGTCAACTGTAAGCTATTGCAGCACTTGCCTACATAGTGCTTTGGTTTAAATTGGGTAATTCCTGTGAGATAAAGTGCAAATGTCCAGAAAAAGATACCTGTCTAGATAATAGTTGTTAGAGGAGACCAGATTCCAGAATTTTCCCTGAATTTAAAAGTCATGATGGCACAGGGGCTCTAGGGTGAAGAAGGCAGAAGAATAACAGGCAAAAAAAACATTTTCTGAATCTTGAGAGTCTAAGATTCAGGGAAAATATGTTCTAATCAGGCAGGGACTTTATGGAAAAGTATCCTAACCTGTGATTTTCACCACTTGTGCAGGTGCTAAAGCATCACTGCGTAAACATTCTGGAGAGCCAGGGGCCACGGTGAGCACACCCCTCACCTGGAATAAAGATGGGGGGCATTAGGGCATGCAGTGATGGCGAACCTATGACACGCGTGTCAGAGGTGACGCGCGAACTCATTTTTTTTTGGTTGATTTTTCTTTGTTAAATGGCATTTAAATATATAAAATAAATATCAAAAATATAAGTCTTTGTTTTACTATGGTTGCAAATATCAAAAAATGTCTATATGTGACACGGCACCAGAGTTAAGTTAGGGTTTTTCAAAATGCTGACACTCTGAGCTCAAAAGGTTCGCCATCACTGGGTAGAGTAAAGAAGACAGACCTGAGAATCAGTGGTCGTTATGGCCTTTACTTATGAGGTTTATAATTTTGGGCATGTACATTTCTGAGTTTGTACATCTATAAATTGAGGCTTAAAAATACTAAATTCCAAGAATTTCCTTGATATTGTTATTTACTATAGCTTTGATATTCTTTGGAAACTGGAAAGATCTGCTGTGACTAAAGTACATTAGGAAAAACATCCAGCAAGTATACTGTGTGATCATGCTTTGCCTAAAAGCAACCCTGAGCCAGTAGTGGTTTAAACAACAGAGCCCCACTAGCAATGGAAAAATGTATCTTAATATGCCTTAAAAATGTGTGTCTCATAGATGAATAACACTATTTCTAGCTTCTTGTTAAATAGCCACTCATAGATACTGAGATAATCTAGAAAAGATTTTAAATCCCTTAGATTTTGGATCTATTCAGCTTTGTCAGTTGTCTAATCGGTGACCTCTAAAAATATGATAGCCTCATAAATTCTGAAGATTGTTTTATTAAATGTGAACAAAAATAATTCCTGATAGATTCCTAGCACTCAGTAGGCACTTACTAGTATAAGTGCTATAATCAAGGAAAAAAAGAAAATAGACTTAAAGGAAAATTTGCTAGTTGACCTCACTCAACTTTTCCTGAAACCCCACTTCATTCCAGAGGAAAAGTGAATCATTCAACTCCCTGGACTGAGGATCCCATTCAGGCAGCCATCCTGTAATGAGCACCAGCATGCAAACCCATTGCCCTGCCATCAAAGCACTGGACCAGCTCGGGAGAGAGTTTCAATTACTTCCGGACAGATGTCTCGCCGGTGGTCATGGGTATGTGTTCCCTTTTACTGTCTCCCCGCAAAGACTATGGTCACTTAACCTCGAAAACTCCTCGTCACAATTCCAGACAAAAGAAAGTCAGTTTTAATGGAATTTCTTTCCTGATGGAAATGGCAATAATTTGTGAGACTGAGCCTCCTGTTGTTCAGGTTGTTGCTGCTGTTTTCGGTGTGTAATGAATCACACTGTGCAACACCTCATTGCATGCAAATTTATGCAAATTGACAATTAAACCAGGGGGTTTTTTAGTCAAATCAATCAGATACGGTATCTATTTGAAATGATATTGTAAGCCTAATTGATGGCGCATAATTAATGATTAACCAAGGCTGTGAATCATTAATTAAATGATGAAAAGGTAAGAGAGGAGAGAGGCTCCAGGGATCTTGGGCTCTACAGAGCAACTGCAGAGGACTTTTTCTTCATATTCTCAAACCATTGGCACCCTTTCTCACTGCATTTAAAACCACATCTGCGTCTTGTGAGCCTGAAGACTTGCTCATTATTCTCCAAGAAGATGCTTAGGGTGGTGAAGTGAAAGCGTATGCTGATGTTGTAGAATCCTGACTGGGTGGGAAACCAGGATCTGTTTGTGTTGGAATCTGGTCCCTACCGCTAACTGGAGGCATGACCTTGGGAGTGCTATCCATCTCTCTGAGTTTCACATCTCTAATTTGGAAAATGACTGGTGGGTTATGGTGCCATTCGTACATAATTATGGTGAGGATTAAATCAAATAGTAAATGTAAAGTTCTTAGATTAATACATACTAAATGAATGTCTATTATAATTATGAGGTTTATTTCTTTTGAAACCTTCAATTCTCTTCTCTCACATAAAAAAAAGGTCGCCTTATGACCGGATTTAAAACATAGCGCTTCAGCTGTCCACTTAACTCTGGGCTGAGAAAACTTTGTTAAAAAATATGAGGTCACAGCACCAAAACTATTACTCATGAAAAAAAATATTATTGATAAGCTGGGCTACATTCAAATTATAAACTTCTGCTCTGAGAAAGACAATGCCAAGAGAATGAGAAAACAAGCCACAAACTGGGAGAAAATAATTACAAATACATATCTGATAAATATGTTATCCAAAAGAACATAAAACTCTCACACATATACACAAAAACACCTAACAGCTTAATTAAAAATAGACAAAAGACCCGAACAGACACCTCACCAAATAAGATTATATTTTGGTTAATAAGCATATGAAAAGATGTTCAACATCACATGACATTAGAGAATTGCAAATTAAAACAACAGTAAGAGCCCTGGCTGGTGTAGCTCAGTTGGTTGAGCATTGCTCCATGCACAGAAAGGTTGCAGATTCAATTCCCAGTTAGGGCATATGCCCAGGTTGTGGGCTTAATGCCTAGTAGGGATCAGTCTTTCTTTCTCTCTCTCTCCCTCTGTCTCTAAAAAAAAGAAAAAAGAAAGAAACACCTCTGTGCCTATTAGAATGACAAAAATCCAAAATATTGACAACATCAAATTCTGGGGACTATATGGAGCAACAGAAACTCTAATTTATTGCTGGTGTGAATGCAAAATGGTAAAGCCACATTGGAACACAGTTTGATAGCTTCTTACAAAACTAAACATACTTTTACAATGAAATCCAGCAATATCACTCCCATAAAATGAGCTAAAAATTATATCCACACAAAGTCCCGCACATAGATATTTTTAGCAGTCTTGTTAATAATTGCCCAAACTTGGAAGAAGCCTAGATATTCTTCAGTAAATGAATGGTTGAATACACTCTTGTACATCCATACAATGGAATATTATTTAACACCTAAAACAAATGAGTTATCAGGTCATGAAAAGTCATGGAGGAAACTTACACGCATATCACTAAGTGAAAGAAGCCAATCTTACTAACCTACAATCTGGGCAGGACTCTATGGAGGTAGCTCACTTCTGCTGCCAAGAGCATCAGCCTTGCCAGCTAGAAGCCTGGAGACGGTGTGCTCAACTATGTTTCTAATGGTTAAGAAGACTCAGTTGACTAGGAACCGAAATAGCTGGGGCTATTGTAACATATATTTCTATTGTCATGTGGCTTCTTCAATATGGAAGCTTCATGAGAGATGGATCTCATGAATCTCTAGGTCATGTCCCCAGAGATAGAGAGCCAGCCAGAGTCTGTATTACCTTTGCTACCTAGCCCTAGGATCCAGGCAGTGTCACTTCTACTACAAGATGCATGTCACTGTATATACTCCCTTCTGAAGGGACAACAGTCAGACTTTATCTTTTAATGGAAGGAGTATAAAACTTCCGAAAGAGTATGTGACACAAGATATATTGCTGTGGCAATTTTTGGAAAATGCAATTTGCCAGAGATGCCCCAAGTCTATCACCTTGTCATAGTGCCCACCCAGATGGTGGGAGGGAGCCTCTCCCTGCCAGCACCATTCTGGGCCATCTAGTCCAGTGATGGAGAACCTATGACATTCATGTCAGGGGTGACACACGAACTCATTCTTTTGGTTAATTTTTCTTTGTTAAACGGCATTTAAATAAATATCAAAAATATAAATCGAGAAACCAAGATGGCAGCATAGGTTAACGCCAGAGGTTGCTGCCTCGACCAACCAATTCAAATTACACCTAAAAGATGGAACGGACATCATCCAGAACCACAGGAAGGCTGGCTGAGTGGAAATTCTACAACTAGGAGGAAAGAGAATATCATACCCAGACTCAGAGGAGGCGCAGTGCTGAAGTGAAATACTCAGGTGCGGAGTGCGCACGGAGCAGGCTGGCGGCGGAGGGTGAGGTTGTTGTTTTCAATCGGGAGGGAGTTTCAGACTCTGAGCTTCAGAGCCGGGCGAGTCTCTGAGGACCCAGAATCAAACGGGAGAAGCGGGACTGTCTGGCTTTGGTCGGAACTCGAAGGCAGCTTTCTCTCCGAGGTTTGCAGTGGTTGCTGGGACTCGGTGAGGCAGAGCACCTAGGGACGGAACTGAGAGCAGCCATAACTGCTTGCTCCGCCCGACCTGTAGATCCCCTGGGACCCGCCCAAGCCCTGCACAGAGGCATTGCCAGAGCGCCTCAGGCAAAGGCTAGATTAGCACCGCCCTAGAGATCCAGCACAGAAGTTCTCCCACTGCAGACACAGCTGATTCTCATAGCCAGTTGGCCTGGAGGTCAAATCCCTGCCAGTATTACCTACAACAACCAAGGCTTAACTACAACAAGACTGTGCACAAAGACCACAAGGGGGTGCACCAAGAAAGCATAAAAAATGCGGAGACAAAGAAACATGACAGAAATGGAGGATACAGAGCTCAAAACCACACTTTTAAGGTCTTTCAATAAGTTTCTAGAAACTGCCGATAAATTAATGAGATCTACAAGAAATCTAATGAGACCCTCGATGTTGTGATAAAGAACCAACTAGAAATTAAGCATACACTGACTGAAATAAAGAATATTATACAGACAACCAACAGCAGACCAGAGGAGCGCAAGAATCAAGTCAAAGATTCGAAATGCAAATAAGCAAAAAACACCCAACTGGAAAAGCAAAATGAAAAAAGAATCCGAAAATATGAAGATAGTGTAAGGAGCCTCTGGGACAGCTTCAAGCGTACCAACATCAGAATTATAGGGGTGCCAGAAGATGAGAGAGAGCAAGATATTGAAAACCTATTTGAAGAAATAATGATGGAAAACTTCCCCCACCTGGTGAAAGAAATAGACTTACAGGTCCAGGAAGCGCAGAGAACCCCAAACAAAAGGAATCCAAAGAGGACCACACCAAGACACATCATAATTAAAATGCCAAGAGAAAAAGACAAAGATAGACTCTTAAGAGCAGCAAGAGAAACTCAGTTACCTACAAGGGAATACCCATACGACTGTCAGCTGATTTCTCAACAGAAACTTTGCAGGCCAGAAGGGAATGGCAAGAAATATTCAAAGTGATGAATACCAAGAACCTACAAGCAAGATTAATTTATCCAGCAAAGCTATCATTCAGAACTGAAGGTCAGATAAAGAGCTTCACAGATAATGAAAAGCTAAAGGAGTTCATCACCACTAAACCAGTATTATATGAAATGCTGAAAGGTATCCTTTAAGAAGAGGAAGAAGAAGAAAAAGGTAAAGATACAAATTATGAACAACAAACATGCATCTATCAACAACTGAATCTAAGAATCAAGTGAATAAATAATCTGGTGATCATAATAGAATCAGGGACATAGAAAGGGAATGGACTGACTATTCTTGGGGGGGAAAGGGGTGTGGGAGATTCAGGAAGAGACTGGACAAAAATCGTGCATCTATGGATGAGGACAGCGGGTGGGGAGTGAGGGCGGAGGGTGGGGCGGGAACTGGGAGGAGGGGAGTTATGGGGGGAAAAAACAGGAACAAATGTAATAATCTGAACAATAAAGATTTAATTAAAAAATATATAAATCTTTGTTTTACTATGGTTGCAAGTATAAAAAAAATTCTATATGTGACACGGCACCAGAGTTAAGTTAGGGTTTTTCAAAATGCTGACACGCTGAGCTCAAAAGGTTTGCCATCACTGATCCAGCTTTTCAACTGATGTTTTGTACTTGTTATGCCTTATAAGAAAATTCTATGTGTTCTTGAGAACCCTGTACTCTTCTGTGACAAAAGCTCCAGTAAGGGCTAATCAGATAAACACAGTAATTGAGCATGTAAAATGATATTTTAAACATACATTAAATTGTTGATATGTAAGAAAGAAAATGTGCTCCCCTTTCAGATTATCTAACTATGGATTCTGACTGTTCTACTTAAGATACTTGATTCCTTATCTATTTTTAAAAATATATTATTATTGATTTTAGAGAGGAAGGGAAAGGGAGAGAGAGACAGAAACATCAATGATGAGAGAGAATCATTGATTGGCTGCCTCCTTCACACCCCACACTGGGGATCAAGCCCAAAACTCAAACCAGGCATATGGCCTTGACTAAAAATATTACCCAGGATCTCCTGGTTCATAGGTCTATGCTCAATCATTGAACCACACCGGCCAGGTGATTCTTTATCCATTTTACAAAGCATGCCTGAAATTAAATTATTTATTGTTTATAATTTCCCCCTCAATACTTCCATGAGAATGTACTAGTATGAGCCAAGAGAACATGAACCTGCATGTTTTATTGTTCCTTATTGTATCCCCAGCACATGACAATTGAATGAATTATTAAATTAAAAGTAAAATCAACTATGACTATAAGCAAGTAATGGAGTTATTAGGGAAGTATGGTTATATCTTCAAACACTATGAATACAAAGAAAATATGTTTTGCCATGAGTTTACAGAACTTGGAGCCAGAGCCTTATGTGGAGTGAGTTTCTTTTCCATTTGCAGGCAAGAGAACAAAGGTCATTTTATTTGGGTTCTTCATGAGTTAAGATTTATACTGTACTAAACAATGCATGGATCCTTTTCAATATATTCTCAGTGACTGAAAAACCCCTAAAGACACTTCTAGGATGTTTATAAAAAACACTTTAACTAGGCAGGAATCCAAAAACACTTCAATGTTTCTTAAAGCTCTTAAAAACTGAGGTAAGCCATTTGTATTTATGTAAGAAGTTTTACCAGCTCTCTTTATGAGACAGGCCAAAGATTACATGGAAGGAGAGTCCACTTAAAGAGAAGGCCCTAAACATCCATCTCTCAAAGATTGCCATAAGTGGAACTATAGATATGAAATTTAAGATACTAAGTATCATAAGATCACTGTTCTATTTTTTCCAAGTGGACATGGTTATTAAAATTCTAATGAAAATATTTGTCACTTTAGATTAAGATTTTAACTTCTGAGGGAAGGCCAGGGTGTAGGGAGAGGGGGGAGAGATTAACCAGAGAATGTATATACATATATGCATAGCCCATGGATACAGACAATGGTGTGGTGAAGGCTTGGGAGGGGCAGGTACAGGGGTCAATGGGGAAAAAAAAGCAAAAAGCAAAGGGGGAACATCTGTAATACTTTCAACAATAAAGATAAACGTTTAAAAGCTTTTTAATTATTTTTAAAAAGGCAAAACATTTTTTTAACTTCTATTAGCAAACAAACATCTGAGTGAACATGCCTTTCACTGCTATCATTTAGCACTAGCATAATAAGATGAATGAAGAGTGTGTCAGCGAGAGACACAACTGGACTTATATTCCAACTCCAACAACTACTACCTGAGTGTCTTTGGGTGACATAACCAGCCTTCACAAACCTCATTTTTTTCCACATGCTTTAAACTGAAGATCTAAAACTTAGTCCAGATTTGGGTTTTTAAGATTAGATCAAATAGTGTATTTAAGCAGAAGGCAGTGATCAATTAAGAAGTAGCAGTTGATCTCCCACTTTCTCCTTAAAATATACCCTTAAAATTAAGTTAGTTACACTCTTTCCTAAGAAAGGATTAAAAAGTGGGTGAGTGAGCACAAAAGATTGACATACCAATCACAGGTGGGTAAGTGAATGTAAAGGGTGTCCCAAAATTCACACAAGAAGTAATTTTGATAGAAAACACAGGTTTATAATTAAAAATTGTAAATTTTTTATTGATTCATAAAGTATACAGTATAAAGTTATGTATGGAATAGCACATTGGGTAAATGGCCTCCATGGCTTTGCTGGCACATACACAAAGCCGTGGTCTTCATTGGTCTTCATTGTCCCTGCTCCTGGGCCATAATTGGTACTTGGTAATGCTTATCAAATTGAAGGGATTGAAATCAAAGGGCAACAGATATTAGAATCTGATTCAATAAACCAAGTAAAATTAGGCTTTTATTTGTTGTTGTTGTTGTTGTTGTTGTTAATGCTCACGCAAAATTCAAACTTGCGTGAATTTTGGGACACCCTTTACATAGAGAGACCAGCTTCTCCTGCATGAGACCCCCGGGACCATTGGACTATAGAGAAATTCACAGGGATGCTTAGTTAACAGACATTCAGTCTGTGCATACAGCATTCCAGGAACCAAGGCAAGCAAGATGCTGTGCAAAGCAGAGCTTCAACACTCAACAGTGCCTTCTGCCACAGTGTATAAGTACTATGAGGGGCATAAGTTCAGATGCACTTGAGAAATAATGGGCTAATGCTAACCCAGTGGAGAAGTTGTATTAGTTCAAATGTGATCTTTTCGAGACAGTTAACTTTTGGGCAATAGCACTGAGCCATTGAGGAAACAGTCCTGTAGGCCATGCCCATTCTTCCCCCAGGGCTCCAGTGGACCCCTCTTCTGTTTTAGGAGCTGGTTTCCTGAGAGTGTGCACTCTGACCTTGTCCTCAGAATCACTCTTTCCTGCAATTCTTAACCTGTTTCCTTAAGCTACTTTCTCTTTTCTTTTATGGGAAAGTCTACATTTCCCAGAGCAGTTTTTGTTTGTTTGTTTCTGTAGGATTTAGCATGTCTTCTTTAAGTATGCTGCTGTTTTCTATTTAGATTATCATTTTGTTTCATTAGCATTCTGTTTACAATAGGTCTGGAGTCATCTTGTAAAAATCTAAGAGCCCCATTTTTAATACACAATTTTTTTTACAATATAATATTTTTAAGAATGCCATATCATATTATAGAAGAAAGTGCGTTTCTACGGCCCATAAACCAGAGATATTGACGTTACACTTGAACTCTTACCATCTTTTCTCTAAAAATCGTTCCTCCACTTCCCAACAGCACAGGCCACCATCACCACAACAGCCAGTCCCTCTGCTGCATAGTCTTCCTAGACCCCCCGATTCAGTGCACCTTCTGTGTGGTCCCCAAGCTCTCTCTATGTTTACATCGAAAGATTGATGATTTTCCATCCATTTCTCAAGTTCCAACAAAGATTCTCTCTACAACGGTTGTGACTACCACCCGGCACAGCACGCAGCCCAGGGCCTGGAGTGCTTCCTGGGGAGCAGAATGCCTTGTAATCTCACTGTGTGTGCACAGCAGCAGGGACACTGAAAGCTCCATCCAGAAACTCCACACGCCCAGTTCTCATAATCACAGCATCATTATCATTAAAATTCAACTGCAGATGGCATCTTATATTTCTTTAAGTTTTGCGGGATATCACAATTCCACCATTTCCAGTATTCTGTTTCATTTTACATCAATCATTCTTTTCCTTTTTTTTATTAATTTCAGAGAGGAAGGGAGAGGGAGAGAGAGAGATAGAAACATCAATGATGAGAGAGTCATTGGTTGGCTGCCTCCTGCATGCCCCACACTGGGGAGTGAGCCTGCAACCCAGGCATGTGCCCTGACCAGGAATCAAACATTGACCTTCTGGTCCATTGGTAGATGCTCAACCATACACTGCTCAATCACTGAGCTATGCTGGCTGGGCTACAGCAATCATTCTTAAGGTAAGTTTTATCACCAATTTTGCAGGTGGTTCAATGCTAGGGCCAGAAGGTCAAAGAAGTTCGTTAAAGTTCCATGGGTGCTTAGTAGTAACTGTGCTGCCTTTGGAACCCATGTGTCCTATTTCCCAGGCCACATCTACCAGAATCACTAGGATTCTTCCCAGGGATTCCTTCTTAATGAGACTTCTGAAAGGATAATTTAGAATGCAAGGATTTCATTCCTGAAATCCCTTCTGTTCTTGTGAGCTAAGTAGACCGGGAATTAACATATTTTGTAGGGATTAATGCTCTCATTTAATATCTCAGTGGAGGTCTCCAAGCATTGTGTTGTTTCTTGCATGTTGATTTGAGGAATCAGGAGACAGAATGCTTTTTTTGTTGACATTTTGGTTTTGGTAAATACAGTGACCTTTAGCTTCAGTCACACACTTGAATTTAAGATAAATCAAAGTCTGGAAGCCCTGGCTAAAAATCAAGTATATTTTGAATGAGGTACGCCTTGTGCTGAGAGGAAAATACTCATTACTCTTTCCTGCGGTTCTATTTTCCTTTAAAATATCTAGATATGCACGAGACATAGATTAGATAAACAATTCCTGATCAAACAGTTTCATCTTTCTTTGCAAAGGCATTGACAATATATTTCATTTTAAACAAATTCCTTGAGCATATGTGAAATAGCCCAGGCATAGCATCCTTGTGCATTTCTGCAAGGAAGTTATATTCAGTGTATTCAATTGTGCTAAGCGGGGGTGGGGGGAGGGGTACAGGAGAATCAATAACAATAAGAATCTATGTGTTTTAGAAGAAGTAAGACTTAGTTTATTGTTTTTGTATTTATAGTTTGAGAGTGCACCACTGTCCAGAACCAACGTAGATTCAAGTTTTTGTCTAGACAAACATGAACTATGCATTTGGTCACGAGCCAAGTACTAATTATTTTTCAGAGAAAGTCTAAATGAGTTCAAATGTCTTATCTCTGCTAACAGCACCCTGCTGTTTGGGTTATGTTGATCCAGAGTCAGGTGATGGAGCTACCAGCTTCCCTATTCAAATCTATATTTTATCTCTGCTTTGTTTCCTGTAACTATTATAGACCCTCTCTAGAAACATCCATCCTCTGACAAGATGTGGCTATAACCACATTGGCCTCAGCAGAGAGGTGATCAATTAAGGCCCCATATTTTCATACCTCATTCTCATAGTTTTCTATTATGCCACTAATATATGATAGATGCGTGTTGTTTGGAGAGAGAGAGAGAGAGAGAGAGAGAGAGAGAGAGAGAGAGAGAAAAGAAACTCCTTTAATCCATTATATTGCAACTAGAGGCCCAGTACCTGAAATTGAAATTTGTGTATAGGAGGGGGTGGGGGAGGAGTGTCCCTCAGCCTGGCCTGTGCCCTCGCACAATCTGGGACCCCTCGGGTAGGGTCCCCAGGCCTGGCCAGATATCAGGGTTTATTGGGGCTTTCCTTCCCTGGCTGCCAGCAGCTGGTCCCACCACAGCCGCTGTCACTGCTTGCCATCTGTGCAGTGCTGCCCCACCTCCCCCGCCACCAGTCACCTCCCTCTGCAGGTGACAGGCATGGGGCGCGAAAGCTTGGCTGGCCTGGGCCTCCCTCTGTAGGATGACTGTGGGGTGATGGTAGCCCCCCGCCCCCAACCAATTGCATCACACCTGCCTTGGTTGGCCTGGCGCCAGTGCATGTCGTAGTGTGGTTGTCCAGAAGGTCATCCGGATGGTCGTTCTGCTGTTCAGTTGTTTAGTCAATTTGCACATTACACTTTTATTATTATAGATTATCTCCAGTCTTTGGGGCACCTTAACCTCTATACATAGAAGTTGCTATCCCTCTAGGATGCCCATCATCTCTGCCCCTAGACAACAGCACATACTAATTCACAAAGTATATTTTCTGGTCTCTGAGAAGCTATTCTTGAATATCCCAGAGACTTTATCAGAACAGCCTGAGAGTGCCTCTGTGATGGTTAATATCATGTGTCAACCTGATCAGGCCTCAAGGTGCTCAGATATAAAGCCAATCATTATTCTGGGTGCATCGATTAGTGTATGTGTGGTTGAGTTGATATTCAAATTAATAGAGTAAAGCAGATCACCCTCCTAATGAGAGTGGGGCCATTCAATCAAGGAGACTGGAATTGAACAAAGGGGCTTAGAGGGAGAGCCTCCTGCCTCACTGCCTTCGCTGGGACACGGTGCTTTTCCAGCCTTTGGGCTTGAACTGAAGCATTGGCTCTTCTTACATCTCAAGCCTGCTTGAGTTCAGACTGGAACTTACACCATGGGCTCTACTGGATCTCAGCTGGAACTGCAGAGGATGGAACTTGATAGCTCCTATATGAACTCACAATCACCATATGAGTCCATTTCTTGTGATCAATCTCTCTCTCTAGATACGTAGATAGATGATAGATCTTCACAAACTTTTCTATCATTCATCTATTATCTATCTATCTATCTATCTATCTATCTATCTATCTATCTATCTACCTACCTATCTATCTATACTGTTTTGCTCTGTTTCTCTGAACAATATTGGCTAATACAGGCTCCAGTCCCATTAGAGGTCTTGTGGCCAGAGTGAGGTGAAGGTATGTGCCTTTTTCAAAGTTCTCCTCTGGTAACCTGTGAACTAATGGGTAAAGCACATGGGTGTGTGCATACACAACTACATGGACATCCCAAATACCCTGTGCAACTATGAAAAGAATAGAATGATTTCCCCAAAGGTCATAGGCCTTTCATTCCCATGGACCACATATTGAGTACATTTTTCACATTATCACAGAGTGGTTTTAGTTCCATTCCTCTTCCCTCTCCTTTTCTACACTCATTTTCAGTCTGTATGCTAGAAATAATGCCTACAAAGTTTTAAAATGTGTTCAGGATTTTTATTAAAATGTGGAACCATTTATGCGATGTATATAAACAGCTCCCAATACATCAACAGTCACCCCTTAATTCTGCACCAGTTGAACAGAAGCTTGAAAAATTAAGCGTTTCCCCCTTGGATATATACATTGAATTCTTTGGCATTTGTGCTGTTTTCTCCCAGCAAACTCCACATGTGGAAGAAAGGCAGAGTAATAAGGATTTATTTTGCCCATTTCAGAAAAAAATTAAAATAA
Organism: Myotis daubentonii; assembly: GCF_963259705.1. NCBI lineage: Eukaryota > Metazoa > Chordata > Mammalia > Chiroptera > Vespertilionidae > Myotis > Myotis daubentonii. The sequence goes on from NC_081840.1 coordinate 216,975,554, forward strand.
AAAATGCTTCCCAGAATCCCAGAGCTTCAGAACAGACCTCATCATATACTCAGCGCTGTAAGTCTCACTCTTGAATGGTGGCCTCACAGCATTACAAATGCATAATAAGACAGTATGAGCACACTGCAGACAGGGGTTTGGTCTGTCTGGTGTTTGTCTTCTGCCCAGCTCTTAACACAGTTCCTAGACATAACTGGTGCTCAATAAAAAAACTCAAAATAATTACAGTAATTTCTATACTCACAACACCTTTTCTAAGGGTACATTAATGCCAGGCACTGTGAGAAAAAAGTGAGATGTGCAAAAAAGAATGATGAAATAAATGAGGCAACATTGATGTTAGGTTATAGTCATAGGATCAGAAATAAATTGCTAAGTGATGGCTAAGGGGAAGGAAGTGTACACAGGCGCTTTTATGGCCCAGCATAGTTTTCTGTTTTCCAGCTCATTTATTTTAAAGGCAGATCACATTTTTTTCCTCAGCTCATCTTCTTTTTTTCTTTTCTTTTCTATGTGCTGCTAACCAATGAGGCAGAACATGCTATCCTATTGTCACCAACAATTTTAATTCTAAAGCTTTCGACGAGTAAAAGCATCAAAATCTAATTGCTTGAAAAATAGTTACCCCATAGCAATACTTCAATAATTGCAGCATTTAAAAAAGATAAAATATTAAGTTTAAGCATATGGGTTGCATTATGTTGTTATTAGTCAATTTTGTATTCATCTTAAAATTCTATTTTTTTTAATGACAAAAATGTCAATGCAGCTATTTGGGATAGTTATTATAATGATGGTTTAGTGTCAGTTTCCATGAACACTGTTTAAACTACCTATTGTTAAAGTAAAGGATTTTAAATCTATTAAAGTGGATTGCAGAAAAGGAGACCCGTTGAATATTTGCAAAAGTTATATATTGCTTCCTGGAGAGTAACTAGGAAAATGTGCAGTCATTAGAATTTATAGATTATTTCTAGCAAATGTGAGTGGGTTCGAAAGAGAGTTGAATGGAAAGTTTAAGAGAGGTAAGAAACCAAAGTTTAATTCCCATGTGAATTTAAACTTTAAAATTTTTAAGTGTTTGGTTTTCAAAGTCAACCTGGCTTTTCCTTCTTCTTTTTTTTTTTTTTTTTTTTGGTCAAAAAGTGTACAGCAGAAATAAAAAAAAATTGATATTTATTCAGCATGTGTGCCATGTCAAGCTCTGTGCTATAAGTTATTAAGTTTAAATTTCAAAGCAAACCTATAAGGTGTTTACTCTTAGTAAGTCTATAAATCCAGGCTGGTTAGATCATGGTCAGTAAATATCAGAACTGGAATTAACAAATGTTTTGGGCCCATTTTCTTACTCATTAGATAAAAAGGGAGGAAAGATTAGAAAGAATGAGTCTAAGTAAATGCATAGCTCTGAGGGACAGCCTGAGTGCCCAGAATAAATTTTCAAAGCATTATGTCATTGGACAAGCTATTACAAATATTTTTAGAAAGTTCATCAAATAGACATACGCCATATTTCTTGATTCTGCTATCTATATACTAACAGACAAGACAGAAAAAATAAAAATTAAATAGATAGTTATCAACGAATAAGAAGAGTATGGAATAGCCTTTTTGCCTAGGTTTATTATTCATTTTCCCTTTATTGTAACAGCTGTGAGTGGCCAGCCTTTTTTAATTAGTCAAAAGTCTTTTCTGGCTCACTTTGCAAAAAGACGCAGATTTGGTGCGGCTGTTTTATTTTGTTTTTCATTTGTGCTATTGTCCATCAATCCTTTCAGATTCCTTGAGGGAAGCAAAATTCAACCTTGTAGAGTATCTTGATATGGGACTAAATTTACCTGCTGTTTTAGATTGCCCCAATTCAGGACCTTTATGCAATTACTTTCCTCAATTATCAAATTATATTTCCAACCTTTAACACTTTGCAGAAAATGTCAAATAAGAATTTCATTTTTTAAAAAGAAAATCACATTGGTTTGTAAAAGAGGGAAATGTTAGGTTTCTCTTGACTTCTATAATGTTAAATTTCAAAAGCTTTATTTGAGAGCACATACATAATGTGCTGTAATCAAGAGTTAACAGGCAATATTCGGAAACCCAGCATATTGTCTTTGTAAACAAATATCCCTCGGAAGGGGTAGTTTGGTATATGGAGTTCCAGATCTTGGATGATATAGAACTAGGTGGTCTGATGCAAGAGAATAAACTCACAAATTTCAGGTGACTCAGTGGAGAGCAGTCATAATCAAACCTGGCCTCCTGAGTCTCACTGTGACTTCCCTGGGCCTTCATGGGCCCCTTCCTCAAGTAAGTAAATAAATTACAAAATGCCCTTGTATGATAGTTTGGGCATAAAGCTGAATGTGACCCAGACTGGTTATACCAATTTGTATTTTCTGATTTTACGATAAATTGAAGCATTGTTGTGCACCTTTAAAATTATCATGCATCCTAGGATGCTATGGTTATTGTGCCTAATGGGTAAGTTGTTACTGCTGGCCTGGTTCAAAGTCAAGGTAGGAGGCTACACACATGGTCTGATTGAGGGGTTATTTTGCGATTCTGATTTCCCAAAAGAACCCATCTTATTTTAGCACCACACTTACTTGACAGTTGCCCTAAGCTGTTCGATTTTCACAGTGCTCATTTGGTTACAGATCTGTGACTCCTGTGGACATTTTGAAGTTTGAGTCAGTCTGGGCAACTTGGGTTTTCAAGACGAGTTTTCTTGTTATTTCTGTGGCGCTCCCGATCTTAATTGTTCAGATTATCTAATAGGGACTGTTGAAGGAACAGGCTGTCTGACATTACAAGTTGGCATGGGAGCGATTGTGCAGAGGCTCCTGAAAACTGGGAGGGGGTGACCAGAGCATGCTCTGTACACCTAACAAACCTACTGTCACAGTCTTTCTCAGCTCAGTTAATGTCAACCCTTTCCTTCTAACTGTTTAGTCAAAACTTTAGATACATCCTTCACTCCTTTCTTTCTTTCTTCTTTCTTTCTTTCTTTCTTTCTTTCTTTCTTTCTTTCTTTCTTTCTTTCTTTCTTTCTTTCTTTCTTTCTTTCTTTCTTCCTTCCTTCCTTCCTTCCTTCCTTCCTTCCTTCCTTCCTTCCTTCCTTCCTCCCTCCCTCCCTCCCTCCCTCCCTCCCTTTCTTTCTTTCTTTCTTTCTTTCTTTCTTTCTTTCTTTCTTTCTTTCTTTCTTTCTTTCTTTCTTTCTTTCTTTCTTTCTTTCTTTCTTTCTTTCTTTCTTTCTCTCATACCCCAAACCATGCAGTTAAGAAATCACATTGTCCCTACCTTCAATAAAGATTCAGAACACTTCTTTCTACAGTCCACTGCTATCCCTCTGGTCTCAGTAACCATCACCTGTCTGGATTGCCACAATCTCCTAATTGGTCTCCCAATGTGTATTCTTTTTCTTTTCCTAATCCTTTACAACACTAGGGGCCAAAATATATCCTTTAAGGAGTGAGGTCTTACATGTCATTCATGTGATTCATACCCTTTGGTGCCAACCCCCTTTTTCACAAAGTAAAAGCCCACACCTTTACAATGCTTTATACAGCTCTGTCCAATCCGGCCCCTCATTCCCTCTTGATAGCATCTCCTATTTCTCTCCTACACAAGCACCACACACTAAAACTCTGACGCCACTGCAATCTACCTGGCACTCTCTGCCTCAGTGCCATGCTAAGGTGAGACTCTGTTCCGCATGTCTCTCGTTTTCCCTTTGGTCCTCTGGGGATGGCTGCCGCTGTTCTTTTCATGGTAAAGGTATAAGCACAAGACAATCAGTTGAAGTAGGCAAGATCTTTTTAGGACTAAGCTCGGAATTTCTGCTCAGTGATTTTTGCCCACATTTCATTAACAAAACAAGTTTTATGGCAGAGCCCAAAGTCAATAGCAGTAGATTACACTTCGCTTTTTTTTTTTTGTAGGAGGATACTTCAAAATTATATGGTAATGGACTTGCAGACAAGTACACATTAAGAATCAGGACCAATATTTTAAACCACTGCTGAAAATTTTACAAAGTATCCCAAAGTATCTCACAGATTTTACTGTATATAAGTATTCCTAAACATCTTTAGAGATATTGCCAATTAGAAGAAAATTTTTTCATGGATTCTTCTCTCACAAATACTAAAACCTGGTAACATTAAAATACAACGTTCCTGAGTTTGTTGTTCCAAATCACTAATTAATGTCTCTTAGCCTTTTGTCACTCAGAATGAAGGATGCACTCTGCCTCTGTTTGTGGGCTTGTGTGTGTTTATTTTTAAAAGAAGTATGACTATTTATTAAGTGGAATTTTTTGGAATGTTAATTTGGTGATTGTATGAATCAACAAAGTGTCGGAGAATAGTTAAATTGTTAAATATCACCACTCAGATGTCTTGCCGGCATCAACTTGATCTGAGCAATATTCATCATGGATAAAGAATTACAATAAGCTACCTCTGTTCCCATTTCCCTTTTCTTAGTTTAGTATCTACACAATCCTTTTTCTCATGCGGAAAAATCTTGAAATAATCCTAACTCCTCACTTTTCCTTGCTCTCCTTACCTCCATTCCAAAGCAATGCTAAATCCTAAGAACCTGATGCTGCCAAGTGTCCCCAATGTCCACCATTTCATCTCCTTCCCAACGGCCACCAGTCCTCCAGGGAGAGCAGGAAGGGGCTGATTCAAAGGGTCAGATTCTCCAGGCTTCACCGTCAATTCCCCACTTCCTACCTGTGTTATATAACTTCTATGTGTATATTTCCTCATCTTAAAAGAGGATATTCCACCTCAAACTCCAATCCTTTTTTAACTGGGGTATAATTGACATATACATATTAATTTCATGTGTCCAACATAATGATTTGACATTTGCATACATTATGACATAATCACCAGAATTAGCATAGCTAGCATTCATCACCATATATTGTTACAAAACTTTTTTTTTCTTTTTCTTTCTTATGATGAGGACTTGTAAATTGTAGTCTCCTAATAATTCAAATATTGCATATTTGAAAGTTGTTGACTATAAGCTGTACATTACATCTTCATGACTTATATTATAGCCAGAAGTTTGTACCTTTGGACTCCTTTACCCATCTTGTACTTCCTCCCCTTTCTGACAACCATCACTCTATTCTCTGTATCTATGAGCTGAGATTGTTTGTTTTTTAGATTTAACATAAAAGTGAGATCATAGAATATTGTCTTTCTCTGTCTGACTTATTTCACTTAGCATAATGCCTTCAAGGTCCATCTATGCTGATGCAAATGGAAAGATTTCATTCTTTTTCATGGCTGAATAGTATTCCATTGTATATAAATTCCATTTTTCTTTAATAATTTGTATTTTCAAATTGCTGTTACTGTCAAATCGTATTTCCAACTCCTACAATGATACTTCATATCATATTATAAACCTTGAATTCTTTATCAAGACATTCCTGACACCTTTTTGTTTACACTCATACTTCGTTTCTAATCCCCTTTTAAATCCTCACAAGCCCCCTGGACAACCACATCATTATAGAAACAACACAGATCATACACACAAGTTATCCTTATTCCAGGTTTCCCACTACCTCATTCTGTGTCTAGACTTCGCCTACTTTAAGGCTCCTCAAAAATATCCATTATTTTCTAATGTCTTCCCTAATATTGGGGTGAGAATACAGGGATGTTTGAGTTCTTGTGGCACATTAATTTTCTTAATAAAGGTAACACATATGATTCTGCCTAGTGTGAGTCAATGCTTTGCAGGTTTGCCTTACCTGTTGATTCTATGTCCCTTGAAAGCAAAATTTAGTCTGCTTTATCATTTTATCCCCCATGAGATTAAATATAACAAGGTTCCTGTAAATTGGTCACTTGAAATGAGCTCCGCCAGGAGCCTGGTACCCATCTTCAGAAATTTAAATGACTGTTCTTGCAGAGAGCTGGACTTAACTATGTGAACTCTGAAGTAATGTTTGGGAAGATAAATGGAAAGTCAACAAAATTTTTAACAGTGTTAAAGATACTAAGAAATGGAATGAATATTCTTGATACTATTGTGGAGGTATTCTAACATACACCAAATAAAGCCTTGTCAGAAATACTGGAGAACTCATTAAGGCATCATCCATCCTATAATTTGAAGGTTTCTGTCCTATCTGATATTCTATGCATCCATGATTCTGTAATTCATGTCAATAAAAGGTACACTTTAATCTGTTAAGGTTTAATCATACTCAATTCAGATGTTTGTTCAGAAAAGAAAATAATATAATGCATGTGAAAATGCCTAGAACTATGCATGACATAACTGGGAGGTAGTCTAATATTTAAAACAAAAAAATAATGTGTCTTTAGAGTTGTTACACGCTCACAAATCAGTATACTTGTATATATCTATATCTATAAATATATCTATGTCTATATCTATCTATATGTACCTACCTATTTCTATCTATGCATCTATCTAATAAATGTCTTAAAAGTGACAATATCTCTTTGGACTGGAGTGTCAAGACCAATTTTGTGCACTTGGATGTAGGGTGTGGGATTGACTAAGCTCTGGGTCCTCATGTTCAACCATTTAGTGGTTACCCGTTTCTGCATGTCCCCCAAGCATTCTAAAATTGTGCAAAGCATGGAAACTCCCATACTCCACTAAACCTATCTCTGTTGACATATTCTCTGTTTTTAAGCATGGAGTAATTATCTATCCAGTTGCCAGAAAATTGGGTTGCAATTCTGACATCCTCCTCACTTCTTGATTCTCATTAGTTGGGGTTTCCAAGGAGTCATTCAATAAATAAAGTCATCTTCTTCACATATGTTCTGAGCACACACAAAAAAAACAAAACTAAAAGTATTGACAGTAGCCCAAACATGATCTTTATAACTATTAATTTGCTGATATAGTTTGAGTGAAACCCAGTGTGCATGTTTATTAAACAAAAAATAGGCAGACTTATCTACCCAGTCTTAGAAAGTATTGGAACTAGGTAGGTCCCTGCAGGCTGGGAGACTTGCTGTGTAAGATTTAGAGCTGCATTCATTGCCCAATGTAGTAGTCACTAGCTATGTGCAATTAGAAAACACTTAAAGTTTGCCGAATCCAAATTGATATGTGCAACAGTGTAAAATACACACCAAATTCCAACCAGTACTAAAAAGAATGTGAGTTTTCTCATTAATATGTTTTGATATTTATTACATATTTAAATATCCATATTTTGAATACATGGTATTAAATAAACTACATTATTCTGTTTGCTTTCTTATTCCTTTCAAGCTGCCTTGCTTAATATTCTTCAGTGCACCTTCATATGATGTTTATGATTAAGTATAAATTTTATACCAAGGACTATTAGAGTCTTCATGATATAATCAACTCCTCTCACTGCATCTTCATATTTTCTATCCCAGCAGCAAGAATTTCTTTAAGATTAAAACCCAGGCAAAATTTATCTTGAATCTAGGTCCTTGTATATTTGCTCATTTTTTTCCCGGAACAGCTTTATCCAATTCTAGGTCTGACTATAGCCCTTGATCTTTGTGGGTTTTTAATCCAGATATGTCATATATGAAACTTGTAGAATCATAGGACTCCATGTCCTTCCTAGGTCCTCTTGCCGCACCCTATAATTAACATTATACAACTTCATTACACAGCATTTATTTGTCCCTCTACTGTTTGTTGTATACACTTCACTTTAAGTTCTTGGAGGTTACCTTATGTGTCTTATTTCTTCCCCGCCCCCACCCCATGGCGAATGCCTTACCTTATTTAATACGTGTTTAAAATGTATGTGGAATGCAGAAAGGAATACATGAACCAATAAAAAATCTCTTCCATATGTTGTGAGAACAAAAGTCCTTTATGTAGATGAAAAAACATTTTGTAAACTCTAGCTTGTGATTTTACTATGGCTGCAAATTTCTTCATATCCTCTGCACCGAGCATTTCTCCTAGCATTTACGTATACTTAAAGTGTTTGAATAAATAAATGAGTGACTAAAATAGTCAGAACTATAGTTTTTAAAAATAACATAAAGTTATTAGACCATAAAAATATATTATTGCAATATTGTTCTTTCTGAGCCCAATTTGTTTCAAGTTGCTTTGCGACTTGCATTTCTTGACTCAGCTGAGAATGTGGGCTCTGCAAATTTCACAATGGCTATTCCTTTCTCCTTGTCTTTTGCTTCCCATCAATTAAGCCAGCACACATAATTTCTACACTACCCAAAGCCAAATCTTAAGCTGTTGCCATTATACATTCATTCCAATGGAAATAATGACTTCATTTACCACAGTGTCAGAGGCCAGTGTAGCCGAATCAGCTGCAGCTGCATTGTTTTATATGCAGAAGATAATGTTATCCCCACTGTAGTTAACAAATGCGATTTCCTCGGAGTTCAAATACTTGGAGCTCAACTGTGATTTAATGTCTAATGGTCAACTCGTGTTCTGGGGATTAAGTTAATTAAAACAGTTGCCCTACTCTGTTAAAGCTCCCTGTAGACTAATTATTAAAGTGCCAAGCACCATTACAGACCGACAGCAATTGAAAGCCGCAAAGGGAGTTGCTTATATTATGGGGACTCCAGAACTCAGTAGATTAGCGCCCGTGGTAAAAGAACATTCACACTGAGAAGTAGATTACCTTCTCCACAGCCATGGAGCCATTATAAACCGTACAAAGGAAAAGCCAAGTGCACAAGCATTTGGATTCATAGCCTTTCAAATCTGCAATTTCCAAAGCTAGTCAAATGTCAGCAAAGCAGCTTGGTAAAGTGCAAAGAGCTCTGTCTACAGAATCAGGAGCATAACTTTGAAGCCGGTGTCTCCCACTGTCTGGATAAACTCAGAAAAGTCCCTTCCCTTTAGGCATCGAATGCCTCATTTCCAAACTGAAGTGCATACATGTGACCACTTTGATTTTTTATTTTAACGTATTACGAGTTAACTGGGGCTTTTACCAAACAAAATCTCTGGATGAAAAGGTACCAGGGGGTGGCATGAGTGGTGAATGCAATGTCTAAGGCATGAGACCTCCTTCTCTTCAGAAATCGACAAAGAACTTGGCTGCACAGAATACACTTTTAAACACTTTTGGATTCTTTACTGGTGCTGGAAGGAGATGCTTGATTTTGCTTTTTTCTTGGAGAATCCCACAGAAGTCATAAACAAACAAATGTTTAGATGTTTTATTTTTTTTCTTAGAGTGTGTTTTCCTACCACAAGTGTGCCCATCTTAACTACTAGCTCTATTATAGGTATATGGCCAGATTTAGGTAGATTTAGGTAGGACACACTCAGACATCCATTGTACAATGGGCACTTGAACTTATTTCCCTTCCACTCTTACAGAGAAAAAAAGATAATATCCTTTTTAGAGTATGTTTTAATACGATCGAACTTTATTTTAATTCTGAAAGCTAAGCTGTGGTAAAGGTATTTAATGGATGAGTGAGTGGCAATTCATGTTGTGTTCTGATAACAAATGCATTATCACAGATAAAGAAACACAAATTGATGAGACCATTGGCATGAGAAAAACCAAGGTGAGGTGCTGGGTAGGTCTGTAGATAATTATCCTCTCAAGAATATCTAGGAGCTATCACAGTCATTGCGCTGTGACTACTCACTTTATATGCAGCTGATTCTCAAGCCTGCAAGCCATTAAGATACAGGACTCAGATCTTTTCATTTTAGATATGTCAGCCCAGAAATATTTTTAAAAATCAGTCTTCTATATTAACTTTCCATTTATGTAAGTTTAATATCAACTGGTAATATTATTATTGCTAGTCTGCCAGCAAATCAGTTTGGGAATCATTTTGTGTAGTCAATAAATCATTTTCTAAAATCCTTTTTTTTTCACTAGAGTTAACAGCAATACCTATTAGGAAGCAGCAGTTCTCATTATTACTCCAAGAGGTGCTAGGGCATCAAAGTATATAAGCTCCGGCAGAGCTCATGCATCAAGGTAGGAAATCTGTTTCCAGAATTCAAACAGAAGCTGAGAAATGCCAGGCCAGTGTTTGAGTGAAATAAATAGAAATTAAAAAACAAGAATGAGAGCTACCAAGAAAAGAAAATATAGTTTATCTAAAGTTACATGTATAAACTTTATTTTATGACTTTATCCTTTAAAAATATACAAAAGTGAGTGGCTTAATTTACAGAGTTCTATATGTAGAAAATGGCTACAATTGTGTAAAACATATTTTTAAACGAATTCTTCATTTACTCTGATGGCAAATCTCGATATTCAGAAATTACGTACAATAATATTATTGATTTATTGATGTTGGATGTGCTATAAAATTTAATAGCAAGACAAGCTAACCTGTATCTGAAAACTTGCAGTTAGAGCAAGCCCCAGACCCATTCTGATGGGGTTCTTTCAATGAAGTTACGCTGCAGGGCACATTTATTTTCTAAGAAGCATGGATTGCAGAGTCACACAAAAATTAGCACTCATAATGTTCAAGTGGATATAGACCAGGGTGCTGGTTTCCAACAGTAACAAATGAGATGACTCTTGGAATCTACTTATTTATGCCTTGGCTTTAAGTGAACAACAACAACAAAAATCAGAGTAATTTCATAGTTTTCATTATTTAAAATGTCTCTAATTATCCAAATCGATTAATGTTGGTCATGTTTTAAAATATGCAAAAATAAAGTGATCCAAGATGGCATCAGTCTCCTCAGTTGGGCAAACACAATGGTAGATAACTAATGTCATGCAGCAACTTTGACAATAATAACATCATTATCACTCACTAATCAGCTATAGCCCATCACCTACCTCAGGTGATCACAAATGAATAATTGTTGACTGTCCACTTTTTATTGCCATTATAATAGACAAACTTGTTGGTGTTTGCTAGATATTCTGGTAGGATAAGTAACTTTATATGCAATCTGTATCTTCCCCCCTCCCACCCCCACCCCCCCGCAAAAAAAAATGGAATAGAACATATCACACCAAATAACCTTGTTATTTTAAACTTTGGGGATAGTCCTATATGATCACTTGGATTTGTTGGAGAAAAAGGAGGGGGAAAAAAGAGAAAACCAAATTGATTTATTATCTATCCTAGACCTATTTCTTTCTTCCAAATTTGGTTGGAGCTCTTCTTAAGATGAATGGGGAGTCCAGAGCTTCAGAGGTGGTCTTGGCTGTGAAAGATTGGATGGGATTTTGACAGCTGTGGAGAGCAGTAATTCCACAGGCCGTCTCCGGCCATGCCTGCTGGCAGTTTAACTCCTAAATGAGGCCCCTGCAATGTCTAGCATGGCTGCCACAGAAAGCTTCCTCCTCATAAAAGATATGTTTTCTATGAAAGCCTCTCATCTTCAGTGTGACATCATAAATCAGAGTCAGCATCAGGAGCCGCAGAGTGGAATGATTTAAAGATCTGTGCTAAATCACCACCCGGAATTTTACATAAAGCACTTAGTAAATCACAAAAATACAACGGAGTTATTTCATGATAACACAGTAAATAACCACCAGCACCGCTATAAATCAGCTTGTGGCATATCTATATTTTTAGGCCTCCCGTTTCCAACATGAAAGACTCTCAATTTACCTACCATGTCTCCTGGTCGCTGACTGGCTAGCAACACCATTATCAGTTGTGGAGAAAATAAATTTAGGATAAAGAAGTGTGGAAGGACTATTTCAATGTCTGGGAGCAATTACCACCAAAGCACACTGTATTTTCTCACTGTCAAGTGAACATGAGCTGGAACGTCTTCAGGGCTGCTGTTTTATTATTATTTAAATGTGTCTCTAGCACACAAGACACTGGCAGTATAGGGCAACTGGATTTTGATCACAACAGCAAAAATCTAGTTCTCAGCCTTGGGCCATTGCTCTCTGAAAAAAACACGTGAAGAAAAATAGCAAGCACAGAGGGCTCAGCGTAATCTGCCCCCATGGCCTCATTCTCTGCATGTGTCTCTCTCGGTGACTTTCTTCTCTCTCTCCATATCTTAATTTTCCCAGATTGCTAGGCTTTTATTACTTTTTTTTTAATTTGCAGCATTTAAAATTTTTATTCTATTTATTTGGCTACTGTCTGATTTAAATTATAGAAAAATAAAGCATTTTATTTACTAAACATATATTTGGCTCTATAGCTAAATAATTAGTCACCAACTTGGTGAACAAAATGATAAACCATGAAAAACAGCAGATTCTTCAGAGCTATAGCAACATTAAGAATTTCAAATTTTTGCTGTGACCGGTTTGGCTCAGTGGATAGAGCGTCGGCCTGCGGACTGAAAGGTCCCAGGTTCGATTCGGGTCAAGTGCATGTACCTTGGTTGCAGGCACATTCCCAGTAGGGGGTGTGCAGGAGGCAGCTGATCGATGTTTCTCTCTCATCGATGTTTCTGATTCTCTATCCCTCTCCCTTCCTCTCTGTGAAAAATCAATAAAGTATATTTAAAAAAAAAAGAATTTCAAATTTTTATGTGTTATCCTATAGAATGGCTACCATAGAGTTGTTGTAAGCATAACAAAAGTTCTGTGTCTATTTGATGCAAATAGGAAAGTAATTTTTAAGTATGTGAAAAGATATGTAGAAATATATCACAGCTGTATCTAAATTATATTATCACAAAATATGTCAATAATAATATCACAGAAGCAAACTTTTCCAATTGTAAAATAACTTGAGTTAAAATTCTGACTGTTCAACTTGCCTCCCGTGGGAATGTAGGCAAGTTCTATTTTCTCTCAACTTCAATCTCTTCCTTGTAAATGTAGAAAACATTTTACACATCATAGAGGGATTAGACCAGCTGTGGGCAAACTACGGCCCGTGGGCCGGATCCGGCCTGTTTGAAATGAATAAAACTAAAAAAAAAAAAAAAAAAAAAAAAAAAAAGACCGTACCCTTTTATGTAATGATGTTTACTCTGAATTTATATTAGTTCACACAAACACTCCATCCATGCTTTTTTCCGGCCCTCCGGTCCAGTTTAAGAACCCATTGTGGCCCTCCAGTCAAAAAGTTTGCCCACCCCTGGGTTAGACAGTAGATGGGCATCAATTCATAGATGCTTGCAAACATTAAGGTAAGAAATAATGACCATCTTAACAGAAGCAGTAACAGTGGGGGTCCATTTGGTTCTTCTATTTTTCGTTACCATCCTTGTCTATAAGGACTTGGAGCCTGAGAGGTTACAGCATGACCTTTGCTGTCTCAAATCACCAGACAAAACACAGCTAAATTATTCACCCATCTGAAAGATTTAGAGGGCCTACGTCCCCATCTAAATTCAAAGGGGGAGACAGGACTCCAATAAAATAATTCGCAAAGATCAGAGATGACCAAAAGGAATTGATACCAGCATCCTATCCCTGGGTAAATGTCTATTTATATAGGAGGTTTGCCCTTCAGTCCTAGTTGAGAATAGTAAACAGGGCATTGGTGCTAGGTAGCGGGCAGAGAGAAGAATGCTAGCAGGCGCCAGCATCCTCAAGATTGGCTGGTAAATGGGCATGCATTTTGCACTATTAAATTGAACAATGAAGAAGATAAGCGAGATACAGATATCTTGGTGTCTCACCCTATGAAACCCAGTACTGACACCAGAAATTAGAACAGAGAAGAGCCTCTGGGAACTGTGTTTAGATCATGTCAAGTCAGAGTAAATCTCCTGAGATAACAGAATGGACTACCCTGCGGGATTGAATATCTGCAATGCTCCTCCTAGAAAGCCACCATTTAGATGTTTGACACACAAGGCCAATGACAGTCATTGGTGTCCGCCAGAAGAGAAGCAACAGCCTAAAAGGATGTTAGATAGGCATCCAGGCACATATAGGAACCTCTACGTTCTCCCCTATTCTTAGATGATTGATACAGAAAAGGGGAGAAGGAAGAATGAAATAGCAGATTCGACTATAACGAGAGAGAGAGAGAGAGAGAGAGAGAGAGAGAGGGAGAGAGGGAGAGAGGGAGAGAGAGAGAGAGAGAGAGAGAGAGAGAGAGAGAGAGAGAGAACTGAGGAAAAGAAAGGAAATATGTGCATGTGACTGAAATTTTAAGTTTTGATTTTATTTTGTTTTAAAATAACAGAAATTACTATGGAAGGCTTCTGACTGGTCAGTGACAAGAAATAGAAACACACAGAGCATATTATTAAAAGAAATGTTAGAAAAAACAATTTATAGTTTCACACAGCTTAAGATCATTTAAAAATTAGGTTGCATCTTCAAGAATGTACTATTTTCAGAGCTTTTTGGAAAGGTTATAGAAAGATTTTTTTAGAGAAATTTATTTCTCTTTGTAGGAGATAGTGAAAAGTGAAAGTGAGAGACCCCAGGAATAAGTTCTGGAAAATTCCAAGAACATTTAAGTTTTCTCTTCATTTTCTCTTAACATTTTGACCAGGAAAGTGGGTGCCATACATCCTCAGGGCACGATTTCTGTAGGTTGGCTTTTTATTTTATGTAGCTTTTGGCATACCTTCAGCTGCCAGCTTCCTGAGTGCCTAGTTTAGCAGCACAACTTAGTTATTTTTCCATCTGTTCTGATACCTTTTTTTCACTTTTGAATATTCAGCATTGCATTGTGGATAAAAATGCTGGCAAGACCAGCCTACACAAGATCTTAAGAAAAAAAGAGATCATTTTTGTACCTAGCAATGTTTTTAAAATATTCTTAATCAACCATATACATAAACAGCAAGAAATCAAAACTGTAAAGGTAAAACAATTATAAGAAATAAGTTTTCTTATTTATGAACTCTGAACTCAAAACAAATGCTGAGCCAACAATGTAATACCGAATTTCATACTAATTCTCTCCTCTTTGCTTAACTGCCAGAAGGCTTTAGTAGTGGAGAGCACTAGAAATATCCATTAATGATTATGATTCTCAAAGAGTTGAAATGATTCTTTGCTGAAATCAGCTTAAATTAACATGTTTTGAACCCCGATCCAATTGTAGAATTTCACTGATCTTTATTTACTTAAAAGCTTTTCCTACCTACTCATAAGTTGTATTTTTTATGTTCTGTTTTATACTCTAATTGGCACTCTATATCATGTGATTTGCCAGCTGCTAATTAAGTAAAAATTGAGATTTCAGTGATTCAAAGGCCTAACTCTTTATACAAGTTGTAGTTGCTATTTTCATTTTTTTTTAATTTAAAATGCATCTGGCAGTGGGAGATTCTGAAACACAGATTCCTTTCCTGACCTTGAACGACTTGTATTTTATTATGAGGTTTATAGCTACCCAGACCTTCAAAATATATAATTCCTAAGTTTAAGAATTTTTTTAATTATGGAAAAAAATATGGCTTAGCAATGCTCAAGCCAAAAGAATGAGCACAGGAGTCAGGAGTATGCATTCTCTGGGCATTTCACTGAAGCCTTCATTTTTGAATTATCCTCCCCACTTCAATGTGATTATTGACGGAATTATGCTATTCTGTCAAAGGCCAATTTCCTCTGCAGTCCTATGGGAAGGAAGACCTAATATTCAGTTAATTACATGTGTCCTATTAAGCCTGAAAATCTCATTGACTCTCCCAGTTCTCAATTGCTATTGCTCATAGGTGAGCTTATTGATGTGCTTGCGACACTCTGCAATCCCCATGGCAGTGCACACTGTCATTCAATTGTCCCTAATTTAAAAGGACTCTTAGGTTCATCTCTGTAGAATTACAGGGGCCAGAAGTTATAAACATGTCCCTCCCTCTTCTGTCAGGCTATTCTGTAGTTGGTAACCTGTGTCTCCAAAGATGTCAGTCATGTGAATTAGCTTCCCTTAAAAGTAAAGAGTGTTATATGTGATTTAAGGGTTTGCAAATGACTCACACATATACTGTCATTCAGTCCCCTAAGTATCCTTAATAATCCAAATTTATAGATGAAAAAAAGGAGGCCCAGAGAGTCAAAGTATTAACTCAGGTCACTCAATTTACAAATGTGGTACTAAAATAGCAATGTATCCACCCTATTTGTTAATTTCCCATTTTTCCTTAGAGTCACTTTGAGAGCACATACTCTAAAACCAGGGTGCCAACAGATGACTTCTAGGTCTGGCCACGTACCTCAAGCTCAGGAGCCTTAGCAAAATGACGTGTTCTTTTCATGCCTTTATGTCCTCATCTGTAATGAGAGAATAAAGATAATGTTCCTCCCAGTTAGAATGTCATGAGGTTCAAAGGAGCAAGACATGAAATTCAAAGCACGAGGGACCCTTCCTGGCACACCCTTAATCTACAGAGTTATCTTTGATTATTTTCAAACTAGAAGCCCAGTGCGCGAAATCACGCGGCCCCATCCACCCAAGTTGGTCTTTAGTCTTTAAGGTGTTAGGACCACAGGCATTTTATAATATAGACTAGAGGCCCAGTGCACATGTGCACTCGCGGGGGAGGAGGGGTCCCTCAGCCCAGCCTGTTCCCTCTCGCAGTCTGGGACCCCTCAGGAGATAACAACCTGCTGGCTTAGGCCTGCTCCTGGGTGGCAGAGGGCAGGCCCAATCCCTAGGTGCAGCCCCTGGTCGGGATCAGAGCAGGGCCGATTGGGTAGTTGGGGCGCCGCCCCCTGTCATGCACAGAGCAGGGCCAATCGGGGTTGGGGCGCTGCCCCCTGTCATGCGCAGAACAGGGCCCATCAGGGGGGTTGGGGCTCCGTACCCTGTCATGCACAGAGCAGGGCTCATCAGGGGGTTGGGGAGCTCCCCCCTGTCATGCACAGAGTAGGGCTGATAGGGGAGTTGGGGCACCACCCTCTATCACCCACAGAGCAGGGCCAATCAGGGGGATGGGGCGCTGCCACTCTCATACTCAGGGCAGGGCCAATGGGGAGGTTATGGTTCTACCCTGTCACACACAGTGCAGGGCCAATCAGGGGGTTGGGGCGCTGCCCCCTGTCACACACAGAGCAGGGCCGATCAGGGGGTTGGGGCGCAGCACCCTGTCACACACAGAGCCGCAGGGCAATCATGGGGTTGGGGAGCTCCCCCTATCAGGCACAGAGCAGGGCTGATCAGGGGGTTGGGGTGCCTTTCCCTGTCACAAACAGAGCAGGGTGGATAGGAAGGTTGAGGCCCAGCCTCCTGTCACACACAGAGCCGCAGGGCGATCAGGGGGTTTGAGCGCTGCCCCCGTCACACTGATCCCGGTGCCGGGAGGCCTCTCGGCTCTGCTGATCTGGTGCTGGGAGGCATATCACCCTTTTACTATATAGGATAGAGGCCTGGTGCACGTGTGGGGGCCGGCTGGTTTGCCCTGAAGGGTGTCCTGGATCAGGGTGGGGGTCCCCACTGGGGTGCCTGGCCAGGCTGGGTGAGGGGCTGAGGGTTGTTTTCTGGCTGGGGAGTGACTGAAGCTCCCAACTGCTCCTTTTTTTTTTTTTTTTTTTTTTTTTTTTTTTTTTTTTTTTTTTTATTCTGGGCCAGCTTTAGCTTCGAGGCTTGGCTCCAGTTCTTAGGCCTCCGCTGCTGAAAGCAGGTTTCTGGCCTTTGTTTACCTTCTGTATTTGAAACAATGTTGTGATCCTGCTGGCTGAAGCCCAACGGACTAAAGCAGGTTTCTTGGGTTTTGTTTAGCTTCTATATTGTAACTTAGTTGCTTAGAGTTGCAGCTCAGTGGCCTGCAGCGGCAGGCAGGGAACGTTGGAGTCCTCCGTCACTGATGCAAGCAAGCCTCATGTTAGTTTCAAGCTGCCTGGCTGCCGGCCGCCATCTTGGCTGGCAGTTAATTTGCATATTGCCCTGATTAGCCAATGGGAAGGGTAGCAGTTGTACACTAATTACCATGTTTCTCTTTTATTAGATAGTATTGAATTCCTTTCCAATACTAAACTAGAATCATGCTAATAGAATACTTAATAGAGGCATTGCAAGGATGTCTGACTGTTCCAAGATGATGACTACATAGCATTGTGGCCCTCTTTGAAGACTGGGAATTCTGCAGGTAAAAAGCTTAATACATATGTTTTCTGTTTTGAGATAAGTCGTCTAATTTAATGGCATTCAACCCATTACAGTGGTTTTCCTACTCTATATGTGATAATTAGAAAACTAGCACAGCAAATTAATTATACCATAAGGCAGGCTTCAAAGAGCACTTATAAACAACTTGCAAAGCAATGATTGCTATATTTTCAAATGATGGTCAAAGTTCTAGCAGCCAAAGAGGTTTAGAAAACCATTATTTGTTTTTGTTGATGTATGTTACTTGTTTACAATGAGAAAGAGCCACAGGCTGGGTTAGATGTGAATTGAAATGACTGTATTTAGCTTAACAAAACTATAAAAATAGTAAATTGTTAATCTTTTCAATAGTTTCCTGTTCTCCTTTTTTTATTTAAAAGGATGAATTTGCTACTCAGTTATTTTCCATAATTATAAGGTCTTGACCTAAGGTAGGTTCATGGTAAAGGCAAAGGTAAATTTTAGTGAGAACTGCCAAGCTGGATGTCCATTCATTCACCACCACAGATGACTATTCCTCCATATTTGTCTTACACTGAGGCTTACCATGTCCTGAAGGTCAGTTCCAGCATTTAGAAGAGGTTTTAACTGTGGGCAAATAGCTTCCCTAGAACTCAGTTTACTTGCTTACAAAATAGAGATAGTGACATTTATGTTAGAGTACTATTGTTAGAGATAAAAGAAAGATCAACAATGATGTTTAATAAAAAAAAAGAATATTAAAAAAAGAAAGATCAATATGGAAAGACTTGGCACAGTGCCTGACACATAATAAGGTAAATATTTTCATAAGGTTACCTATTTATATCATTTTAACACTATTTTTATGTACCTTGTTGACAACTGAAATATTAATGTTATTAAATATTATTTTAAAATTAATTACATTTAATTTTTTCAGTAAGATTGTACTTATATAAAGTTGGTAATGTCAAAATATTTTGCAAGTCTTACAAGGAAAAAGAACAGGCTCTGTGGCTCCCTAACTCCAATCTTCTCTTCTCTGAGTCAATTGGTTCTAGAGTGTAGACATTTCTCCTAGTCTTTGCCTCTATGTTATCATATGAAATACTCATACTGTTACTTCTTGATTTCCATTTGTATGATCAGTTTACTTATATAATTTAGCCATGTGGGCAAACTCCAAATTCCCCCTCTCTTTCTAGATGGTTAGACAGTACCCATGTATTCTTCACAGCTTAGCCAAGTAGAGCATTGTGATTGGATTTATATTTCAGACCCCAAATAGCTGCAGCAATCCTGAGAAAGAACAAAGTTGGAGGGATATCAAGCTATATTATAAAGCCACTGTTCTCAAAACTGCCTGGTACTGGAACAGGAACACACATATAGACCAATGGAACAGAACAGAGATCCCAGAAATTGACCCAAGCTATATGCTCAATTAATATTTGACAAAGGAGGCAAGAGCATACAATGGAATCAGGACAGTCTCTTCAATAAATGGTGTTGGGAAAATTTGACAGATACATGCAAAAAAAATGAAACTAGACCACCAACTCATACCATACACAAAAATAAACTCAAAATGGATAAAGGACTTAAATGTAAGACAGGAAACCATGAAAATCTTAGAAGAATCCATAGGCAGCAAAATAGCAGACATATGTCACAGCAATATCTTTACCAATACAGCTCCTAGGACAATGGAAACTAAGGAGAAAATAAACAAATGGGGCTACCTCAAAATAAAAAGCTTCTGCACAACAAAAGAAACCATCAACAAAACAACAAGAAAACCCACTGCATGGGAGAACATATTTGCCAATGCCATCTCTGATAAGGGTTTAATCTCCAAAATTTGCAGGGAACTCATACAACTTAACAAAAGGAAGATAAACAATCCAATCAAAAAATGGGCAAAGGACCTAAATAGACCCCTTTCAAAAGAGGATGTACAGAAAGCCAAGAGATATATGAAAACATGCTCAAAGTCACTAATCATCTGAGAGATGCAAATCAAAACAACAATGAGGTACCATCTCACACCTGTCAGAATAGCTATCATCATAAATCAAGAAAGGATAAATGTTGATTTACATACCAGAATTATCTGGATAAATGATTTTTTTAAATGGAAAAGCTATCAGAGGAAAGAAAGACAATAGACAAAAAAGAAAATTAAAAAGTAAGTTCACAGTACAGTAGTCAGAGAAATAAGGGAGACAATTTTAGCCACGAAAGAAGAAAAGGAGAATTATTTTTATCTCTATGTGCATTGTTAACTGGTGTACTTCAATTTAGTGGAAACTTTATTATTTTATTTCTGGCTGCCCACCAAGCTTCACCAGACTAAGTATCCTATTTGGAGCTAAGAGTTTCACCAGAAAGGAAGTCACCCATTCTCTTGCCTGGTGATGATGTGGAGAAAAAGGAACACTTGTGCACTGCTGGTGGGAATGCAGACTGGTGCAGCCACTGTGGAGAACAGTATAGAGCTTCCTCAAAATATTGAAAATGGAACTCCCATTTGACCCAGTGATCCCATTTCTAGGAATATATCCCAAGAAACTAGAAACACCAATCAGAAAGGATATATGTACCCCTATGTTCATAGCAACACAATTTGCAATAGCTAAGATTTGGAAACAGCTTAAGTGCCCATCAGTGGATGAGTAGATTAAAAACTGTGGTACATCTACACAATGGAATACTATGCTGTTATAAGAAAGAAGGAACACTTACTATTTGTAACAGCATGGATGTACCTGGAAAACATTATACTAAGCGAAATAAGCCAGTCAGAGAAAGATAAATATCACATGATCTTACTCATTTGTGGAATATAATGAACAATATAAACTGATGAATTAAACTGGATTCAGAGACATAGAAGCATGGAACAGACCATCCAACCTCAGAGGGAAGGGGAAAGGAGTTGAGATCAACCAAAGTATTTGTATGCATACATATAAGCATAACCCATGGACACAGACAGTAGGGGGTGAGGACATGTGCTGGGGGGCGGGGTGGTAATGACTGGGGAGAGGTCACTGGGAGAAAAGGAGACATATGTAATACTTTAAACAATAAAGAATTAAGTAATAATAATTGGAGCTCCAGTCGCGCAATCGGTTAGCGCGCGGTACTTATAAGAATTAAGTAGTAGTAATAATAATAATAATAATAATAATAATAAAGTTTTCCTGGATGTTACTTCTTGATTCTATTGAAACATCTTTTCCAGGTGTCTCTGTCTCTTGTTCCAGTGTAGAATGGTTGCTTTCCTGCTCTGAATTTCTCATTTTGTGCAACTCTCTTCATCATTCCAAGAATTTCCTTCATCTTTCCTGTGTTGAAAAATCTTTCCTAAGTCCCACTTCTTTTAACAGAGGGAAGGACCTGATCTTTTCCTGTGAAAGAGCACTAGAGAATAAAGCATTGTGAACACATGTACATGAAATGCTTTTATTAATCATTTGTACGGGTCTGAAATTATTGTACCAGACCCCTATTGTCTCTGAGACTACAGGGCAATTGAGAAATCTTCTGCTACCTGAAAATCAACTTTTCTAAGTGATCAGGGTTATCTCTCCACAAATATACAAAGGAAAGCTTGGTGGACCTTAGAGAGGTCTTCTGTCATACATTGGACTGAACATACTTTATGTCATGAGAATCTTTAATTTCATGACTTTTGCTCATGAAAACTGTTTTAAAATCATTTTTTTTCAAATCCACTTTTCTCTTCTAAATGCCTACTAGTTAGAGATTAGGTTTTCTGGACTAACACTCTAAATCTCTTATTTTTATTTCCAGATTTTCCATTTATTTTTTATTATTATTTTTAACTGCTGGGATATACTATTAACTGTTATCATCTTTAAACTCTTGTACTGACTTTTAAACAATGTTCTGCTATTATGTGTGTTTAGGTTTCTGAATGATTTTTTGAGTGTGTGTTTTTAATTCTCCTTTTCTTCTTTTGTGGCTATCATAGTCTCCCTTATTTCTCTGACTACTGGACTCTGTACTTTTTAATTTTCTTTTTTGTCTCTTGTCTTTCCTCTGATAGCTTTTCCATTTTAAAAAAAATCATTTATCCAGATAATTCTGGTATTTTAACAAATATATCATTTTTTGTGTTAGTTTACTTTTTTGTTTTTGTGATATTTTATTTCCCCTTTGTCCAATATCTGCTGATTCATGGCTGTCAACTCACATGAAAGAGTTAGGAAATGAAAGCGAATTGGAATCTCTGAGTGCATTGTTAGCTGGTGTACTTCAATCGAGAGGAAACTTGATTATTTTATTTCTGGCTGCCCACCAAGCTTCACTATACTAAGTATCCTATTTGGAGCTGAGAGTTTCACCAGAAAGGAAGTCACCCAATCTCTTGCCTGGAAGTGTTTTTGCAGTAGAGCGAAAGATTGAGGGAGGACTCATTATTTAATATAGATATTTCCTTTATTTCCCTGATTTTATTTGATACCCCCACCCTCAAATGTGCCTGGTGTCTCCAGACCAAAGTATTGCTAGTTCGATGTCTCCAGTGAGTAAAACTAGTGTTTGCTAGAGTTGGGTGTCAGGAAGTCATCAGGGTGGTTGGGGAGGGGTTGAGAGCATCCAACATTTCTTTCTCAAATACTTAGAAAGGATCCTATTTCCAGCCCACTGACGTCTGAGTTAAGTGGGTCCCCAATTCCCAGGCCTTTCTGAAGTAGTTTGAACTGATCACCCTGCTTCTGGGCCTCCACACTCCTGGCATATGAACTCTATGTGTACAAATTCAGTTACTGCTGATCTGTCTGCATTGCAGCTTTCCAAACGTTGTGCTGCCATCTCCCTTTTCCTTCTCTTTGTCCTGTGGCTGTATTCTTTATTTATCTGCTTACAGTGATTTTAGTGAGAGTTAGGAGGAGGAAGCACAAGCAGTCAGTAACAAAATATGAAAAAAATACGTTTTCAGTGTAAAAGAGAAAGAAGCAATTATAGAAATTAAGAGATATAAATGCCACCCCACCTTTATCACACTGTCATACCCCGAACTCGATGTTTACAGGCTTTTTAGTCCTCATTCCAAGCAGCGGAAAAGTCCCATTTCTATAAAATCCTAATCATCGAAGTACAGGCTAGAGCAGCTGCCAAGAGGAAATGACCATTAAATAAAAGACCAGTTTGGTCATCAAATAGCGGCATCCATACTAATGAATATTTCCCAAAAATGCCTGAATTAGAATGTTCTTCATGCAGGAATGATTAGGTTTTCGGGACTAATCACCTAAATGCATTGTTTTTCTCTATCACCAGCACTTGTCCGTGGGCACTTTCATAAACTCAGCTATCAGCCGTAATACCAAGAGGAGTGTGCCTAGAAATTAATACCTCTGCCTCAGCTCTTTGCCAAAACCTCATCTTTCTGATCATGGACATGGGGCATTTTTATGATAGCATTTCTGATAGTTTGTGAAGATTAACTGAGATAATACCCGTGGACACACAAAGAGCTGTTCAAATAAAACACTTCCATCTTCCCTGTGAAATGGCCGCGCTTTGCTGTCCTGCCCTGGTCCTCCCTGATGGCTTGTTCTTCGGGAATGTGGATAAAGCAGTGCACTTCCCTAAAACCCCAGTCTCCTGGTGCAGCCTCAGGAGAAAACCTCACAGGGCATGTCCTCCTGGTATTGAACTAACTCGCAAGGCGGCAAGAGAAAGTGACAGTTTCATATGAGACTCAATGTGTTGAGATAAAGCGCCTGTCAGAATCCCGTTCCCTAAGGGGAGAGCAAAGCCTGCACATCAGAAAATGAGCCAAGTGACACGCAGCGCTCCCCTGTGAACTGGGAGGAGGGGGGCGGGCAGTGTATACAGGAGGCTCCAGGCCAAATGCTGAGGTCAGGCAGGAAGCCGCACTGCATCAGGGCCGGCCCAGCCCCCTGGGCCTGCGTGGTGATGATAATTAAATGAATCTGCCTTCATATTTTTATGGATAAGATAGGGAGATGATTATGTATCCACATTTTGCACTAAAGAATATCACTCAGGCTAGAAATAGATCTTAAACGTTTCGCATGGAATGAATGAGACGGAAAAGCGATTTGAAAAATGAAACCTTTTCATCATGGCAGCTAATTATCTTGCCTTTT
Source organism: Myotis daubentonii (assembly GCF_963259705.1). Classification (NCBI taxonomy): domain Eukaryota; kingdom Metazoa; phylum Chordata; class Mammalia; order Chiroptera; family Vespertilionidae; genus Myotis; species Myotis daubentonii. Next base: position 216,999,642 of record NC_081840.1, read on the forward strand.
CGTTTCGGCCCTCCTGGATTTTTCTCACCTCACGTACCCCCGCCCCCCTTTCCTCTGTCTCTGCCTTTCTCTCTGCCTCCCACCCCTGCCCCCTCAGATCTGGCTTTCTGGGCAGCTTTGGGGAGCACAGAACAGCCCTGTGTGACAGTTCTCAACTACTTTAATTCAGACTTGCCCCTTTCATGGATTAGATTAAAGCTCAGTCACTGACACAGATATGATGTAAACCTCTGACATGTCCAATGTGGCTTCTTTGACCCTGGATATAATTAAATTATACCATGAATTAGGCAGTGGAAAGTCTTGATGAGAAACCTGTGTTTTTTGTTTTTTTTTTTCAATTTCATTCTTTCTTTTTTTTATTATTTATAGAGGGAGTAAACTGTTGGAGCCAGTACCTCCTAATTACACATACCACCACCCCCTCATTAATTCATGTTTTATTTATTCAACCTCCACTAGGTACCAAGTTCTGTTTCTGACATTGTTTCTGACTTCAAAGATACCACCAGTAGAGTTAGGGTTTAAATGAAGGAATCTTTGGAGTATTGTAAGCACTCCACTTAAGTGTCTGTACAGGGCTCTATGCTTGCAAATAGAAAAATATGTATTGATTGCTGGGTTTGGGAAAGATTCATAAAAGAGATCAAGCCTGTGTTTAAATGAAAGGAATAGTTCACCAGGTGGATCCAGGCAAAAGCATGAAAGCTGTAAAGCTTGTAGATAGGACAGAGCTTTGATCGTTAGTGATGAACACTACATGTAAGGCATTGCTGGAAAACACATGTTAGTCTCTATACATGATTGGAAGTTAGAGCTGAGCAAAAAGGAGACCTGTTCGCTGGTAAAGCCTTCTGTGCCAAAGGAAGAAATTTAGACTTTATTCCTTGGGCTTTGAAGGGCATCAGATGGATGTTTTTTATAGGAACCGGTCATGTTTAATTGAATGTCAGGCGGATCACCAACCACACAGTGGTGGTTGGTGGGAGACATGGGAAAAAGGGAAGCAGGGACTCTGGGTAGATACCTGTGGCAGTGAGTCAGGAAAGAGTTGATCAGGGACTAATGTGAGGTCATTGCAAATGAGACCGAACGGAGGGAATTCTTATGACAGGAAAACCCCTGGCTGATTTTGCTCAGTGGATAGAGAGTGGCCAGCAGACTAAAGGGTCCCAGGTTTGATTCCGGCCAAGGGCATATGCTTGGGTTGTGGGCTTGATCCCCCCAGTAGGGGGCGTGCAGGAGGCAGCCAATCAATGATACTCTCTCATCATTGATGTTTCTATCTATCACCCTTCCTGTCTGAAATCAATAATATATATATATATATATATATATATATATATATATATATATATATGTATATATATATATATATATATATATATATATATATATATATTAAAAAAAAAGAATGACAGGAAAGTGTACAACAAAATAGTGGAACGAGAGAGATGGAGGAGTAGAGGATTGCTCTGAGGTTTCTGGCTGAGATTAACAGCACAAAGAGAATAGAAAAAGTTTGTAACTCCAGTTTTCAGTTTTTGACATGTTCTATTCCTCAATATTCTACTCCTCTTGACCACTTTCCTCCTTTTCCACACAGCAAAGAGATCAAAGCATGATGTGTTCAACCCTGCCTCTTCCCACCTGAAGCTGTGTTATTTTGAGCAACCTGCTTAGTCTCTCTGAACTTCAAATTATTCATGTATAAAATAGGCTCAATTATAGTACTTAACATATAGGTTTATTTTTAGTTTATTAGAAGGGTAGGCACTAAAATTGTTTATTGTTACTGTTGTTTAAGATTATCATTATCAGCCCAGCTGGCATGGCTCTGTAGTTGAGCTTTGGCCTAGGAATGAGGAGGTCATGGTTCAATTCCCAGTCAGGGCAAATCCAGGTTGCAGTCTCAATCCCCAGTGTGGGGCATGCAGGAGGCAGCCGATCAATGATTCTCTCTCCTCATTCACGTTTCTATCTCTCTAGTACTCTCTGAAATCAATAAAATATATTTTTAATGATTATCATTATTATGCTTGGCTACACTCAGGGAGAAAAATAGAACTGATGGAACATACCACTCTAATGTCTCAATTGCAGTGAGCTTTCATTTCCCACATCATGCTCCAAGATGAACCTCCATAAACTGTGTTTGTACTTATACTAGAAAGTCAATTCATACTATCTCGTTGGCTCTATTTTCTCAAACTTCATCCATTTACATAAACTTCTTCTTGCCTGGAATCCTAGAATAAATAAATTTCCATCGTCCTCTCCTCTCTAATCCCTGTCTTTATGAATTCTATCTTTGAAGGTCGAAATAAAATGATGTGTTTTGATTCAGGGTTATCTACCCAAATATTTGCATGGTTTTATGTTCAATATTTACTTTTTTTGTTTATTGAGGCATTTATATTTCCATTTTATATGGCCAAGCATCCTACATGAATGTGAACTCATAAATGTACACATATCATTCACCTCTCAGTTTCTCAAGAGCAGATCTCATGCCTTCTACTCTTTTATTTTTATCATTGAAGATACTGGGTGTAATGCCTTCTTTATAATAGGAATTTAATAAATATGTATTGAAAAAATAAATTCATTACTTAATAAAAAGGATTAACCACCAAATTCTATCCAGAATAAGTATACATTATTAGATCTTAAACCAGTTTGACCTAAGTTTTAAAATAAAGGAATCATGAGAGTCAGGGTCAAAATGAGGTGTGCATGCATGCCTTCCAATCCTGTTTTGTTTTATTTTCTACTTTGTTTCAGGTACTGAGTAGAAGAGGATTATTTTCAGCATCATATATTTTTGCTTCTTATTTTCATCTTTGAGCACAAAATATTCTAATCGATCAACACAAATCCTTTAAAAATATGTTTTGCATGTATATAAAAGTAAAGAGAAAAAAAATAGAAATACAAAAAAATAAAAAGAGAAGAAACTAGCAAATATGTCATAATATGGATTTTAAAAAAATAGTGATTTGGAAGATTTAAGAAACAAAAACATTCTGGAAATAGTTCCAAAATAATTGATGTGCAAAGCACTACATGCAATGATAGTGTGATATTTATCCTACTTTTACTCATGAACAGTTGCTCAGATATTATAAACAATGTATTCAATGATGCTTAGGGACCCTGTTCTTATTAAGTCCTATAACCTTGATTTACAGAAAGATTTTAACACTTATCGCAATGCCATTAGTAAGCAGAAGTAATTCTAATTCATAAAACTAGGCCAGAAACCAATTGGCCCCATCAGAGTGTAGGATTCCCCTATGCCATTTTTTAATTAGAAGTTCTTCACCTTTTCTCTAGTTTTGAATTGTATAGATCTGTTATATGATAAAAGTCTGTTTGTCTCACCAAAGTAATATCTTCTGAGCTGTAGTTCATATAACCACCTTAAGCTCCTTTCCTGCTTAAACTAGATTCTTTATTTGGTTGCATCCAAAATGACATCACATTTTTGTCCAGATGACTTGGATGGATGAGAATTGGCAGATGCATTTCTACTATGCTGTATATGCCATGTTCCTTTTCATTTCTTCTATTATTTTTGGATTCAGGGTATATTATTCTATTCTGAAAATATTACTATATACCTACTAAGAAATAAAATATTTATGTTTCAACTTAGATATTATTCTTTGTTTTATTGGAAGCCACAAGTCTCAAGGGTATTAATGCCCAAGAATAAGAAGGAGGAGGTAGCAAAAGGGGGAGAGGAGGTTGAGAAGAAGAAGAGGAGATGGAGGAGAGTCATCTACAAGCTTGGAGAAGTCATTGAAATATGCAAGAAGCAAAATGGAAGAGGGGAGGAAGGAGAGGGAAAGGCAGGGAGTATCAGGGAAAGGATTCCAATAGCATTCTTCACTTTGGTCTTTGGAAGCCTAAGACAAAGGGAATTAGAGATGGAATAATACCATAAGTGGCTGAATTTCTCGACCTGCCTTCTCACCTGGCAACCATGACTACTCATGTCTCTACTTCATGATAATGATAATAATAATGATTATGATAATGATAAAAACAAAACAAAATTCTCTGAGAAGTATTTCTCCTCAGTTCTCTAATGGAAAAATTTCAAAGGATAGTTCTCAACTAAAAGGATCTCATTGTGCCCACTAGTTAAGGTGTAAATATTCTCCAGGAAATGTATCAATAAGAGCCTCTTTAAGTCAAGAGGATTTTAGAAGTATCTGCACACAAACTCTGGCTACCCTGGAGGTTAAGTATATAATTTCAATCAATTTAAAACTAGCTAATCCCTAGTCCTGAATAGAAACACCAGCAAAGCAGAAAAGAAGACAAACATTTTTTGCTTCTGCTTTCTACATCAACTCCTTTTCCAGAATTCTCCGTAACTGTTAATGACCCCACAATACCATAAGTCACAGAAACTATGACATCTATTCTTAGCAGAATATGGTGCTACCAAGTTTTGATGCATTTCCCTTCATTCAAAAATGCTTGATTATCTACAATTTGACTTGTACTAGTCTAAGAGTTCATGAAGTCAATGCTGTTGTACCAATGAATAAAAATTTTGTATCTTTTACATTTTTTTTTAAATAAAATCCCTCCTCTCTTCTACAAACAAATGATGGAATAGGCCAGTTGTCAGAAAACCATAGTACTTGGGCCAAATCCAGCCTGTTGCCTGTTTTTATGTGCTCAACAAAGAAGAAAACTTTTACATTTTTAATAACTGGAAAAAAAACTAATAATAGTATGTGACAAATAAAAATTATATAAAATGTACATGTCTGTTTACATAAATAAGGTGTCATTGGAGCACAGACACATTCATTTGCATTTTGTCTAGAGTTTGAGCAACAGAGGTACAGTTGAGTAGCTGCAACAGAAACCAATTTTGTTGACCCCTCGCATAAACCCTTCATATACGGTATGTAGTCCTGAATACCCTTATCACTAATTTCCCTGCTCCCTAATAGTTGTCTCCTCAAATCCATTTTCCACAGAGCCAGCAGAGGGATCTATCTCAAATGAAATCTAGGCTTGTCACTCTCTCAATTAAAACCCTCCATTGATCACCACAAACTACAGGACAGTCCCAGCTTTGTCAGTTGGCACATGGACTGTTCATGCATTACTTGGTCACCTCTCCTCCACTCCACTCCTGTAGTCACACTATCGGCCAAGATAAATTCCTAGTTAGGGAAAAAGAGAAGCCAAAATCGTTCTCTGAAATCACCCATCCTTGTGTAAAAAAAAAGGGGGGGGAGGAGTCAAAGACAATCTATAGAATCAGGGGCCACAGGCTTCTTTGAGCAGCATGGCAGAGTGCAATATGTCAGTGGGAAGTTTACTGATAGGGCTGGCACTGTCCATCATGGACCTTGAGCAACATCCTACAACTCCATTTGCTGAAACTATGTTTCTCCAGGCACTGTGCAAGGTACGGAAAATCAGAGAACTGAGAAGCGACATAAACAAGAACGTCCTTCAGTTTAGGAGACATTCACTGATGATATATGCTTAGAGCCCCATGGAAATGCAAAGAAGGGAGCCCTGTTCAAGGTGTAAAGGGCCAAGGAACACTTTCTGAAAGAAGTGAACACAGAGCAAGTAAGTAGGAGTTAATCAAGTAAGAAATAGTGTTCCAAACAAGAAACAGTTTTTGCAAAGTCTTGGTAGCAGAATGAAGTGTAGAAATTAAATATCTATGTGTGGAAACACCGAAACACACTCTAAATAAGATTCTGTGCTTTATCTGTGCTCAGAGATCCTGTTCCTGAGGTTTTCTGCCACTGTGACAACCTTGAACCTGTCGTTGTTCTAAACTTGGCATTGATCTAAACTTGACAACCAATTATGTGCATCACTCCACCCAAAACACTGATATATGCAAATTAAAAGCAATGACAATTAATGTTGAGAGAAGCATTGGAAAATAGAGTGCGCATTAAAGATTCCATAGCAAGGACTGAACATGGAAGAGTTTATATTCCACTGTAGCAAGTCCTTTGGTGGGACTCCTGGCAGGGAATGGGAACATCGAGTAGTTTTCATTCCTTTTCTGATCTTAGCCATAACATTGAACTATTGTTGATGAAGTTTGAAAGAAGTGACTATGGCATTAGTATGCTAAAGGATGGAGTTTGGACAATTTTAAAATGCCCATGACATTTCTCAGAAGTTCATAACTGTCATTTCATGAGTGAATAATGGAAAAATGAGGTAAACTTTCCTCTTTCCTTTTGTTCCAATGAGAAAGTCATCTGTATGAATGTTTCATTTATACTGTTATCTTCCTGTTTATTTTTGATCATTTGCACCATTGTGCTTCCATATTTTTGCTTTTTTGTAACATTTCATTTGTTTTACACAGATTGTCAGAAACTAGGGAGAAAAAGAATCCTGGATCACTGAAACTACTAAATGTAAAAGGCCTCTGCAATGACTTTGTTCAGGAAAGCCAGCACGCTGTTTTTATCATTCTTTTATTTTGCTGGGTTAGATAGGAATATTCATGTAGAAGTCTGAGCATAGCCACTGGCCACAGTACTTATTCAAAGCACGCCAGTTATACATTTCGCCAATTTTCTACTGTCTCTGCTATTGTTATTTTGAGGTTTCCGCAATGTGGCGAGCACTCTAAAATAGCCGATGCACTAAATATGACTTAGAAAGCTTAGCAGTGTTTTGCAAGGTTTTGGATTAGCAGAAGAAGTATCTTATAGAGTAACATAAGTTTTAAGTAATTAATCTGGGAAATAGATCAATTTAAAAACTCAAACTAAACAAGCAAAATATGAAATACTGCTGACATAATAGTATTTAGGAAAAAAAGTATATTGAAAAAAGTAATAGCCTCAGAGTTGAAGGACACACATTTCAGAATCTGATTTACTGCTTACTGCCCCCTTTTTTTTCTTACTACTTTTTTTGTTTGGTTTGGTTTTTAATAATCTTTTGGAGTTTCCATTCTCCAAATTACATAATGATCTTGTAAAGTGCTGGTATAAATATTATAAGAAACAAAAAATGTAAAAATCTGAAACCTAGAAAGGCATTTTTATGTTCCATTGATTTATTATATAGAACTGTTTTTATGCAAGGCATTTTCAATTGAATTATCTGGTTTTGTCCACTTCAACTAATTGCTTGGATCTGCTAAGATATTTCAGTCTTCAATTACTTTCCCTATGGGATGTCTGGTCCAAGCCATAGCGTTATGAACAACAACAGGTACTTCAAAGTCAGAAAACAAAAGTGAGTTTAACTCCTGCCTCCACCATTCATCAGATATGCAAACTTGAATAATCTTCTGTGATTCATATCCCTCTTCTGCAAAATAGGACCTCTCACTCACAGGGCTGATGTAAGAATCAATGCTACTTGTAATGCACAGAGAGCAGTGCTTAGAACAGTCCTTGGTACCTAACCCATGCTCAAGAATAGCAGTGCTGCTTGGCCGGTGTGGCTCAGTGGTTGAGCATTCACCCATGAACCAAGAGGTCACCAGTTGGATTCCCAGTCAAGGCACAGGCCCGGTTTGCAGCTTCATCCCCAGTACGGGAGCAAGGGGAGAGTGTGCAGAAGGCAGCTGATTGATGATGTTTCTTTCATCAATGTTTCCATTTCTCGATCCCTCTCCCTTCCTCTCTCTCTCTCAAAAAGAAAAAAAAATCAAATCAATAAAACATTGAACAGTTATACTTCCTTTGGTAAATACAATTTTAAAAAAATAATGGAAGTGCTGTGAGTGTTCTCTTTCTCCTTCTTCCTCCTCCCCTTCTTCTTCTTCATCCTCAATCCCTTACAACCATCTAAGTAAATACTTGAAAAAAATGCAGTCAATAATCAGCAGAGAGAGATTTGAGGCAAAGTACAACTCAAGGGATAAAACTAGGAGGTCATTAAAAAGAAGAATCAGATGAAAATTTATCCTCTGTAGAACAGAGAGAAACCTTGAGAAACTAATAGTAAACTGACAAAGCCCATAATTATACAAACAGCGAGTCTAGCTGGGAGGTCAAAATCTCTAGGATGGAATGGCAAGCGAGCTCGGGAGTAGAAGCCACTGAGCTGCCCTCTCCGGTAGCACAATGGAAGAATCAAATGTGTCCACTTTGTCCTGAGTTCTAACTAATCCAAAAGGTATTTTAACAAGTAGTTCAACTATATTATGTGTCCAATAGTTTTTTATGATATGGCCTGAGTAACCAACAATCTTGTAGAATATTCTTCCATAAAAACATAATTGTTACTTTCAAAGCAATTGACTTATACATAATGTTAAGTCTCAAAGATTTGCTAGTTGGAGAGAAGAAAATTTAGTATTAACACCTCAGGATACATAGGTATTTTAAAGCTGAGTATCTAAAATTGATGTGTTTATGCTGCTTAGTTAACTCTTAATCCACAAAATTTCTTTTTCTCTTCTGACAACACAAGGCAACATTACAGTAAGCCGCCTTAAAGTGCACCAGCAGGCAAAACTGATTTAAAGGTGTGGCTTATAGCAGTTGGGCGTGTGCTTTATATTTAGGATTGTCAGGTAAAATTTAGTGTTGCCAGGTTCATTTATGTTGAAATTTGGGGTTGATAATAAGGAATTTGGTAGTATAAATATGTTCCATGCATAATTTTCTAAATCTTGAAACTTATTTTTATTGCAGGATATATTATATGTAACTTTTATAGTCTTGTTTGGTGTTTTCTGACACCAAATATGTGTTATTTTTCTACACCAATGATTCTCCAATTCTGTGCTACCAACTGGGAGGTGTAGGAGGAGAAGAAGAAAATGAGGAAGAAGAGAAAGAACTACTAAAACAACAATGACACCATCATGCGGCCCATTTGAAAAAGTATATCAATTTATTTTCTTTACTTGTTTATTTCTGTTCATCAAGACTAGATAAAGGGGTAGTATATATGACATCTGGGAGACTGAGTATAATATTCATACGTATATTACATTAAAGTTCTCATTTTGGGAATATAATAATCAACTATAATTAATTGAGCAGTTACTAACTATATATTATATTTTAAACTTTGCTCAGCTTAACATTCAGCATAAAATTCAGCGAAACTTTTTACATAAAGTATTGATGATGGATTAAATGTTTTCAGGACATTGTATCTGGAAACACACAGTATAAACATCTCAAAATTTCTTATTAGGGATTACTTTCTTCAAATATGCAGTTTTTTCACAAACCCATTGTTTAAGAGGCCATTTACAGATAACAAGCAGTTAGTCGATGAGTCAATCAACAGATATTTTTGAGAGATTATAATGTAATAAAAAGTACTGACTGGGTAATAAAGCTTTGGATTAATTTATTGTTTCTTTGTTTGTTTTCATACTGCTTAAATTTTAATAAAAAGTTAAACTACTTTAGATTGCCTAGAAAAGTAAATCTAAACCTGCCTTTGTTTGAGTAATTAGGAGAGAGTTAGTATGAAAGTTTCTGGCTGGTAAAGTCAAGTATAACCTCCCAGGAAGAGAGCATTCAATCAGAGAGTGAAAGAAGGTAAGGATTTGCCAAAGGAAAAAGCACAGAGAACATGGTGTAATGATGTGTGCAATGCCTGGTGAGATGGAAGTGTGTTTGTTCATCCACTGAACAGACCTATGCTGAGCCCACTTACTCTCCAGATAATCCACTGGACGTCCTTGAAAGTAACTCATTATTCCTGAGCACAACACATCTGTGTATATGCATAAAAGCAGGGTAATAATGAGGGCGAGGAAAGGCGAAGTAACACAGATGGCAGGGGTCACATTATGAAGCCTCAGTCCGCCTTGTGAAGGCATAATTCTACCCTACAAGGTGTAAGAGCCACCGAGGGATCTGCAGCAATAAGCGACAAGAACATAAAATTTAGAAATATCATGTGGCAATGGGGTGACAGAGAGATTAGAAGGGGAGGTGGGGCGGTTACTAAATGTACTATATTACTCAAGGTCCTGCTGCCTCCCACCTCTCCATTTTGCTCCAGTTAAGTCTGGTCCCACCACACCCAAGGGTGAATGCAGAGGCTATTTGGAGGAAAAGTCAGGGCCATGGCCTCTGGAGCTTATGGCTGGGAGCCTCAGATCCACTGCTCACTACCTGCATGACTTGGGAAAGTTACTTAACCTCTTTCTGCCTTGGTTTTATTATTTGTTAAATAAAATGAAAGTAAAATTACCTACAAGGACAGGTTATTTTAAGAATCAAGTAAATTAATATTTAATGTGCTAAATAGGGTTTCCAGATAAAATATAGAATGTCCACTTAATTTTTAATTTCACATAAAAATAAGTTTTGCTATAAGTTGTTCTAAATGCTGCTAATGTTTATCTCAAATACTGCATGGGGCATACTTAAAGTAAAAAAAAAAAAAAGTAATTGTTTGCCTGAAATTAAAATTTAACTGAATGTCATATATTGTATATATATATATATATATATAATTTTTTTGCTAAATTTGCTAATAAGCCTTCCATGCAGCCTGGCTGGAGTGGCTAAGTGGTTGAGCATCTACCCATGAACAAGGAGGTCACGGTTCAATTCCTGGTCCGGGCGCATGCCCAGGTTTCAGACTCGATGCCCAGTGTGGAGTGTGCAAGAGGCAGCTGATCAATGATTCTCTCTCATCATTGTTGTTTCTATGTCTCTCTCCCCATTTCTTCATCTCTGAAATCATACATATATTATATATATATATATATATATATATATATATATATATATATATATGTTATGACCGGCCAGATTATTGTGACCACCCCATCAGTACTTCATTGACACTTCCAAAAATACTGAATATTGAAAACTTCCTATGCAAATACTCTCAAGGTTTTATTATTATTATTATTATTTGCATAACTAATTCATTTCATTGTACTGATGGGGTGGTCATAATAATCTTGCTGGTCATAATAACCTGGCCACTCAGCATATATATATATATATATATATATATATATATATATATATATATATATATATTTCCTTACACATATTAAGTAGCACATAGGTATTAATTCTTATCACAACCAGATTTTTTTACTCAGATACCCCAGGTTATCCACCAGGAACCAGTAGGCATTAAGTTCTGAAATCTCTCTCTAGATTTTCCAAGATTTCTCCTTTTATTACTCAAGCTATCTGAAAATGGAGATCATTATTCTGAATCCCATGAACCTACTTTTATGTTATGACAGTTAAATTGATGCTTTGGATTTCATAAAATAAATTCAACATGCCCTTATAGAGAATTTCTTGAATTTTTCTGTACAGCTGCTATCAAGAGCAACATGCAATAGAGAGCTCAGTCTCTTGGAATAAGTATGCCCTTAAGTAAATGAGCCCAGGGCCTGGAGTTATGCAAAAAGTAGCTTGAATAACTTTTAATTCAAGTGTCTTGAATAACAAAAAGTGTCTTCTTGAATAACTAACTTTTTCTGCACCTCTTAGATTGTGAAGAAACTCACAGTCAAATTTTCTGACTTCTCTTATCTACTGTCCTAACTATCCTAGGATTTGACACTTCCCTATTACTTTCATTGGACTAACATTTTGCTTTTGTAAAATTTGAGCTAATTATTGCAACAATTCTCAAATCACTTAGATAAAATATACAGGATATATATATATATATATATATATATATATATATATATATATATATATATATATTTAAAAATCTGTTTGAAATTTTAAAATTCTAAACCCATTCCTATGCTAGATATATTTTCTCTGTTTGCTTACTGAGTTTGCAAAGCAGTCTTCCATTGCTGTGTGTCACTACTATTCAATTGTAACAGTAGAAACCATAATTAATTAACAAAGAGAAAATTAATAAAAGGATTGTCTTCTTTTCTTTAACTTTGCTACCTAACTTTTAAAAAAAGTTATTGATTGGTGAGAGAGAGAGAGAGAGAGAGAGAGAGAGAGAGAGAGAGAGAGAGAGAGAGAGTTTTCCACTTACTTATGCATTATTGGCTATTTCTTGTATGTGCCCTAACTGGAGATCGAACCCCAACCCTGGCATATCAGGATGACACTCTAACCAACTGAGCTACCCAGCCAGCGTGCTACCTCTCTTGATAGTGAAAATTGTTGTTGAAATTATACATATGAAGTAAGTTAATATATTAAATAGGAAGTTATCAATCTATCTATCTATCTATCTATCTATCTATCATCTATCTATCTTCTTCTTCTTCTTCTTCTTCTTCATCATCATCATCATCATCATCATCATCATCATCTATCATCTTCTATCAATTTTTCCCTCTCTTTTTTGTTTTACATATAGGATTGATAAATGAGAAAACAAAATATATCTTTTCTCTTCCACCTATATCTCTTCTACCATCTATTATGCACATTCCTCAAGTTCTAGTGACAAGGGATCTAGTAGTCACTCACAATCTTTGTTAGCCCTCTGCCCACATCTGCACAGGTTCAGTGTTACAAATAACAACTGAAACAAAGGGACACTGCTTAATACACTTGGTAGAAAAGTAGGCATGTGGCAGCAAGGTCTGCTGAGGCTTCAGAGTATGAAAGTTTACCTGATGCCCCTTAAATCAAAGTATCCCAGTGATACTTCACCAGTGCACTCCTCAACGTGCTGACTCACTCAAGAGAAAGCTTTCATGCAGACAGAAGAAAGAAACCAGAAAGCCCCTTCTCTTCCTTGTCAAGAAAGGGAATAAAACCCTAGCTGATTTGTCTCAGTGGATAGAGCGTCAGCCTGCGGACTGAAGGGTCCTGGGTTAGATTCTGGTCAATGGCACATGCCTGGGTTGTGAGCTCAATCCCCAGTGGGGGGCATGCGGGAAGCAGCCAATCCATGATTCTCATTGATGTTTCTAACTCTCTCTCCATCTCTCTTAAACTCTGAAATCAATAAAAAAAATATTATATATATATATTAAAAAAGGGAACAAAATATCAAGGATCATTACCTAATTATTAAATACTAGAGGCCCGGAGCACAAAAATTTGTGCACTCAGGGGGGAGGGGGGGTCCCTCAGCCCAGCCTGTGCCCTCTCACAGTCTGGGACTCCTTGGGAGATAACAACCTGCTGGCTTAGGCCAGCTCCCAGGTGGCAGAGGGAAGGCCCAATCCCTAGGTGCAGCCCCTGGTCTGGCTCAGAGCAGGGCTGATTGGGGAGTTGGGGCGCCGCACCCTGTCATGCACAGAGCAGGGCGGATCGGGAGGTTGCGATGCCACCCTCAGTCATGCTCAGGGTAGGGCCGATTGGGGGGTTGGGGCACCGCCCCCTGTCACACTCAAGGCAGAGTCGATGGGGAGGCTGTGGTGCCACCACCTGTCACGCACAGAGCAGGGCCAGTCAGGGGGTTGGGGCGCTGGCCCCCTGTCACGCACAGAGCATGGCCCATCAGGCGGTTGGGGAGCTCCCCCCTGTAACTCACAGAGTACGGCAGATAGGGGAGTTGGCACACCGGCCCCTGTCACACACAGAGCAGGGCGGATCAGGGGGTTGGGGCGATGCCCTCTATCACCCACAGAGCAGGGCCGATCAGGGGGTTGGGGCACCGCCACTGTCACACTCAGGGCAGGGCCGATTGGGAGGTTATGGCTCTACCCTGTCACACACAGAGCAGGGCCCGTGGGGGAGGGGGGGTTGGGGCGCCGCCCTCTATCACCCACTGAGCAGGTCTGATCAGGGGGTCGGAGCACCTTCCCCTGTCAGGAACAGAGCAGGGCGTATAGGGAGGTTGTGGCCCGGCCCTCTGTCACACACAGAGCCACAGAGCAATCAGGGGGTTTGGGCGCTGCCCCCTGTCACGCTGATCCCGGTGCTGGGAGGCATATTACCCTTTTATTATATAGAATAGAGGCCTGGTGCATGGGTGGGAACTGGCTGGTTTGCCCTGAAGGGTGTCCTGGATGAGGGTGGGGGTCCCCACTGGGGTGCCTGGCCAGCCTGGGTGAGGGGCTGAGGGCTGTTTTCAGGCTGGGACTGAAGCTCCCAAGTGCTTCTTTTTTACTTTTTTTTATTTATTTATTCTGGGCCAGCTTTAGCTCTGAGGCTCCAGATCTTAGGCCTCTGCTCCTGAAAGCAGGTATCTGGTTTGTTTCGGTTCTCGAACCTCTGTATCAACTCAAGCTCTAAGATACCAGCCTTGCTGAAAGCAGGTTTCTGGGGTTTTGTTTAGCTTCTGTATTTGTTACAATGTTTGAAACTGCAGGCTCAGAGGCAGGCAAGGCAGGCGGGGAACGTTGGAGTCCTCTGTCACTAAAGCAAGCAAGCCTCATGTTAGTTTCAAGCTGCCTGGCTGCCGGCCGCCATCTTGGCTGACAGTTAATTTGCATATCTCACTGATTAGCCAATGGGAAGGGTAGCGGTCATACACCAATTACCATGTTTCTCTTTTATTAGTGTAGATTAGTTGGTAGGAGGATAAACTAATAGTGGTATTTTATTATAAACTAGGGGCCCAGTGCAGGAAATTCGTGCATTGGGTGTGGGGGGGGGGGTCCCTCAGCCCAGCCTGCCCCCTCTCACATACTGGGAGTCCTCAGGCGTTGACCCCCATCACCCTACAATTGCAGGATCGGCCCCTTGCCCAGGCCTGATGCCTCAGCCAGAGGGGTCGACCCCCATCACCCTCCGATCGCCTGATCGGCCCCTTGCCCAGGCATGACACCTCCGCCAGAGGTGTCAGGCTTGGACAGGGGACCCCCCATTTCCCCCTGATCACTGGCTCTGACCCCTGCCCAGGCCTGAGGTCTCTGGCCCAGGAATCATGCCTGGGCAGGGGACCCCCATCTCCCTCTGATCGCTTGCTCCACCCTCCGCCCAAGCCTGATGCCTCTGGCAGAGGCGTCATGCCTGGGCAAGGGGACCATCATATCCCCCCAATCCCCGGCTCTGCCCCCCACCCAGGCCTGATTCCTCTGGCCCAGGCCAGAGGAGTTGACCCTTATCACCCTCCGATCACCAATCACCAGATCGGCCCCTTGACCAGGCCTGAGGCCTCCGGCAGAGGTGTCAGGCCTGGGCAGGGGACCCCCAGCTCGCCGCGGTTGCAGGCTCCGCCCCTGCCCAGGCCTAACGCCTCTGGCTGAGGCGTCCGGCCAGGGCAGTGGGGACCCGCAGCTGCAGCGGCCCCGTGATCATGGGCTTCGCTTTAGGCCCAGGCAAGGGACCCCTAGCTCCAGGGACTGCCAGCTTGGACCTGCCCATCCCTTTGCTGGCTCCACCCCTACTTCCTGCTATCACTGGCCAGGGCGGAAAAGGCACCTGATTCTCCGATCATGGCTGGAGGGCAGGGCAAAGGCGGCCCTGCCCCCCAGCTCTTAGTTCCCCCCTGGGTTTCCGATCACTGTCAGTGGCGGGGGCTTCTTCCTGCTTTCCCTTTCGCCTCCCTGCATTGTGCCTACATATGCAAATTAACTGCCATCTTGTTGGCAGTTAACTGCCAGTCTTAGTTGACAGTTAACTGCCAATCTTAGTTGGCAGTTAATTTGCATATAGCCCTGATTAGCCAATGAAAAGGGTATCGTCGTATGCCAATTACCATTTTTCTCTTTTATTAGTGTAGATAATATTTTAATATGTTATTATTGATTTTAGAGAGATAGGAAGGGAGAGGGATAGTGAGATAGAAACATCCATGAGAGAGAGACATCAATTATCTGCCTCCTACATCCCCCCTATTGGTTATTAAGCCTATAACCAAGGCTTGTGTCCTGACTGGGAATCAAACCAGTGACCTCCTGGTTCATGGGTTAACACTCAACCACTGAGCCACACCAGCCGGCCTACAAATAATATTAACTGCTTAGTAGAGATTAGGAAAAAACAATAACAATGTTAAAACTTAAAAAGCATCTACACTAATAAAAGAGAAAAATGGTAATTGGCCTACGGCGCTACCCTTTTCATTGGCTAATCAGGGCTATATGCAAATTAACTGCCAACTGAGATGGCAGTTAACTGCCAACAAAGATGGCGGTTAATTTGCATATGTAGGCACAATGCAGAGAGGCGAAACGGAAAGCAGGAAGAAGCCCCCACCACTGACAGTGATAGGAAACCCAGGGGGGAGCTAAGAGCTGGGGGGCAGGGCAAAGGCGGCCCTGGGGCCGCCTTTGCCCTGCCCCCCAGCCATGATCAGAGAATCAGGCGCCTTTGCCACCCTGGCCAGTGATAGCAGGAAGTAGGGGTGGAGCCAGCGATGGGAGCTGGCCACGGTCGAAGCTGGCAGTCCCGGGAGCTAGGGGTCCCTTTCCTGGGCCTAAAGCGGAGCCCACGATTGCGGGGCTGCTTCAGCTGCGGGTCCCCGCTGCCCGGGCCGGATGCCTCGGCCAGAGGTGTTAGGCATGGGCAGGGGCAGAGCGGGAGATCGCAGGGAGCTGGGAGTCCCCTGCCCAGGCCTAATGCCTCGGCCAGAGGCGTTAGGCCTGGGCAGGAGTGGAGCCTGCAACCGCGGGGAGCTGGGTATCCCCTGCCCAGGCCTGACACCTCTGCCGGAGGCCTCAGGCCTGGTCAAGGGGCCGATCCCGTGATTGGTGATCGGAGGTTGATGAGGGTCAACTCCTCTGGTCGAGGCATCAGGCCTGGGTGGGAGTTGGAGCCGGGGATTGGAGGGATATGATGGTCCCCTTGCCCAGGCCTGAAGCCTGGGTCAGAGGCGTCAGGCTTAGGCGGAGGGTGGAGCAAGCGATCAGAGGGAGATGGGGGTCCCCTGCCCAGGCATGATTCCTGGGCCAGAGGCCTCAGCCCTGGGCGGGGGTCAGAGCCAGTGATCGGGGGGAAATGGGGTCCCCTGTCCAAGCCTGACACCTCTGGCGGAGGCGTCAGGCCTGGGCAAGGGGCCGATCAGGCGATCGGAGGGTGATGGGGGTTGACTCCTCTGGCTGAGGCATCAGGCCTGGGCAAGGGGCAGAGCCAGCAATCGGAGGGGTCTGGGGGTCCCCTGCCCAGACCTGGGCTGGGGGCAGAACCAGTGATGGGGGGAAATGAGGGTCCCCTGACTATGCCTGATGCCTCTGACAGAGGCGATTGGAGGGTGATGGGGGTCAACACCTGAGGGCTCCCAGTATGTGAGAGGGGGCAGGCTGGGCTGAGGAACACTCCCCTCCCCCCACACCCAGTGCACGAATTTTGTGTACCGGGCCCCTAATAGTAATTATAAAAAGAAATCAGGAAGGATCTCTTAAACTAAGTAAAACATATTCCTTCATCTCTCCTAGAATGCCATACTGTAAAGCTTTAAAAACCTTTGTTAGCAACTTTATGAATATTAAAGAATACCATGAAAACTTTATTTTAAAGAAGCAATTTATTATTTAACACTTACTTTATTTGTATTGTTGTTGCCAAGCAAGCAACTTCCTAGTGGTCAAATAGGAATGTTTTCATATTTTAAAGCTACAACATTGGTTCATCTATTATTAATACAACTCATAAATACTCTCTCCATCAAAATAGCCTCAAACAATCTTATCTCGGCACACTCAGACTTACTTCTTCCCCAGGGGTTCCTAGTTTCTGGAGTATAATTAGTTGTCATGTTTTGACAGAGAAGATCCTTCCAACCTTCGGAGGTCTCAATACTGTTCTTGACAGATTTTATTTCCTGAGGCAACCTAAACAGTTTACGAAGTGAGACCTACTAGTAGAAAAGGACACGTCAGGAGAGGGGGAAAAAAGCCTTGTTATTTTTAGCTAAAAGTTAATTAGGTGTTTTTGTAGGACTGTTTTCCTGAAAGTATTCGTAAGTAGATAAGTAAAGAGACATTTACAGGCTTGTATCATGAAGACTGGGGTAAAGACTCCATCCAACACACAGAAGAGGGGGTGAGATGGGAAAGATTATTTAGCAAAGTCTTCACAGAAGTGACATCAAGATTGAGTTCTGAAATGCAAATGCTATTTAGCTCTTAAATGTGGAGTTTGGGGTAGGAGTACAGGTAAGACTAAAATTTAAAAATCTGGTGATAAGATTATGTTTCCAGGAGATTATCATTGCTCCTAGAAGTCCTCCTATCTATAATTGTACCTAAGACTGTGTTTCTACATGCACAGTTTAATCCTATTTTGTGAGGTAGTGGAATGGAATGGAGTGGAATAGCAGAACGTGAAGAAAAGCATTTTTGTTGAATTCACAAGAGAAGTGGCTGGTCTTTGGAGGTGGTAAAATACACTAGTCAAGAGTGTGAGCTAGGACTGTTTCTGTTAAGTCCCTGGTTCAAACACATCCTCTATGTGTAACTTTGGGCAAATCACTTACTCTCTTTTTACCTAAATCTCTTCATATAAAATGTTGTTGAATCATAAGGTTGTCATGAGTACTTATGCAGCCTTAGCAAATAAGGATGCACAAAAAGAAACAATATAGATATGAAGCAATTGTTTTCAAGCAATGGACAACTGAGTGCAAGTCTGTTTTGTTAGAAAGAAGAGAAACACTCCTGTAGGTGAGCTCTGCATTCTCCCTGACTTCCTGCGAAGGAGATGTTTTTAGGCCACAGCACGCAGAGGAAGAACCTAAGCAAGAAGCTGAAATCTCCGTGAATAAACACGCAAAAATAGGAGTTCAGAGACTCTGAGATGGAAAAGATCTGGCGAGGCAGGAGAGTAGAAAGGAGAGCTGTAGAGAGAAGAAACTTTTTAAAAATGATTATTTTGAAACTTGCTCAGAGTGAGACCTCAAGGCCTGGAAGAGAGCAGCAGCTGAGGAATAATAACTGAAGACACTAGACTAGAGGCTGTTTAGTGCTGGGAAATATGACAGGACAGCCTGGCTAAAATGGAGACTCTTCTGAGTACTCCAAGTATGCAACGGGGGTTCCAGAAAGGCTGTGCCTTCAACGTAAAAGCACAGATTTGAAGTAAGCAAAATACTGAAATATATCCACCTAAAAACAAACAAATAAATAAAAGACTAAAATGAAGGCTCATAATGCTCAATCATTTATTTAACTACTTTCCAGTAAAAAACACAATACTTTAAAACAGCGGTTCTCAACCTGTGGGTCGCGACCCCTTTGGCGGTCGAACGACCTTTTCACAGGGGTCGCCTAAGACCAACCTGCATATTAGATATTTACATTATGATTCATAACAGTAGCAACATTACAGTTATGAAGTAGCAACGAAAATAATTTTATGGTTGGGTCACAACATGAGGAACTGTATTTAAAGGGCCAGAAGGTTGAGAACCACTGCTTTAAAAGAAGAAAAATAATCCAGACATCTTGCAGTATTGTAGAGTCATAATTACTAGAATGAGAAGACAGAATCATGTTTTTCATAGCCAAGATAAACAGAAACATGTATTCTTTTACCAAAAGAATGACAGGGCGAATAGAAACATACTCCAAGGTGACACTGATGTTGGAATAGCAGAAAACGACTTTAAAATAAATATTATAAGTATGTTCAAGGATTTGAAGGAAAAGTACAATTGAGAAAAATAAATGGGAAATCCTGGTTTAAAAAAAAGACTATAAATTCTAATGAATTCTCAAATATTCAAATATAAAAAAATCTGAAGTGAAAATATCACAGGATATATTTAATAGCAGAATAGTGAGTCAACTTGGGTGCATATTAATAGAAATTATTCAAGCTGAGGCAAAGAGAAAACTATGAAAAGAAAGAAATCGATACTCCATTACCCACAGTACGATGTACATGCAATTGGGTTCCCCAAAGGGGTGGGAGACAGCAAAGGATATTTTAAAGAAATATTCACTTTCAAATTTCCCAAATTTGGTGAAAACTATAAACTCATAGATCCATGAAGACTAGCAATCCCCTTCCCCCAAAAAAATAAATAAATATAAAGGAAACTCATATAGGCTTACCATAGTCAAACTTCTGAAAATCTAAGATAAGAGAATAACAGACCAAGGTTATATATATATATATATCAATTTTAAAAATTTCAACAGACTTAGAAAGAGTTCTATATGAAACCCAGCTAGTGTGGCTCAGGGGTTGAGCATCGACCTATGAACCAGGAGGTAATGGTTTGATTCCTGATCAAAGCATATACCTGGGTTGTGGGGGTGCAGGAGGCAGCTGATCAACGATTCTCTGTTATTATTGATGTTTCTATCTCTCTCTCCTCCCTTCCTCTAAGAAATCAATAAAAATATATTTAAGAAATATAAAAGTTCAATATGAAAATAAAAGTAATGTTTTGAACAACATTGGGCTTAAAAAATACTTTTTGGATAGGACACAAAAAACTCTAATCATAGAAGACAGACCCCAGAGTTCATAAAACTGCCAGGACCTTATGTTCAATTCCCTCATCACCACCAGCCTGCTGTTTCATGGGGAAAAAATGGAATTGGTTTTAGTCTCTTGCTTCTGCTACTGTAGCAAGTGATTAAAGGCTTGTTACTTTATTTTTGGCTGGTTGGTTTAATGCCTACTCTGACACCCGACAACTCAGTTCTCTCTCCAGCTCAGCTGACCTCCTGACATATAAGAACCAAAATCAAATGGCAATACTAAGTAGACATCTAGAGATTGAAACTCTTCCTAAATTAAAATTTCTCATTATTATCAGTTTGAAAACCTGAAATTAACAGGTTATCACAGATAAATCACTTATCTCCAAAATCAAATTTGGTGAATATTAATGTTTACTTATGTGTTCATTTTTGGAGATGGGGAGAGAATTGTTAATTGAAAAATAGTAATGGACTTTATTTTTACAGTAAACTTTTTTCTGGTGTATAAGATGAATATAAAAGGGTAAATCAGTAAGTGTAAAACCTGAATCTCAAAAAGTGGGCACACTGTACAACTATAAATCTGACCAAGATACAAAACATTAACAGCACGCCAAAACCCTAGACCTGTTCCTCTCTCCTAAGTAACTGTCACTTCTCTTTTTCTGAGGTTAAAAAGTCTGAAAACACCGAACACTATAGATTAGATTTTCCAACAACAATAACAACAAAAATTTATATATATATAAAAGGCTAATATGCAAAGTGTCACCTCAGGAGTTCGAGCGGGAGACCGGAAGTTTGATTGCTCGCTATGATGTATGCTGAACACCACGGGGTGGCACAGAACAAAGGAAGGCCCCAGCTGGCAGCCAGAAGGCCCCAATCAGCCCTGATCACCAACCAGGCCTAGGGACCCTACCCATGCACAAATTTTGTGCACCGGGCCTCTAGTATTCTTTATAAAATGTCTTCCTATGCGTTTGATCACATCTCCTCCTTCTGTTTTCACAGGTGGTATCCAGAAGGTAGAGGTTTGTTACCTTGGATCCCTTTGTGTGAGGATGACATGGATCACAGTGCTCAGCTAAGATAAGCATGCAGTTCAAGAGAAATATAAACCTTTGATTTTCAAGTCATTGATATTTGGTTTTTGTTTGTTTACTGCAGCCTATTCTATAATTTCCTGACTAATGAAGATGCTATCATATAAAAAAATCTATTATGTGATTTCTCATGTTATTATAATGAAGAGGAAAATTAAATGACTATATTAGTACATGAGAAAAGTATATAATAACTATCATCACACATTCATATTAAAAATGTTTTAGCAAAGCAATAATAGGAGGAAATTGTTTAATATGTTGAAATGCCCTGGTAAAAACTTGTAATAAAAATATTAAATAAAATTTTTCATTTTAGTTCTGGCTGGTTTGACTCAGTAGATAGACCGTCGGCCTGCAGACTGAAGGGTCCCGGGTTTGATTCTGATCAAGGGCACATGCCAGGGTTGTGGGCTGGATACACAGTGTGGGGCATGCAGGAGGCAGCCTATCAATGATTCTCTCTCATCAGTGATGTTTCTATCTCTCTCTCCCACTGCCTTCCTCTCTGAAGTCAATAAAAATATATTTTAAAAAATTGTTCAGTTTAGAAAGTTTTAGATCATCAGAAAAATGATGAAACTAGTACTGAGAGTACCACCCAGTGTTCTGGACTACTAATATCTTATATGAGTATGACATATTGTCCAATTAATGAACTAATATTGATATATTGTTGTAATGCTTAATTTTACATGTCAGTTTGACTGGGCTAAGAGATGCCCAAATAGCTGATAAAACATAAATTTCTGGGTGTCTGTGAGGGGTGTCTCTGGAAGTGGAAGAGATTAACATTTGAATGAGCAGACTGAGTAAAAAATCAAACAAAAAAACAAAAAAACCTCATTCCTATGGGTGGGCATCATCTAATTTGTTGAGGGCCCAAATAGAACAAAAGGTGAAATTCTCTCTATCTGCTTCCGCTGAAATATCTATCTTTGCCTGCTCTCAGATATGAAAATTCTGGTTCTCTGGCTTTCAGACTCAGACTAGTATTTATACCATCACCTTCCCTGAATCCAGTTTCTCAGGCCATTAGTCTCAGAACAAATTATTCCACTTCTGCTCCAGTTTTCCTGCTTCTTCAGCTTTCAGAGGGCAGATCATACGACTTCTGGGGCTCCATAATCATGTGAGCCAACTCTAATTATCTATCATCTATTTATCTATTTATCCATCTATCTATCATTTATCTATCATCTATTTATTATCTATTTGTTTATCTATCTACTTACCTATCATCTATCTACTTATCTATCTAATATCTATCAATCTGTTTCCTATAGGTTCTGTTTCTCTGGAGAACTCCAATGTAATGGTTACTAACCAGTTTGTTCTTAATTCAAATATCATTAATAGTTACATAATGACCTTTTTTATTTATTACTAGAGGCCCAGTGCACGAATTGGTGCACAGATGGGGTCTGGCCAGCTCTCCCCAATCAGTTCCAGTGGGGCCTGGCCAGCCAGGGAGAAGGGACACAGGAGGCTGGCCAGCACCGCCCCCTGGTTGAACTCCTGGTCAAACTCCCAGTGGATGTGGACAATTTGCATATTAGCCTTTTATTATATAGAACTAGAGGTCCAATGCACAAAAATTTGTGCACTCATCGGGGAAGAGGGTTCCCTCAGCCCAGCCTGTGCCCTCTCACAGTCTGAGACCCCTCAGGGGATGACCACCTGCTGGCTTAGGCCCGCTCCCCGGGGAATTGGGCCTAAGATGGCAATCAGACAGCCCGGCAGCCCTCGGGGAATGTCCACTTGCCAGCAGGGAGCAGGCCTAAGCTGCAGTCGGACATCCTTAGCGCTGCTGAGGAGGCAGGAGAGGCTCCCACCACCACCGCTGTACTGGCAGCCATCAGCCTGGCTTGTGGCTGAGCAGAGCTCCTCCCATGTGAGAGCACCCTGACCATCAGAGGGCAGCTCCTGCATTGAGTGTCTGCCCCCTGGTGGTCAGTGTGTCATAGTGACCAGTCATTCCCAGTCCTTCTGCTGTTAGGGTAAGTTTGCATAATGCCCTTTTACAATATAGGATAGAGGCCTGGTACACAGGCAGGGGCCGGCTGGTTTGCCCTGAAGGGTGTCCCGGATCAGGTTGCGGGTCCCGCTTGAGTGCCTGGCCAGCCTGGATGAGGGGATGATGGCTGTTTGCAGATGGTCACACTCCCTTCAGGGTGGGGGTTCCCACTGGGGTGCCTGGCCAGTCTAGGTGAGTGGCTGAGGGCCATTTTCAGGCTGGTGGGTGACTGAAGCTCCCAACCTCTCCTTTTTTTTTTTTTTATTCTGAGATTTATTTACCTTCTATAGCTGCTTGAAACTAACATGAGGCTTGCTTGCTTCAGTGATGGAGGAAACCAACGTTCCCCGCCTGCGGCTGCAGGCCTCTGAGCCTGCAGTTTCAAACATTGTAAAAGATACCGTGGGACTTCAGCCAGCAGATTCGCAACATTGTATGCAAAGGCCATAAACCTACTTTCAGGCGGAGGCCTAAGAGCTGGAGCCAAGCCTCAAGCTAAAGCTGACCCAGAATAAAAAAAAAAAAAAAAAAAAAAAAGGAAAAAAGGAGCGGTTGGGAGCTTCAGTCACCCCCAGCCTGAAAACAGCCCTCAGCCCCTTACCCAGACTGGCCAGGCACCCCAGTGGGGACCCCTACCCTGAATGGTGTGTGACCAGCTGCAAACAGCCATCATCCCCTCACCCAGGCTGGCCAGGCACCCCAGTGGGGACACCCACCCTGATCCAGGACACCCTTCAGGGCAAACCAGCAGGCCCCACCCATGCACCAGGCCTCTGCCCTATATAGTAAAAGGGTAATATGCCTCCCAGCACCGGGATCAGCATGACAGGGGGCAGCACCCAAACCCCCTGATCGCCCTGTGGCTCTGTGTGTGACAGGGGGCGGGGCCACAACCTCCCTATCCATCCTGCTCTGTTTGTGACAGGGGACGGCGCCCCAACCCCCTGAGCAGCCCTGCTCTGTGCCTGATAGGGGGGAGCTCCCCAACCCCCCCCCCACGGGCCCTGCTCTGTGTGTGACAGGGTAGAGCTATAACCTCCCCATCGGCCCTGCCCTGAGTGTGAGAGTGGCGGCGCCCCATCCCCCTGATCGGCCCTGCTCTGTGGGTGATAGAGGGCGGTGCCCCAACCCCCTGATGGGCTCTGCTCTGTGTTTGACAGGGGGCGGTGCCCCAACTCCTCTATCACCCCTACTCTGTGCGTGAGAGGGGGCAGTGCCCCAACCCCCTGATTGGCCCTGCTCTGTGCGTGACAGGGTACAGAGCCCCAATCCCCCTGATGGGCCCTGCTCTGTGTGTGACAGGGGGTGGCGCCGCAACCTCCCCATCGACCCTGCCTTGAGTGTGACAGGGGACGGTGCCCCAACCCCCCAATCGGCCCTAACCTGAGCGTGACTGAGGGTGGCACCACATCCTCCCAATCTCCCTTCTCTGTGCATGACGGGGCGGCGCACCAACACCCAATCGGCCCTGCTCTGAGCCTGACCAGGGGCTGCACCTAGGGATTGGGCCTGCCCTCTGCCACCCGGGAGCAGGCCTAAGCCAGCAGGTCCTTATCTCCTGAGGGGTCCCAGACTGCGAGAACGCACAGGCCGGGCTGGGGGACCCCGCCCCCCCGAGTGAACAAATTTTTGTGCACCGGGCCTCTAGTGATCTTATAAACTAAAATCTGGTCACTGCGTTTGCTTAACCCTACCAGGGCATCATTGATTCTAGTCCATATCAGGTGACAAAATAAACCAATACATATATGTTCAATATATACTTTAATGATTATTAGACATGATCTAAAATCAAGAGCCATGCATGAATGTTCAGTGCCATCATTTCAACATTGTAAAAAGACCCTAGCCATTGTAGTAAGACAAAAGGGAAAAAACTGTCTAATAAAGTTGAAGATGTAAAAATGCTTGAGCTAGCATTTCCACTCCTAAATAATATTCTTACCTATATACAGAAGGATGTACATAAAATGCTAATAACAGCATTGTTTGGAGCACTAAAAAATGAAACCATATACATATTCATTTTAAGTATAAAAAAACACAATGTGGAATATCATATGTGCCTTCCTTTATCTGCTTCTGACTTGAATAGACTAGAATCAGATATTTGTTCATTTCATATATACAAATATATATATATATATATATATATATATATATATATATATATATATATATATATAATTTGTTCAGTCAAAACAGAAAATGAATGGCTGGATTATAAAAGACTATCTTATTTATTAATTTGAATATATGTAAAACAACAGTGTACCGTATTTATTGATATATACATGTACAGTAAAAATATTTAGTTATGGAGAAGAATAAATCATATTCATGATGCAAGAAGAAGGATTAAAATTAAAGGGCTACATCAAGTTCTTTTTAAGGCCATATTGACCTTCATGCTATTTCACTCAATGATCAGCTTTTAGTCATGACCTTATTTGACATATCATCATTTACAAAATTAATAACTTCCGCATTCTAGAATTGTTTTTTTTTTTTTTTCATTTGGCTCTAGACCTCACATTTCCCATTTGTTTTCTTTGACGTTGCTCATACTTTGCCTATTTTGTTAAGCCTATCTCACCAAGTTCTTAAATTTGGAGTGATCTAAGAATCATCTTTTGAATTTTGTTTTATCTTTCTTGACTTCAGAGAGGAAGGGAGAGGGAGAGAGAGTGAAACATCAGCGATGAGAGAGAATCATCATTTGGCTGCCTCCTGCATGTCCTGGAGAAGGATCAAGCCCATACCCCTGCATGTTTCCTGATAGGGAATCAAACCATGACCTCCCAATGCTCAACCAAGTCACACTGGCCAGGCCTTTCAGATCTTTTGCAGTCTTTTTCTTGTCAGTGTTTTTTTCTGGTTCACAATTTCAATTATCATCCATGTAATAATAGATTTCAAATTTATATCTCTAGTCTAGACTTCTCCACTCTACTCCATAAAACTATATATAACTGCGTACTCGACATCTCTACTTGAAACAGCTTTCAAATGTGAAAGGTGCAAAACAGAACTGTGGATTATTCCTCTGAAACTTGCTCCACTCACATACATTCTTCCCCACTATTGTGCTCCATCATTCTAGTCCATTCATAATAATGACATCAACTTGATTTATCCTTGAAACATTTCATTTATAACCCACATTGGGCATGCCAGAAAAGTGGACTTTACTTGAAAATATACATAGAACTGACCATTTCTTACCACTTCTCCCACTCCAAAACCTTTTCTAAGACACCAGGTTACTGTAACAGTCTTCTAACCCACTTCCATTCTTATTCCCTCAGATTTCTTGAAATACAGTGGCCAATGTGATCCTTCCAACATGTCAGTGCAATCAAGTCGCTGCTGTGCTAGGTATCTTCCACCAGCTCCTCATCTCATTCAGAGTAAAACTGGCCGGTATGGCTCAATCGTTGAGTGTAGACTTATGAACCAAGAGGTTGCCAGTTTAATTCCCAGTCAGGGCATAGGCCTGGATTATGGGCTCATTCCCCAGTAGGGTTTGTGCTGGAGGCAGCCAATAGATGTTTCTATCTCTCTCTCCCTCTCCTTCCTCTCTCTCTCAAACCAATAAAAACATATTTTAAAAAAGAACAGAAGCTCTATGCAATCCAGGTTTCAGTCAGAACTCTGAAGTCATCACAGGCACTGTCTTCACTCCCCACCCCATCCTCAGAACCATTTCTGAAATATGTCAGTTGTGCTCCTGTGTCAGGGTATTACCTCTGCTTGCTCCCTTTGTTTGAAACACTATGCTCAAATGCCAGCTTTCCTTCAGTTATATCATCATTTCTTGAAATTAAAAAGAAAAATAAAGAATTCTTGGCCAGGTGGCTCAGTTGGTTAGAGCATCCTCCCATACAACAAAGGGTAGCAGGTTTGATTTCTGGACAGGGCACATATCTAGGTGGGGGGTTTAATCCCCAGTTGGGGCTTATATGGGAGGCAACCAATTGATGTTTCCTCCCTTCCTCTTTCTCTCAAAAAAAAACAAATCAATAAAAACATATCCTCTGGTGAGGATAAATAAATAAGAAAATCCCCTCATGTACTCCATAGACTCTTTATAATGCTTTAATTTCAATAGCATGCCTTATTTCCTACCATACTATGTAGTAAACTTATTTTTATGTTTATTTTCTTCCCTTTAATCGGCACATACCAAGATTTATGATTTTTTTTCTTAGTTCTTATTGCCACTTAAGTTCACCATATAGTGTTGGGCACACAGTAGGAACTCAATATATATATCTACTAACTTAATTAATCTTTAGCAAGACAAAATATAAAATGGCCTGGAAATCTATATTGTAGTGGCAGGGAAAATGCAGCCTCATCAGATATTTTGTACTTGAAAAATGACAGATGATATAATAGAGAAGCCCACTGTGTTAGTAATTACAGTCATGACTAAAAGTACTGCTATCCCTTAAAGGAGACATTTTCTCATTTGCAAAATAATAAAAGGGGATAAGACATAATTACATAAGAATTCTTAAGTAATGAAACACAGGGATAAAAGAAGCAATCATTTGGCAATATTCATATATATATATATACAATAGTAAACTGAAATGACCTTCAAAATGTTAATAAAGAAAATAGCTAAGCCCTGAACTTCATTTGATGAGTAACACAGCTGGCCTCTAAAAAGTCATCTTTATTATGAGAAGAGCAACTGGCAATCCCTCAGTAAAGAAGTTTCAGAGGACTCCCCACCAGAGATAGCTGAAAGAAGCTGGTGGGGTTGGGGATCGGACAAGACTAGTTCAAAGGCAGTGAACCGTGGGTGGCATGCTGAGAACAGAGACTGTTTTTGAGAGGAGGCTATAAAGTTGTTCCAAAGAGCAATGTGCTTATCATTGATTTTTTATACTGTAGTACAACAGAAATGAAAGAGTGCAGTTTCTCTCTGGAAGATTAAAAACGGGAGTTTTCTAGCACGCCCTTTTACCATTTCTCTAATCCTCCGTGAATGACTGTAATTGTTATTGTATTTCTCTTGTTAAAAGGTATTTGGTGGAGAAAAATTTTAATTAAGAGAATCAAAGATCCAGTTATCTTTTGTTTTCCCATCTATGGAGGTTAAGATCTTAACACCAAAAGATAAGATCTGGAAATCATGTTACTTAAACTTTAAGCTAAACTGCATCTCTTTTGTCCAATCTAAAGAGATGACACAGTATCACACAATTTTTTAGGAGTAACTGCATCCTAGGTAGCTTATAAAATAGTAAGGACTTATATAAAACTAGAGGCCTGGTGCCCAGAATTCATGCACTTCAGGAGGGGTTCCTCAGCCTGACCTATGCCTTCTTACAGTCTGGGAGCCCTTGGAGGATGTCCAATTGATGGCTTAGGCCCGCTAAGCTGCCTCAGACACCTTACCGGTACCGCGGAGGTGGGAGAGGCTCCCACCACCGCTGCTGAACTCACCAGCTATGAGCCCAGCTTCTGACTGAGCAGTGCTTCCCTGGGCAGCTCCTGTGTTGAGTGTCTGCCCCCTGGTGGTCAGTGTGTGTCATCACAACTGGTCATTCAGCCATTTGGTCGATTTGCATATTAGCCTTTTATTATATAGGATTAAACAACACCATCAATTCCAATTGCAATTCAAGGGGTTCAGAACAACCTCCTCAAAATGTGCCCACGTGGCATGCGTCTTATTTTGAGATGAAGCCAATCAAGGTGGAGCTGACTCAAGAAAGACTTTTACCTCACCGTCAACTACCTAAAGAATTTAAATAGGGGGCCTGGACCAGAAAGAGAGCTATCACCACAGATAACTTTTAATCTGAAAGACCTATCTGTATGGCAGGGCAAACATCTGATTACCCAACATCTGCTTTTCTTATTGTCCTGTGAGTTGCCCTCCTCCCTTGGAAAGTCAGGCCCCTATCCCGTTCCTTCCCTTGGGATGCCTGACTTGCCCTTGTCTCACTCATTGTCTTTGTGGGGCTCTCATATGTACATGATTAAAGTTGTTTTTCTCCTGTTAATCTGGTTATATCATTTTTATTGTTAGACCAGCTACAGAACCTGAAAATGCAGAAGCAAATTTTTCCCACCAGGAGCAATTCAGTTGAATACATTTATCATTTACAAATGCAATCACTTGCCTATCCACAAAGAAATTAATTTTTTAACCAGTTAACTGCCATACGTCCAAAATGGAAACCATCTTTACGTGTCTATAGACACTTATGACATACAAAGGCTAAAATCACAATCAAGAACAAAATATCTTGATTTACTGTATCCAATGAAACACTTCTATATGTCACTTTTATATATCTTTCATGTTTCATGATTAATTATAAAAGGAATTATTGTTTCTTAGAGACATTTAAAGTTTGACATCCTTTGATTCTGTGCAATTATATTTTGTCTTATAATGGATTAGTAGTTTATATAAATATATTCTAATGGTTCTTCCATCCCTGTTATCTAATAATTCACCCACAAATAACACAATACAGAATGTACTACCAAAAACTCTGAGATTCTGAGTCAGGTTTTCTAATGTAGATTTTAATCATCAAATGGTATGTTTAGAATTAAATTTTGTGATAATTGTTGAAAGTAGCTAAAAATAAAATTTCTTGATTTACTATACTCATACCAAAAAAAGCAAAAAAAAAAAAACCCAACTGGATTCTGAGCAAGGGCATGCACCTAGGTTGCAGTCTCCTCCCTGGCCGGGCCCCAGGTCAGGGCTCATGCAGGAGGCAACCAATCAAAGTGTTCCTCTCACTTTGATGCCGGGGTCCAGCCCCAGCAGGTCCAGGGGTCCCCAAAGGTGTGGACGGAGTCGGCGAAGAAGGAATGACATGGAGACAGCATTCAGTTGATCAGCAGCCTAGCCAGGACCTTTAGCCAGGATCTCCAGCCAAGTTCTGGTCTGGATCTCCAGGGAAGTTCTCGTCTGGATCTCCAGCGAAGTTCTGGTTAGGATCTCCAGAGAGGTTCTGCTTCGGATCTCCAGCCAGGTTCTGCAGCCATGTTCCCTCGCTAGGTTCTTCAGCTAGGTTCTGTTCAGGTTATCCAGCCAGGTTCAGTCACCAGGTTCTAGTCAGGTTCTCTTGCCAATTTCTGTAGTCAGGTTCAGTCCAGGATCTTTTGCCATGTTCTCTCCAGCGAAGTCCTTCTGTCTCTAGAGAACGTTCTGTGTAGGTTCTGTGCCTAGGTTCTGTCTCTCTTGGTCCTGTCTTCTAAGTCCTGTCTCCTAAGTTCTGTGTCTTGCTGGCTAGTTACATCTGTATTTATACCAGTTGATTCAATCCTATCAATCTCTATTACAAAGGTTAGGGCGTTTCTTATCTCCATTCCAGGGAGTAAAGATTATGTACCTTAAGCATGATTGTTTGTAGTTAAAGTGATTAATTACCCGCCTGGCACTTAGTTAAGAGGTTTTATTCCCTCCCTAACTTCAGGGGAAAATCCCTACCTGGGGAAACAACCTTTCTCAGAGACCTTGGTTAAAACACATAGTGCCAAGAAGGTGAGCAAACATATTAAGAACAGTATGCCATATATGCCAGGTCCCTTGAAACAGCAAGCATGGACCGGCTCCCGGCACTTTGATGTTTCTCTCTGTCTTTCCCTTTCTCTTCCACATTTTATAAAAAATAATGGAAACATATCCTCAGGTGAGGATTAAAAAAAATAATAAAGAAATGTCATATCCTATGAAAGACACATGTTGAAAATGCCTAAAGAAAGTTGTCATTTTTTCATGGTGAAGGGACTGGAGTCCGTGTTGATGAAAACACCTTGGTGGCTGCAGTGACTGGCAGTGGCTGCAGCAGCAGGGTGATGGGGCTGGTGCCTTCCCCTGATCAGCCCGGTCACCTCCCACAAAGGGAGGCCAGACTGCGGCTTAGGCTTGCTCCCCAAGGGGAGCAGGGAGCGGGCCTAACCGCTCAGTAGGACATCCCCTGAGGGCTCCTAGTATGTGAGAGGGGGCAGGCTGGGCTGAGGGACCCTCCCCCCAGGGCACGAATTTTGTGCACCGGGCCCGTAGTCCATTATAAGTATTCATTGATTAAAATCTAGTTAATATACAATTTCTTTAAAGTTTCTGAGTTCAATAAAGTGTAATTCCATGCTTGCACCCTTGCTTTGAGTTGTATAGGGGTGACACATTATTTGTTGACTAACAAGTAATCATCACAATAAACATTTCACATTTTCTATGTTGTTTTCATATTTCCCTATTTATTTATTTCCCTTCCTATTTCAAAAAGCCATGTTCTAAGTGAAACAAATAATGATAAAGTAATAAACAGAAGTTCACTTCTGATTCAAAGAATAAGAATTAATATTTAGGTCCACTTTTCAAACTGCCACTCAAAGCAAATAAGGAGAGAGTGTTGTAGCCAATGTATCTGCCAGCTCAAAAACAGAAGAAAAAAAGTACATTTTGAATGAATTGAAATAGATTCTACTAAAATCAGGACATTTCATTGCCAGTGTATTAGTTTGCTAGTGATGCATAAACAAAGTACCATGTAATGCGTGGCTTTAGCAACAGAAATTAATTTCCTCATAATTCTGGAGGCTGAGTCTGAGATCAAGTTGTTGGCAAGGTTGGTTTTCCCTGAAACCTCTCCTCAGCTTGCAGGTGACGTCTTTACCTGATCTTCCCTCTGTCCCTGTCAGCATCCAAATATCCTCTCTTTATAAAGTCAACAGTCATACAGAATAAGGGCCCACCCTCATGGCCGCACAGTAACGTAATTACCTCTTTACAGATTCTATCTCTAAACACAGTTACAATCTGAGGTTCTGAGAGCGAGGACCCTAACATGAATTCTGTGGGCACACAATTCAGCTCATAAGATCAGCTAAAAGTTTTCCAGCCTATGCTTAGTCCCAGGTTCTGAGATAACGTTCACATGTTTAGGTATGCGTTATAGTAACACCCCACTCGTAGTACCAAAATCTGTACTTTTCCACTGCCGTCATAACAAATTACGCCAAACTTGGTAGCAAGAAACAACCCACATTTATTATTTCACAGCGTGCTAGGTCAGAAGCCTGACAAA
This sequence comes from Myotis daubentonii, assembly GCF_963259705.1. Classification (NCBI taxonomy): domain Eukaryota; kingdom Metazoa; phylum Chordata; class Mammalia; order Chiroptera; family Vespertilionidae; genus Myotis; species Myotis daubentonii. Next base: position 217,032,057 of record NC_081840.1, read on the forward strand.
GGTTTCACTGGGCTAGAATCAAGGTGTCCCTATCCTCTGGGGCAGATTCTGTTATTCTACCTGGCACAGCTTCCACAGGTTGCCTGCATCCCCCCCGGCTCCTGGCCCCTTCCTCCATATTCATGCAACAGTGATGATCTCATGGACTGTTCTTCCATCTTCACATCTTTCTGGCTGCAGCAGGGAAAGGTATTCCACTTTTAAGGACTCCTGTGACTAGACTGAGCCCACTTGGATAATCCAGGATAATCTCCCAATCTCAAATTCCATAATTAACCCTACATACGAGGCACCTTTTTCCATATAAGGTAACATGATTCTGGAGTTCAGGTGTGGACATCTTTAGATGGGGGTGGGGGGTGGGGGAAGCATTATTCTATCTACCACATTATGTCTATTATATTATAATGAGAAATTCTAGTTTTCTGGTCACTTGGTTTCCTATGTATTCTATCTCTAATAGGGTCCAGTAATCTGCCAAAAGTTGTTTTAGAAAAGGAATATAATTACATGCTGTGGGTGGCATAGTCTTGTTCCCAAATTCCAGTTGTTTTCATTGCAATTTTCCCACTGGGTCTGGCCACAAATTACACAACATTTTTTGTACCACAGAAAACTCCAACAACATGGGCTACACAAGATTTATTATATTTAATGGCAAGGCTCAGTAGCATTCACAGCTGTTTTTTTTTTGTTTGTTTGTTTTTAATCCTCACCCAAGAATATGTTTATTGATTTTAGAGAGAGAGAGGAAGGAAAAGAGAGAGAGAAACATCTATCGGTTGGCTGCTATATGTGACTGAGGTTCAAACCCACAATCTAGGTATGTGCCCTGACCAGGAATTGAACCCACAACCTTTTGATGTATAAGACTATACTCCAAACAGCTGAGCAACCCAGCCAGGGTTGCATCACAAAGATTTTTTCTACTCTGGGCCCCACTGAAAGCTAGAAGGAGTTGTGTTTTGTTCTTCATGAGAAGAGAAGCAAGATGAATAATGTAACTTTGACTTTGGGGACCTGTCCTGACATATACCTGACTACTACAATTATAACTCTTTTATGGATGAGGCCGGTCTCTGAATTTTGACCTGGTTTATCTTTTTCCCATTTAAGCACATATTTCTTAGTAAAGCCTCCTGAATGCAAGCTAGCCATCTCATGCTCCTTCAGCCCATTCAACATAATGGATCAATGCAATTGATGTTCACAGTTATTTTTTCAACTATTTTATGATAAAGGGTGTGAATTTACCACTTTTATGGAAAAATGTAAATGTATATTGTCTATCCTATAAGACTAAAAATTTTTATCATGTCTAAGTATTTTATGATGAGTTAAATTATAGCATAAAATTAAAATAAATGAATTCTTTAAGACATACAGAAATAAAAAATATATTTAAAATATATGCAAAAATTTAGTTTTTATAACTCTAGGTTAATTAATTTTTACCACACATGTTCCCACCTCTTAGTAACGCAGTAGATGTTGAGGTTATCAGATCGGCTGTAGCAGTATTGCTATGCTGTGTTCAAGGGACCCTAACTTTACTTAATAGCTCGAAGTTCAAGAATAGTTTAAACTTTGTCATAGATACGCATGTATAAGAAAAAACATAGTATATATACCATCTGTTACTATCCGTGCTTTCAGGCATCCATTGTGGGTCTTGGAAAAAAAAATATACACACACACACACTAGAGGCCCAGTGCATGAATTCATGTGCCAGATGGGTCCCTTGGCCCAGGGACACCACCGGTGCATGATCTAGGCCTGGGAGGGATGCAGGAGGATTTCCAGCCAGAGAGGGACTGCAGGAGGGCTCCAGGGCATGTCTGGCCCATCTCCCTCAGTCCTGATTGGCCGGATCCCAGCAGTAAGCTAACTTTCCAATCAGAGTGTCTGCCCCCTGGTGGTCAGTGCATGTCATAATGAGCAGTTGAGCAGCCTTAGTATATCATTAGCATATTATGCTTTGATTGGTTGAACAGACAACTGGATGACTGGACACTTATCATATTAGGCTTTTACTATATAGGATATATATTTTATATACATATAATAATTATATATAAATATTTACTCTGTATATATATATATGTATATATATATATATATATATATATATATATATATATATATATATATAGAGAGAGAGAGAGAGAGAGAGAGAGAGAGAACTGTAGAATAGAAAAATTATAACAATATACTGTAATAAAAGTTATGTAAATTTGTGTGTGTCTCTCTCTTTAATAGCCAATCTGATAACTGAGATAGCTACAAAGTGCCTAAAATTTGTGTAGCTTGTATAGCATGGATATGTTGGACAAAGGAATGATTCACATCCTTGGCCACCTGAGCAGGATGGCACCAGATTTCATCATATTACTCAGAATGGCCCACAATTTAAAAATTGTGAATTATTTCTGAAAATTTTCATTTAGCGTGTTTCAACCATGGTTGAATGATGGTAACTGAAACCATAGAATGCAAAACAGCAGATAAGGGTGAACTACTGTAGCTACAATGCTGTACTACAGTTTATACATATAGCAGATCTATAGTTTATCTGTACTCCGTAACTAAAACGTCATGCTTGCTGATTACTATCTCACCATTTCCCCCTCTAGCCTCTGGTAATCATCCTTATAATCTTTGATCTTATAAGTGACTATTTTAGAAATGTTCACCACAAGTGAATGAATAAATATATGGTGTGGAATACATTAGCCTTTAAAACAGAAAGTAAGCAGCATTCTTGATGGGTTGCTTATTTGACCGTCCTCTTTTTTTTTTTTTTAAATATATATTTTATTGATTTTTTACAGAGAGGAAGGGAGAGAGATGAGAGTTAGAAACATCGATGAGAAAGAAACATCGATCAGCTGCCTCCTGCACACTCCCCACTGGGAGATGTGCCCGCAACCCAGGTACATGCCCTTGACCGGAATCGAACCTGGGACCCTTCAGTCCGCAGGCCGACGCTTCATCCACTGAGCCAAACCGGCTTCGGCTGACCGTCCTCTTAATATGGCACATATTACATCATCATCATCATCAATGTGGGGGATTTGGTGCAATGGGTTAGTAAACACAAAAGTGAATACATATCAACTAAACTGAGTGATACCATAACAGCTCATCTATTTTCATTAAAGCAAATGCATTACATATCTACTTCGTTAATATAACTGTATTTGTACAGACTGAATAACTGTGGCATTCAGAATCAGAATTTATAAGATACATTCATCAAAGTCCTTGTTACATCTTATTGTTGTCTCACAGCAAGGTAACCAGGTTAAAGAACTACATTTTATTTCCACTGAGTTATTGCTATCATCATGTAGTTACTCCCACGATGACACAACTCCATTATACGAGGCTATGTATGACTAAGGTCTTCCATTAATATAACCTCATAAATTTATAAAAAGACAAAATGAGAGCTCTTGTTTTTCTTGTGTATTTATCAAACAATGGGTTATATTGTTGGCTCTAATACACTTTCATTAAAGTAATTAAAAGCTGCACTTGTGCCACCCAAGGGTAATTGCATTTATTTATTTATTGTTTTGCAATTGACCTTCCTTAGTTCAGGATGACAGGGCCAATTGTAGAACACACACCAGGTTATTAGGATGTTATGACCATTTGAACTCAAATAGTAAGTAGAGTGAACATTTCCACAAATCATACACCAATTTGAATGGGATCTAGGAGTGATAAAGACCTACAACAAAAAAAGAAAAGCACACAGCTGAATCTGATCAAACATATTTTCCTGTACCTTTTCAGTGGCTCTCATCCTTCTGGCCCTTTAAATACAGTTCCTCATGTTGTGACCCAACCATAAAATTATTTTCGTTGCTACTTCATAATTGTAATGTTGCTACTGTTATGAATCATAATGTAAATATCTGATATGCCAGATGGTCTTAGGGAAACCCTGTGAAAGGATTGTTCAACCGCCAAAGGGGTCGCGACCCACAGGTTGAGAACCACTGTGTAAAAACCAAAACACAGGTTAATCTGGTACACAGGTAAGTGCACAATTTTATTTAAGTAACTAATCTGAATCATTGAGGTACAGGTGTTTCACTGGCTAAAGTAATCATATCTTTTATTCAGTCATCTGATAATATTTCTACATTTAACTGGGGAAAAAATACACCCTAATCTCTGGAAATTAGTACCTTGATCTCAAATTTAAGCTCCTTCAATCACTAAATACTAATCTAATTCAAAGTTGAATAAATTATCTTCAGGAACTTGGAAATTCATTTGAACATACTTTTGTTACAAGTCCAAATACTATATTTCAACAACTGTAGACAATTACACAGCTATAAATATAAAAATACACACAAAGTACTATTACTACTTTATTCTATCAAAATGTTAACTGAAGAGACCATTAATTTGTTCTTTAAATAAACATGAGCTAAGCACCTATTAAATTTTAGAAAGATTTTGGATATTCAATAAGAAATGTGCAAAACACAGTCTCCAGGTAGATAACAGTGTTATATTAGTAAAATGATAACCCTATATAATAAAAGGGTAATATGCAAATTGACCCTAATGGCAAAACAATCAGAATGACTGCTCAACCAGTCACTATGAGGCACACTGACCACATCTCGGTCCTTTTCCCTGGCCAGCAGGCCCCCATCACCCGATGACAAACGGGAAACTGGGGGTGGATGGCGGGAGATGCTGATGGTGCCAGGCCAAGGCCCCTGCCCCACTGGTTGTCCCACACACAGAGGGCGACCCGCAGTGGGGGCAGAGCAGTGAGCAGGTGGGAATGGTTCTTCCCTCCTGGTTCTTCCCCCTGGCCGGCAGGTTCTGATCACCCGATGGTGATCGGGGAACCAGGAGTGGGTGGTGGCAAGGGAAGCGCCAGCTGCCAACAGCCAGGGAAGATGGCCCTGATCATAGGCCAAGCCTAGGGACCGTACCCGCGCACAAATTTTGTACACCAGGCCTTTAGTAATTATTATAGTTATTATGGTTATTATCCACACTGATGGATTACTGGAAGCTTGGTACTATGGTAAACTCATTACATTAATTAATATAACCTATGGAACAAGTTATGACCCCCATTTTGCAGATGATGAAATCAAGCACCAGAGAATTTAAGTAACCACTCTACACCACACAGATAGTAATCGCCAACGCTGGAAATTGAAACCACACTCTGAATCTAGATTCAAATGTCTTAACTGCTGTAACTTCCTGTGCCTCTAATAATAATAGATAAAACAGACCTCTCAACACATGTTACAAATACCACATTACTATGAAAAAGGGCCACTGTTTAAAAAGGGGGTAAAGCAAGGTGAGAAGTGAAACTTATATAATAAAAGGCTAATATGCTACATCATAGAATTGGGACACAGAGTCTTCAAAGAATGAGTCAGTGTCCGTGAGATAGGTAAGCCCATGGGAGATAGCAACTTGAGCAAAAGTTTCAGGTATAAAATAACCTGGCATCACAAGGGAATTGTAGATAGTTCAGTAGGACAGACACTATGATGCAATGGGTGTACAGAAGGAAAAGAGATAACTTTGAGAAGAAATAAAAGGCAAAGCATTAAATTGACATTTCTTCTCATGCTTACAATTACTAGATAATTGTAGGAGGTATCCAAAACAGTATTTTAAATATATTTTTATTTTAATGTAACTTAAAGAAAAAATTTATATACACTGTTACTGATGTTTGTAATGCATAGTGTGAGGCTGAAATAAATATTTAAATTTACAGTGATCATTGATTTAAAGACAACTATTGAGTGTACTGTAATGACAGTGCTCTGGCAACACAAAGTTAGAAAGAAAATTTGGAAACTACATTTTGTTTGATCTTTATCCTATGAGTAGTGAAGAATACTTGAAAGACTAGAAGCATTTTCATGGTCGAATTGCCACCTTGTAACTATTCACTCAGTAGGGCTTGCCTAAGTCCAAGTTGAACTTGGTTACTGATGAAGCTTATAAACTACATAAAGGATACAGAGCCAAGAGCCTGAAGTGATTTTGGCTTTGACAAATGCGGGGCTAGTGGTACCAGCCAACGAAATGCAGGAAAACAGTTGTTTTGTTTTGAATATTGGACATATTCAGTTTGAATGCCCTCATGCAGATATTGATGGGATGAATACTGAGCGAGTCACTAAGCACTATGACAAGAAAAATGCCTTTCACCACTAGGTAGTTGCATGCATAAGCTAAGTGCATGTCAAAATAGGAAAAATCTATTTTCAACTGTGAGACATCTTGTGATCAGACAATGGTTCAAGACACTTGGATTTAAATATCTAGGACCCACACTAACAATAGACTATTGCTGTCTAGGCTGAACTTATTCAATCACAATTTGCAGGTCATGAGGCCTAGCCCTTTGTTTTTAACCATTTTCTTACAAAATTTCTAAGCATAGCCCAGCATGGAGACAACCTTTTCCAGTGTTCCCTTTTCTTCATTCCCGCCACTCAAAGTGTGGTCCATTTCCAATGCAGATGACAAGAAGCAATGAACATTTTTATTACAATTTTACATAGAAATTTTCCATCTGTTGGGTTTCAATTTCAAAAGGTAGAACTGGCATACTCTCTTTTTCATTTTACTTTACTAGTATTTTGATTTTACAAAAATATCTGTTTGTAAAGAATTAGAAAATAAACAAAACAAAATAAACAATCATACATAAAAATGTGGTTCTTCCCCAAAGATAAGGTTGCCAGATTTAGCAACTAAAATTATAGTCGACCAGCTAATTTTGAATTTTAGAAAAATAGTGAAAAACTGCTTAGCATAATGTGTCACAAATACTATATGTATTTTGTCTGGCAATCCTACTACAGATGGTATCAGAAAAAAAAAATGCTTTACACGATCCTCTCCTTCCAAGTTCTGATATGCATTCTAAGTTGTGTATTTTTGTATGTAGAGGTGAGTACAGCTCTAATGTTAAGACTAGGGGACTTACACAACCCTGTAGTTTTCCAAGATTATATCCTTACCTTTTTCTAAAGTTCCTTTATAAAACTCGCCTTTGATTATACTCATTTGAGTATGCCATGTGTGCCTTGCTGGGACTTTGACTGGTATGGCTTCCAGGCCACATTCTATCAATTATCTAAATCCTAGAATTTTTAGTACTCTCCCCAGTATTTTTCGCTAGATTTCTCATCCTCAGAATGGCCACACTGCATTCATCAACATGTTAAGAAAGAATAGAGACAGCCACTGGATGGCTAGTTTGTGCAAGAGAAGAGCCAGTGAACTGCCAATCGACATTATCCAGATGTCTGCATCTGGTTATCTCATTCCGCAGAACACTTTTTCCCCTCTAGCTAACTGCTTTCAAATGTAGCTTAAGCCCTAGCCAGTTTGGCTCAGTGGATAGAGCATCAGCCTGAGGACTGAAGAGTCCCGGGTTCGATGCTGGTCAAGGGCACATGCCCAGGTTGCCAGCTAGATCCCCAGTAGGGGGCGTGCAGGAGGCAGCCAATCAATCATTCTCTCATCATTGATGTTTCTCTCTCTCTCTCTCTCTACATACCTCTGTGAAATCATATATATATATATATATATATATATATATATATATATATATATATATATATTAATGTAACTTAAAATATATATACATATATAGCTTAAGTGCTCTCAGAGTCCTGTCACAACCTTTTCTTAATTGAACTAACTCACATCCTGAAACTTTGCAATGCAGAAGATGAATAAACTAGCTGTGAACCAATGGTTACTAAGTATGACACAGAACATGGCCCCTATCTTCCAGTTTTAGCATTGTGCTCCATAAGGGAATATGAAAGATTCCCTCAAATGCCAATTGTTTGTTTCACCTTCACAAAAAAATGCCAGAACTCTCACTTTGAAGATTCTCTGCTTATCTTTTTTTTTTATTTCACATTCCTTGCTATTACCATGCATACACATGTTATTGACTTTTTAAAAATGTATAAATATATGATATGAGAGTCTGCATTAACCTCCTAATAGGCTTTGCCAGGAACATCATTTGGTCCAAGGTCATGACATGGCAAAACTTAACAAATGATGTGGGAAAAGAGTGTAGACTAACTTGCTTCTATTATAACACCTTTTTTTGTGTGTGTATTTGCTTTGGTTTATATGACCACTTTATTGCAAGACAGTAAAGTCATACTGAAAACTTGAAATTGTTACATGCTTAATAGTTAACATTTCCATCTAAAAATACATTACACTGTATTCTCAGTGCCCTCCCACTTCCCTCAAACAAGTGTTTCTTTCCAAGGGCGAGAAAGGACTGCACAAAACTGGAATGTGGTTTAGTCAGGTAAACATGTGGACTATGTGTTTTCAATATTTGCTATAACATTTCTCCTATTTCTCTCCATCACTCCAGCTTTTACAAGTGGATGAAAACTTGCCCCCATACTTTTACTGTAGTCCTTTCTAAATAGTGTGAATGCCTTAAGGACGAATCTGGAACTCATGCCATATGGCATTCTTAACTTCTTTTAATAATTCCATCACCTACTGGGCTCAGAACAACTTTTTAATGAATAGGTTATTACCACATTACGGCCCATTCATTTGTCCATTTAACGGATTTTATCGATTGCCTGCTATGTTCCAAAGCACTGTTGAAGTCTCCATTTTTGCTACCCTCACCCTCTAAGCAATGCCAGAGGGTTCTTTTTAAACTATGAACCTCATTATGCCCTTCTGTTGTTTTAATCCTGCCACCCCCCTGAATCTCTAGCACCCACATGTAAAAGTATATAATTTCCAAAGTTCAGAATATCCTACCCTTCATCAGTCGGGTTCTTATTTTTTCACATGCCTGTCTTGTGGACCCCACACTTGTTTCTCCTCTATTCTATTTAATTAATCTATTTGTGATTCCCCAAATTTACTATAACTCTATGCATTTGAGTATTTTTCCCCAAAGGTCATCATATGTTCCTAGTGAAGTCATAACCTAATTAACATTAACAACTATTTACTGAGTTGGTTTATTTTTTCTTTGACCAGGCACTCTTCTAGACATTATATATAAAATACATTATTGAATCCCTGCAAACACTATGCAAGGAAAACAAACTATTGTGATTTACACAGAAAAACTGAGAGCCAAAGATGTGAATTTACACTTTCATGTAATAAACTCCCTTTTCAAAGCAGGTATTGAATCCATTATGTCTTATTTTCCTTTCTTTATTGTATAACTAGAGGCCCAGTGCACGAAATTCGTGCACAGGGGTGGGGGGAGGGGGGTTCCTCAGCCCAGCCTGCAATGACGCCAGTGTCTCTCACCCTGGCCTCCGGCCAAAGGCCCCTCCCCTCCTTGCGTGGCCAGGGCCATGCCGGGGTGTGGACACTGGGCTCGCATGCTGGTGTGACACCACCAGAGTCCCACCCCGCTCACTATGGGCGCTAGCCATCTTTGTCACAAAGTGATGGTTAATTTACATGTTACTCTTTTATTAGATAGGATGCCAGACTTGATTTGCTAATTAGTGATCTAGGATTTGTACATCCTATTTTACTTATATAAGATTGGTTTATAAACTCTTTTCTTACAATGATCTTGCTTCATTTTGGTATAAACACACACACACACACACACACACACACACACACACACACACACACACAGAAAACAACTACACATGCATATATTAACCAATATGACCTTTAACTCTCCTCTCAGCTTAACTAAACTTGACATGGGTATTCTCTTGACTACAGGTCCCTGATCTTTCCTTTCTTATAACATTTGCTTAGAAAACTTGCAGTTTTAAATTATTTATCTGCTCCTCTGAGATGTAAATCTTCTCCCAGTCTCTCACTAGTTTCAGAAACCAGGATGTTTTTACCAAGAACCTGGGGCCATCTATTTGAAATGTATTCAAAGAAGGTAGAGTCCCTATCTTTCAGCCTCTCTGAGAAGAAATATAGAAGCCTAATTTCAATAAGTGCCAATTAGCAAGCCCAGATGGTATAATGAGATTGATCAAGCTCTCATTAACATTATCCAGTCATTGTTCACTAGCTCACCTCAGGGCTTAAAAAGTCTCCCACTTTTCTTTCAGAGGAGTTGAGTTCAAACTCTCCCCCCTATTACAATAGCCTTTAATGAATAAAGCCATCCTTGCCTCTTTAACCCTGTCTGGTGCAATTGTTCTTTGACAATATACATACCTACATCCTCTCTATCTTTGTAGTGTTAGGCCCTCTTTAAAAATCACTTCATTGTTATATACAATGGGTCAAAGGAAGAAAGGCATATATCCTATTCATCATCTGTAGCTAGAAATATGTTTCCATTGTATTTATTCAATTTTTTAAAAAATATATTTTTCCAGGACTTTGTTTCTTTAAAGATGAAAAAGTATTAGATGGGTATACAATGTTAACTGGGCCTAATATTAATTATTATTTTAGAAAAGAAGATTGTGAGTTTCCCTTCTTGATGTATGTTGCATGATCATTATTTATTTGTCTTTTGTTTCTTTATACTCTGCAACCAACTCATAATCAGGCATATATAAAGGACAACATATGTGGTGAATTATTGAACTAATTTACCACTTCTCTCTAGGTTACTTACACTATGGGGGCCCTTTACAATTACTTTATGAACAGTTCATCATGGAACTTGGGCCAGTGCTGTGGTTGGCACTTCTCTTTCAAGATCCAATAGCTGGAAATGAGCTCGTCCTTCTCATCTGACAACCCCCAGACTTGACAGTGTTTCCTGGGAGCAGTTACATTGATTTTCTCTCTCTTACCTAATAAAGTGCGCCTTATTTGTATCTGATTCCTGGAGACAATCAATGAGCAATCTGTGTTCAAGGAAGTATATGGCTTTATCAGTCCCAATTTGGGAAGATAACTTTAAATACATAAATTGTATCTTAATGCATTTTAAATATTTAAAATAACTCTGGATATACATTTCTATACCCCACTGTTTTTTCCCCATGTAGAGACTCCATAGGTTGAGGTTGCTGAATGTTAACGTTGCTAAGAATACTTGGGAATATTTTCTATAGAACTATTTAATAAAATAAACAATCATGTAATGTACTTCAAGAGGTCAGTGCTTTTGGAAGGTCCAAGCCATTCTAACAGAAAATTTTATTTTCATATGAGCTTCTCTGTAAGATACCATCTACCAAGATAATAGAATGATCTTTTAAGATATAAATAATTTCTGCTTTAAAAAATCCCAATGCTTCCCTTTATTCATAAAATAACAAGTAAATACCCTTACATAGTCCCAAAGCCCTACCTGGGTCTGTGGTTCTTGGCCCAGGTTAAGAATCTCAAATCAGATGTGTTAGTCACATGTAGAACATCCTCTAAAGGCCCTGGCATTCTCTGCATTGTACTTTAAACCATGCATTTTCAGTAGCATTTCCTTAAATACTTTCAATGGATATGTGATGTTATAAAGTTGGAACTATTTCTTAGTAAATTAGATTGCACAGTCTTTGATCTGGAGAGTGAAAATAATTACAATCTAAGGAAATGTTTTCATGATATTAAAATACTGCATGCGATTGACATTGTTTTCAGGGTCAGCCAACTAAGTTTGATTAGAAAAGAAAGGGTTTCTCATTTTGATAACACTCTTCTAAGGGTGAGGATGATGTGAGTGTTATTGCTTCTTTTATGTGTAAAAGACTAAAGAAAAGTCTCACTTTTATCAGATTCAGGAAGAAGTGACACCCTCTATTAAATATTTTAAGAGGGCCTATACACCTTAAAAAGATTTGAATGAATTCTTTGTGAAAATAGCACCTACAGGGAAAAAAGGAAATACATTACACTTTAGCATTTATTGTAGTTTATTATGAGAATTTATATGAAGCTATGAATATCATTTAATATACCATATAGTATCATACATTTTAATACATCTAAAGAACATATTCTGAAATGCTATCCTAGTGAAGGATGACACTGCTCTGAGAATAAAACTGGCTAATTTTTAACCAAGCTCTATTTTTTTTTATTTAGCAACAATTTAAATGGCTTTTAGGCTCATACTTAAGGAGTCTTATACATCACACTACACATCATGAAAAAATGTGTACTGATCACCAAGTCTAACTTTATTGCATTGCTAAGCTCCTTACCAACTAGATTTCGCATTACTATATTTGTCTATATTCCTCTGCCTTTTAATATATGTGAGAAATACAATGTCACATCTGTTCAGATTTTAGGTGTTTTTAGAGTCTCTCTCCTTTCTCAGAATCAGCTTCTACAAAGGAGCCAGGAATTTTGTGGTAGAATAGGTGAAACCTACTAGAGAGCTTACGGGGATGCTGAGAAGACAGACATACATACATGTCCTGCCTTCTGTAGGCAGGACATATATGCAGGAGAGAGGAGGATGTGATCGACATGGGTGAGAAAAGCACGGAGGAAAGAAAGGAGTCGTCATCTCTGTTTCCTCTTCCTTCCAGGTTTATCTCAGTCAACTGCCACATCTCGGAAGTGAGAGGGAACAGTTCTAAGGCTCAGAAAGAGAAATCGCTGTATGACAATGACCATGTCTTCCCCATATAATTCACTTTTGCTTACTAAATAACCATGCAAAAGAAATAAATGAAAATTCCATAATGGTAGTAATGTATAAGAACCATTTGAAAGACTAATAAACAGGATCAGAGAAGTGTACATGGTCCCTATCTGACTTCCATATCATGACTTTCATATTTAATAATTAATATAGAATCACATAAATCCAAGATGCAAAATATAGCGAGATTCCTATGTCAGACTCCCTTTTGTTCATTTTACTAGTGGTCCTTGAACTGGATCACACACTTGGTCACATGAGCAAGTCTAGAAATCCTAATGTACGGGTCTTACCAAATACCAATTTAAATCAGTGTCTCTAAAGGTAAAAACCAGAACTCAGTAATATGTATATATGTGAATATATATATAATTTCAGAGAGGAAGGGAGAAATATAGAAACATCAATGATGAAAGAGAATCATGGGTCAGCTGCCTCCTGCACTTAAGCCCCACACTGGGGATGGAGCCCACAACCCAAGCATGTGCCCTGACTGGGAAGCAAACCATGATCTTCTGGTTCATAGGTTGACACTCAACTTCTGAGCCACTGCCGGCCAGGCCAGACTCAGTAGTTTTTAAAGCTTCTCAGGTGAGTTCCATGTGCAGCCAAGGTTGATAAACACTGGTCCAGACCAGCGGTTCTCAACCTGTGGGTCACCAACCTGTGGGTCACGACCCCTTTGGAGGTAGAATGACCCTTTCACAGGGGTCACCTAAGACCATCGGAAAACACATATATGATCACATATTGTTTTTGTGATTAATCACTATGCTTTAATTATGTCCAATTTGTAATAATGAAAATACATCCTGCATATCTGATATTGACATTATGATTCACAACAGTAGCAAAATTACAGTTATGAAGTAGCAATGAAAATAATTTTATGGTTGGGTGTTGCCACAACATGAGGAACTGTATTAAAGGGTCACGGCATTAGGAAGGTTGAGAACCACTGGTCTAGACCATTCCTTTGAAAGTAGAGCTAAATATTACTTTAAATAAATACAATTATAATAATGTTATGAAAAGATAATGTATAGAAAAGGTATCAATTTTAGTTTAAAAACTGTATGGATCAAATTTCACCACTCCTCATATACACTTCAAAGATTTAATTTTTGTCAAATATATAATGAAGATGAAACTACACCCTTACAGAGAATTTCTGAGGATTATATGTAATGGGTAATGCCTACCCTATAATTACTGAATAAATAGCTGCTCACACAACAGAGATTACTTTGCCATAATCCATAAAAAATATATAACTCACAGTACACATTTCTTCTCTCCTTGCACCATTAGCCACCCTCACTTTGGCCATCAGAAACTTGATGTTGTGGTTGGGGGTGGAGTGGATAAATGTATCCCAACCTTTGATTTCTATGTTCTAGGGGAGGATGGCACTATCCCATTCTTTCTCTCTCTGTGGATATGCATATGTGATCCAGACTTGGTAAAAGCAGTATATTCTATTCCACAAATATTGTATTTGGTCCAGAAAGTGGACTTTAACCCAGTGTGGGTCAGTGAGAGTCAGTGCCCAGACTTTTGTTCAAATTTCTGACTCACAGAGATTTTCCTTCATATAGGGTTTGCTGGAAAGATGTAGGGCTGGACTATTAGCCATCATGCTGTCAACTAGGTTCCAGTAACATAAAGGAGAGTACAACTGAGAAGTAGAGAAATCAGATCCTCATAGATTTATGAGAGCCCTTGATAAAATACACCTCAAGCTAGACAAACTCATAAACAACCAATGATTTTTCTTATGAGCCTAGATTACATTTTCTGACACTTTCAATGGAAAGATCCCTAAATGTACAAACATTTAATCAAATTCGTTAAATATATATTTAATTTATTTCAAAGAGAAAGGGAGAGGGAGAGAGAGATAGAAACATAGAAACATCAAGATGAGAATCATTGATCAGCTGCCCTCTGCACGCCCCCTACTGGGGATCGAGCCTGAAACCCGGCCATGTGCCCTTGACCAGAATTGAACCCAGGACCCTTCAGTCTGCAGGCCGATGCTCTATCCACTGAACCAAACCAGTTAGGGCATAAACAAATTTTTTCATTATTTTTCTAATATTGTATCCCCTTATAATGTATGTCTTGAAAATAGATAACTAAGTACAGTTCCACAAAATGAATCATTCACGTATAGCATTCTTTCCTTTTATATGCTTTTTTTCATAACATAGAATAGCTTTCACTTATTATTCTTCTTGACAAATCACATTTGTCTGCAAAAATTTAGAGCAGATTGTTAAATCCTTATTCTTGCTCCAATTTCCAATAAGAATTATTCTCCTCCTCCTCCTGATTAGTTTTCATTTAATTTGTTAATCTACTGTATACCTGAAAGCAAGATTTATGTCTTACTCATCTTTTAACTTCCACACTTAGTGCATAACTAATGTAGATTAGAATCCCTATTAATATTATTAAATTAGTTAATTTAATTTGAATTGATTTTTCCCCAAGTTAATAAAATTTCAGGCTGGCTTCATAAATACAGCTACAATGTTTACAATAAAAGTAGCAATGCCTCAACTGTTTGACCATGTCTGAAATTTTATGTTCAATTTCAGGTATGGTCCTTTTGAAGGGGAAAAAGGAATAATAGCAAATTAGAATATTCTTATCAGAAATTATATGACTTAATTTAAATTGGTGTATATGAAGCAACTGGAAAAATTTGAGATATCTATTCTGATTATTGTTTTCAACATTTTAAGAATAGTCTTATAGCCCTAGCCAGTTTAACTCAGTGGATAGAGTATTGGCCTGAGGACCAAAGGGTCTGGGTTTGATTCTGGTCAAGGGCCCATGCCTGGGTTGCTGGCTTGATCCCCGGCAGGGTCGTGCAGGAGGCAGCCGATCAATGATTCTCTCTCATCATTGATGTTTCTATCTCTCTCCCTGTTCCTTCCTCTCTGAAATCAATAAAAATATATTTATATTAAAAAAAGAATAGTCTTATGTTGAACTAGAAAACAAAACTAAAGGCAGTGGCAGAATTTTTAAAAAGAGTTGAAGTATATGGAAGATATGTTGAATGAATAGAGAGATACACTCTGCATCTTCAGAGAGGGTGAAGTTTGTAAAGTTGCTCTTTACAAAGATCCTGAGGAGAGTAAAGACATAGATTAGAGAACTTGTAGGCACCTCCAAAATTCTTTGATTTAATGATGGATTATAAATGTCACTGAATTATAAGTCAAAACTACCAATGCCACATCTGAGTAACAATCATCAAGTAGATCTGTAACCATTTAAAAATAATTATTTTACGCTCTTTGTAGTTTCATTTGCTAATGAGTGGATAGAAGCTGAATGATCTGGAATATTTTTCCCAGCTGAAGACTTCTATGCTTTTGTCTTTATTTCTTTTTATCTTTAGTATATCTTTCCTTGAATTTGTCTAAATCTTAATTAATATTTTACTTTGATGAGCAGTCTGGAATCAAATTAGAAATATATATATATATATATATATCTGAACATATCTAATTATACATTTGAATGAATGCAAACTATTAGCACACAAATTAAAAATGTTACATTTCTGGGATAAAAGTAAAAACTCTTACTTGCATGAATTTTATTTATTTACTAGAGGCCCGGTGCACAAAAATTTGTGCACTCGGCGTGGAGGGGGGTCCCTCAGCCTGGCCTGTGCCCTCTCGCAGTCTGGGACCCCTCGGGAGATAATGACCTCCTGGCTTAGGCCTGCTTCTAGGTGGCAGAGGGCAAGCCCAATCCCTAGGTGCAGCCCCTGGTCGGGCTCAGAGCAGGGCCGATTGCGGAGTTGGGGAGCGGCCCCCTGTCATGCACAGAGCTGGGCGATCGGGAGGTTTTGATGCCACCCTCAGTCACGCTCAGGGTAGGGCCGATTGGGGGATTGGGGCACCATCCCCTGTCATACTCAAGGCAGGGTCAATGGGGAGGTTGCGGTGCCACCCCCTGTCACCCACAGAGCAGGGCCGATCAGGGGGTTGGGGCACCGCCACTCTCACACTCAGGGCAGGGCCAATGGGGAGGTTATGACTCTACCCCATCACACACAGAGCAGGGCCCGTGGGGGGGGGGGGTTGTTGGGGCACCGCACCCTGTCACAGAGAGCCGCAGGGCGATCAGGGGGTTGGGGAGCTCCCCCCTATCAGGCACAGAGCAGGGCTGATCAGGGGGTTGGGGCGCCTTCCCCTATCACGAACAGAGCAGGGTGGATAGGGAGGTTGTGGCCCCGCCCCCTGTCACACACGGAGCCGCAGGGCGATCAGGGGGTTTGGGTGCTGCCCCCTGTCACGCTGATCCCGGTGCCAGGAGGCATATTACCCTTTTACTATATAGGGTAGAGGCCTGGTGCATGGGTGGGTGCTGGCTGGTTTGCTTTGAAGGGTGTCCTTGATCAGAGTAGGGGTCCCACTTGGGTGCCTGGCCAGCCTGGGTGAGGGGATGATGGCTGTTTGCAGCTGGTCACACACCCTTCAGGGTGGGGGTCCCCACTGGGGTTCCTGGCCAGTCTGGGTAAGGGGCTGAGGGCTGTTTTCAGGCTGGGGTTGACTGAAGCTCCCAACCACTCCATTTTTTCTTTTTCTTTTTTTTTTTATTCTGGGCCAGCTTTAGCTTTGAGGCTTGGCTCCAGCTCTTTGGCCTCCGCTGCTGAAAGTAGGTTTCTGGCCTTTGCTTACAATGTTGCGATCCTGCTGGCTGAAGCCCGGTGGTTTCTGGGGTTTTGTTTAGCTTCTATATTTGTTACATAGTTGCTTAGAGTTGCAGCTCAGAGGCCTGCCTCGGCAGGCGGGGAACGTTGGAGTCCTCCGTCACTGAAGCAAGCAAGCCTCTTGTTAGTTTCATGCTGCCTGGCTGCTGGCCGCCATCTTGGCTGGCAGTTAATTTGCATATTTCCCTGATTAACCAATGGGAAGGGTAGTGGTCGTACGCTAATTACCATGTTTCTCTTTTATTAGATAGGATTTCTTATAGAGATAGGAAGGGGAGAGAGGAAGGGAGAGGGAGAGAGAGCTAGAAACATCAGTGATGAGAGAGAATCATTGATCAGCTGCCTCCTGCATGCCCCACACTGGGGATAAAGCCCACAACCCAGGCATGTGCCCTGACCCAGAATCAAACTGTGACTTCCTGGTTCAGGGTTTGGTGCTCAACCACTGAGCCATACTTTCTGGGCTTGCAAGCATTTTAAATTATCTATAATTATTAATTTGTGGGACATATTCTAATATATATCTAAATGTTTTATATTTGCCACCAATTTGGGGCATCTGCGTTAAAATTTTCATACAAAATCAATATATAAGAACAATTTATAAGTGGAATATAGATGCCACAAACACTAATTGTGGGATTTCAAAAGAATAGAAAACTATACCACTAAGTTTGCACTGATTTTATGAAGAAAGATATTGGAAATCTAAAATAAATCATGTGCATTTTTAACTAAAGAAATTGAGAAATAATACATACACATTTCAGGATGATAAAAAGGGTACATATCTTGTCAAACAATTATTATGCAGTTTTAAGTAAAAATTGTAGAACAAAATTGGGTGCATTGGTTTTAGATTAGGGAATTACTTAATTCACAAGTTGAAAAATACTCTTTTAATAGAACATATTGCAGGTGAAATATTTGCCTTAATAGAAGATAATTGCAGGAGTTACTTGAGGAATTACATATCAGTGTGAGTGGGCAGAAATATGACAGACAATAAGGGGAAGTGCAAAGTCATACTTTTGGGGAAAAGAATTGAATTCATAATTACATAAGAATAAAGCTTAAGGAGCTAATTTAATATTCCCTGCTTTCCCACCTCCCGCCAACAACAACATTTAAAACTTCCAAAACTTTAAAAATAATTTTTTAAATCGGAGCCTTGTGGTTATTGGGCATAAAAGAACTGTATGATAACATGTCTCACTAGAAAAGATACAGGCCATACATTGAGCATCTACTTTGTATCAGACTTATAAGTGTTCTATGAACATTAAAGCCTCATGGAAATCCTTTGAGTTCCTAGTTTATATGTGAGGAAATCAGGCCTCTTTGATAGTGAAAAGGAGAGGTTCTCAGCCAGGGACATTCAGCAAAATAAAAATCTAGACATGTTTTGGTTGCTACAACTGGGTGGGGAGAGAAAGCTGCTACTGCCCTATAGCAGGTTGAGACAAGGGGTGCTGCTAGGCTTTCCTGCGATACATGAGACAGTAACCTGGAACCGGTCCTCAAGGATTTTGAAATAATTTGGAGTTGAGTAGATTCAATAGAATAAGAAAGGGCACAAAGCAGAATGAAGTAAACCCATAAAATCAGTCTAAATACTTGGAATTTAAAGTCAGAAGAAACATGCCTGACTTAGAAAACCCAGGATGAAGCAAGTTAGATTTTTAAAAAATTGACCTTAATGAACAGGTAGATTTTTAATAGAAAACAAAAATATCAATATTAGTTCTGTGTCTTTTCCCCTCCCTTCCCCTCTTCTTCCTTTCAATACAGAAATAATAGTATAATGTGGCTAATGTGCCATTTTGGGAGGAATAAAAGGAATCTTATGTATTTGATAAGAAAGAAGGCGTTTTCTCAGGGTGTTCATTTTGAATCAGGTATGAGTAGAGATGTGGGTAAAGGAAAAGCGAAGGTAAAGTTCAAGTAAATCTTGGAAAGCCTGGAAAAAAGTAGATGTTCTTTCTGTTTATAATGTTCTTCCCTTTCTCTCTTCACAAATAAAGCATCTATATCCTTCAGATCTTTCCTCAGAAATTCCTCCTCATGGAAGCTTTCTTTGATTTCTCTGACTTGATCAAATTCCTTCATGGCAGGTATGAATACCACCATGTACCCCTCTCTTATGTCACTTTACATTGCCATGCTATACTTCCTCATGTGAGTATTTGATTCATGTCTGTCTCCCCACCAGACTGTGAACACCACAAGGTCAGGGACCAGGTCCAAATGTGCTCACCCAATACAGAGTGGGTGTACATGAAGTATTTATGGAAAATGAGATACATAACATAATGAGGTAAGACACAAAATAATATTGTCGAAGTATTAAAATCCATATTACGGGGAATACTGATTTGGAGGAGAAAAGTAATACCAATTACGAAGGACTCTTATTTGTCTTGCTAAACGTGCATAAGTCTTATCCTGCAAGTGATGAAAAGCCACTGGAATACTTCAAGAAGCATTCAGGATTCACAATCCTATTTTTGCCTTTCGTGGCTGATTTGAACAATAATTTAAAGGATGGATTTGGGCATGGGGTAAGAACAAACGATAGATGAACAGTCATGAAAATATAGTTGTGTGGAGGTGAAATAAGGAGTCCCTTAGTATAACTGTGGTTTAATCTGCATAAGAAAGAACTCTGCTTCAGAATTTGAGCTTAGACACAACAGGTAAATTAGACCCAGAGTCTGAAAGACTTTTCACATAGCAACTAATGATACCGTTCACGTTAAGTAGAAATTTTTTTCTCAATTATTTATCCTGAATATCTGTTATGTTTCCAAAATGATCCGTGTGCCATTGTATATGGATGTAGGTCATTATATGTTACCATTCTTCTGAGATACTCTTCTTTTGAGATAAGTTATGACAAACCCATCAATGCATTGTTGTGCTCTCAGTAAAATGTATTCCTCAGGCATAAAGCCATATCCTGTCTTTATAAATGATGCCGCAAGAAAAACCTAACTACATGATGTATCTGCAAAGTCTTAAGACAATTTATTAGGGTGGATTTGATTTAACATGGAACCATCAATTACATGCAGCACTAAAAATTATAAGGTTTAATGATGAACTTTACTGTAAGTGTCAACTGAGACGAATGTTGCCATAAAAATCCAAATCAGCATTTAATGAATTGACAGAAGCTGGAAAATATGAGAACAGTGCTAGTTGGGAAAAACTTTAAAAACCTGTACGAAGATCGTAGGTCAGCGAGTAAACATCTGCACTTCCTCTGGGCAAGAGGCTCTCCAATTACATCTCTCCACGGTATGTGAGGGCAGCCTGACCTGTGAAGACACTAGCCTCGCTTTTTTTTTTTAATGCTCCAAATGAGACGAAGAATTAGCAACCGAAGCATGTGTTCCTGCACAAGCCGAACAAAAGAATCAATCCTGTATTTAGTGTAGTTGCACACAAAAGAGAGAGTGATCTGGAAATGTAAACCACCCATTTCCCTGGCGTGGTCATAACAGGTCAGCAGTTACTCTGAAAAGCAAGGGGAGGTATAGAACTCCAGAGGGCCAGACCCACCCTGTGAGAGATCCACACTGTTCTCTTTGGGGAAAATAACTCAAATTCAATTAAAAAATATATCTATTCTGGCTTCCATCTCTATTAAATGTTTCATTAAAGTGAATGGAAAGCCTCCTTTGAAAACAGCAATTAAGTACTAGAACACTAAGAAAATGGGATCTACCCCTTTTTGAATGTGACTGTTTTGAAAATAATAGATTATCATTGTCCTCAAGGTTAGACAACTGTCCAATGTGAGGATACACCCTGTCATCTTCCAAAGCTGAGTTATATGTTGGGAGGGAGATACATTTTTAGATAAAATAACCCATAATTCTTGATGACAATATTTATAGGAAATGGAAAGAAATGTACACTGGTGGCTATTTTCATCATGATTCGCTTTCGGCATTGCTCATATAAAGGCATTAAGTGTGCAGGAAACTTTTATCTGGCTCAGATGGCCAAAGGCAAGCGAAAGCAGTTCATTGTGAGAAGTGCTCAGTGGGCCGAGCTTCAGAGGATAATGAGTATCCAGGATCTTGTTAGCTATGAAGCCCTGCCTGTTCCCGTTGACAGTGCTGGGAGAAAATCCACACATGTGGTTCTGGACGAGGGAGTCTATTGAGAAACTCACAAAGAGAGAGCTTCAATGGCCCGGATGTGTCTTCGCACCCCCAAACTGCGAAGGGCATAGTGGGAGTGGCAACTGGCTTTTTAAACAACTTCACTCTGAGAACCAATACGAACGGCCTCATCCAGCTTTGAATCATTAGCACCTAGTACAGTCCCTCTCATAGTAGGGATTCAATAAAATATTGATGAATAAAGAAAATACATTTTAGGGAGGTGTTTTATATTGGAAATAGATGGATTTCATGCAGTGCTGTGATGTGGTGTGTGTTTGCATGTGTGTGTGTGTGTGTGTTTAAAGCAATTCTTTCTCTACGGACTGTCTTAATTTTCTGTTTTCTAAATTCATGATAACAGAAGAATAAATGCAGGAATAAATTCATATCTATAATAGAGACAGAAATAGTTCACTAAAATAGCTGGAAAAAAAGAAGGTCATAGATATTATAAACAATCACCATTATTTGATTTGAGCATTTACACTTAAGTTTAATATATGTGATCGTGTAGAGACAGAAGAGAGAGCAATACAATAACAATGGGTGTGAATGCAGTACTGTGCAGTATTTCACCTTTTCCCCACCTACGCTACTCCTCTGTAACTTATTGGGCTAGAAATTGTATTGGGCCGCCTCACGAAATTAGGGAGTAAACTGACTTTTCTCTAAAAACTTGTAAACTCCCCCCCCCCTTTTTTTTCTCTCCTATAATAGAGATAATTAGATGGACTTCCTTGTGTCACTTCCTTTAAATTGGACTAAACTCAAAACCTATTATGTTAGCAGAGTATTTAATTGAGAGAAGTATTTCCCAATCTGGGAAGAATGTGAAAACAAGACGGAAAGGACATAAAGGCAAAGTCTGTGGCATGTTAGGAAAGAGCAAGAGAGAAATGAGATAATGAAGAGAATGGACTACAAAGGTTGATGTGCCACCAGACTAGAAGTGCAAGTAAAAACCAGTAGAGAATAAAGTCTGAGGAAGGAGAGCAGAAGGAGAGAAAGTAAACAATAATGGAGATAGAGGTATAAGTAACAATTTAACTTTCAAGGAGGCAAAATACTCACTTTTTTATATTTTTTAAAAAGAAACACTGCAAAAATAAACATTATGGTGCTATACGAAAAGCATTACATATTATATTTTGGGAGCAAATGTAAAACGTTTTCATGATTTGGTACTTTATAATTGACAGCAGTTTCTTTAAAACCAAGTAAACTAAACACAGAGATTTGACAAGCATTTCTTTCTACCGGAGGTGTAAACAGGACAGAAAGCCCTACTTTGAATCCTAATGATCATTTTTATCTTACAGGAGATGCTCCGAGAGCAGACAGTCACCAAGTCCTTGTTACTGGTCCAAAGCTTGTGTGCCCAACACTCCGAAATGCCAAAATTCATAACGTCAGAGTGTGGCATAAGGAAAGTTTTATTGATGGAGAAGGTGCCATTCAAGAAATGCAGGCCCTAGCCATTCCTCAAATCCATTTCAAGAAAGGACAGAATTCAGGCTTCTTTTATGTCAAAGTAAGGAAAGAAATTGGGGGGACAGTTTTTGTAAAAACTTAAGCCTCAAGCTGAATTCCTCTAGTGAATTATGTCTAATGCAGGAGCTATTAGATTGAAGGCCATGGCACAACGCAGACTTGAATGAGACAGTCAGTGAGAGGGAGCATTTCATCCTGCGAGGTCCTCTCTTTCTTCATTCACCACATGCCACCCATCAGTTCCTATTGACATGACTCCACACGTAGCCCAATTCCATGCATTTTTCTCTGTCTCCATCATTACACTACAGCAATCATATACCATCTTCTTCATGAAGAGTTACAGCTATGTAACTAGATCTCATATTTCCTCTAAATTTTATGCAATCTAATCTTCGCATAGCCACCACCAGATATTTAAAAATGATAAAATATATCCAATCATTTCTCTACCTAAAAAAAAAATTCAATAATTTTCAGTTTCACTAAAAAGAAAGTCAAAACTCTTCATCCTAACCTACAATGTTGTTTTCTCAATCATCTGCTTTCTCCCTTATAAGATCATGCTACCTCTATTCTTTTCTGGCCTCCACAGGAGGAATAGACTTACCCGTGCCATTGCAAAGCTTGCAAGTTTGCCTTCTAGTGGGCAAAGAAGTCATAGGCTAGCCCTGGGCTCCTAAGCACATCATCTATACAAGAACAAAACATAGCACCTTTTGCTGTCTTTTCATTCACTGTAGCCCCTATCTACTCATGCCACAGCCTTCAAACTAAATAATCTCTATCTGTAACCTACATGTGAGTTACAGGGAGCGTCAATGACAATTTGGGGTCGACACTACAGAGTACGCCACAGGACAGCGGTTTACTACTCACCTTACTGGCGGAAGTTAGATGCTTTGTCCTATGGGGGGCTTCAGTACAGTGTTGGTCACATGACGACAGAGGTGATGTCAGTGGAGAGCATGGTCTTCATTTCTGAGGCAGAAAGAAAAAACAGCCAATTAGGGACAGAGCACGGGCGTGCTTGTGGGCACTGATTGCCCAGGCTGCTCACAAACCCAGAGGTACTGAAACACGAGAGGAGGGAACGCGCAAAAGCACCTGGCTTCTGACAGCAGGGTTTAAGAGAGAGAACTGCTGATGAACCCCCCAAAATGTATACAATTATTTATAGTTGTTTGTTTGTTTGTTTATTTTTGCTGAAGGGGCTCAAATCACAGGAGAAGTCTTTTTTTTACAAAACTTAGAACGAAATTATGTTACCATGAGATGAGTGATAATATAAATATTTAGACCTACCTGCTTTTTAAAAACATATTTGTATTGATTTCAGAGAGGAAGGGAAGAGAGAGAGTTAGAAACATCAGTGATGAGAGAGAATCATCGATCGGCTGCCTCCAGCATGCCAACCCTGGCATGTGCCCTGACTGGGAATTGAACCCCTGAGACACGCTGGATGGGCCTACCTGCTTTTGATATATACAACTGGATTCTTTCTAAACCCAACTTTGCCTAAGTCAAGCAAAAACAGGTGTTTACTAAAACTTCAGCAGCAAAATAACTTTAGTTTGCACGTGTGTCGTTTGGTGAAGGTTATGTTAGAGATTACATAATGCAGCAGGTACGGTAAATGGGCTTCTATGATTTTCCAACACACAGTCTGAAGTTCAAGGCACTCTTTTAAGTAAATCTGAATGAGAATGATCATAAGTATTTGAGAACTGAAGCTGGCAGTGGCTTAATCTAAATCACAGCATGAGTAATTGCAGTAAATCCTTCTCACACAGCCAACAATTCACCAGAGGCCAGGTCTGTGACAACCTGGTTCTCTGGCCTGGAATTGTGAATGGCTCTTCTACAAAAGGCACTGTGCATTGTGAGCTAGCCGTGGCTTTCATTTCTGATTAGGTTATCTCCAAATTCAAAGTATGTGTCCCATCAAATAAAATATAAATCACCATTTTTCTTTCACAAAAACAGTAAGTTAATAGCAAAACATTTAAAAGTACTTTAAGCAGCCCAGCCAGCATGGTTCAGTGGTTGAACATAGACCTATGAACCAGGAGGCCATGGTTTGATTCCCGGCCAGGGCATATGCCAGGGTTGCAGGCTCATCCGCTGTGGGGGTGCACGCAAGAGGCAGCCAATCGAAGATTCTCTTTCATCATCCATGTTCCTATCCTTCTCTCCCCATCTCTTCCTCTCTCTGAAATCAATAAAAACATATTTTTTTAAAAAAAGCACTTTAAACATATTTTATTTAAGCTGTCATGAATGCTTAAAGCAATACGTCTACCTAATGCTTGATGTGAATACTGAAATTTTTAATTTGACTGGGTAGATCAAATGCACCATGAATTGAAGTTCGGGATTCAAGATTTATGAAAGGGGCATTGTCATTTTATAGGGTGTTTCCAGGAAATACAGGAAGCAGTTTTGTGATGTTCACAGTGATAACAGATAAGTTTCATCCCATAGCAAGCATAAATGTTCCAAACATTGTAAATGCCATTAAACATATATGGATTCTTGCATTTTGGATCTACCTTTGTGACTACATGTGCCAGATGATCTGTGTGCTAGCTAGTGGTGGATTAGAAGATAAATACGTTTTGGTTCAAAATATAGCTTTCCTCTGTTTTGAGGTAGCTAAACCCATTTGGTGACAATATGAATGGATCTATGACATGACTGGTTTGGAACTTCTTAATTCTATAGAAGAGGTTCACTGTAGAATGTATGTACTGAGATAGTACATAAGAAAATGTATAAATTCCAGTTTTCTAATGATTTTAAGACATGTGTGTGTTTTTTAAATTAATTTTAGAGAGGCGAAGGGGGAGAGAGAGAAAGAAATAAACATCAATTTACTGTTTCACTTATTTTTGCATCCACTGGTTGATTCTTATATGTGCCCTGATGGGGAATCAAACCCACAACCTTAGTATATGGGGATAATGTTCTAACCAACTAAGCTAACTGGTTAGGACTTAAGACATCTTTAGTGAAAATGAAACCTAATCATGGAAGAATGTTAAATATATCTACCACCCATTCCATATTCTAATTGTCCCCTCAAACTATTGTGAAGTTCCCATGTATGAGAATCAGGAATATTTATTTGGCTGCCCATTAGCATCCTATCTAATAATAAACAAACATGGTAATTAACCATACCTCCACTACACTTCCCATTGGCTAATTAGGGCGATATGAAAATTAACTGCCAACCAAGATGGCGGCCAGCAGCCAGGCAGCTGAAGCAAACAGGAGGTTTGCTTGCTCCAGTGATGGAGGAAGCCAAGGTTCCCTGCCTGCCACGGCCCAGCTCTGAGCTTCGGATGCAACAATGTTGCAATTATAGTAGCTAAACAAACCCCAGATACCTGCTTTCAGCCAGCTGGCCTCAGAGCTGGAACCGCAACAAAGTTTCAATTACAGAAGGTAAATAAATCCCAGAATAAAAAAGAAGAAAAGGAGAGACTGGGAGCTTCAGTTGCAGGCTTGGCCCACCTGAAAACGGCCTTTAGCCCCTCATCCAGGCTGGCCACGCACCCCAGTGGGGACCCCCACCCTGAAGGGAGTGCAGGCAGCCTGAAAACAGCCATCATCCCCTCATCCAGTCTGGACAGGCACCCCAGTTGGGACCCCCACCCTGAAGGTGGTGAGGGCAGCCTGAAAACAGCCACCAGCCCCTCATCCAGGCTGGCCAGGCACCCCAGTGGGGACTCCCATCTTGAAGGGGGTGCGGGCAGCCTGAAAACAGCCATCAGCCCCTCATCCAGTCTGGACAGGCACCCCAGTGGGGACTCCCATCTTGAAGGGGGTGCAGGCAGCCTGAAAACAGCCATCAGCCCCTCATCCAGGCACCCCAGTGTGGACCCCCACCCTGAAGGGGGTGCGGGCAGCCTGAAAACAGCCATCAGCCCCTCACCCAGGCTGGCCAGGCTCCCAATTGGGACCCCCACCCTGATCCGGGACACCATTCAGGGCAAACCAGATGGCCCCCACCCATGCACCAGGCCTCTATCCTGTATAGTAAAAAGGTAATATGCAAGCTGACCCTAACAGCAGAAAGACTGGGAATGACTGGTCACTATGACACACACTGACCACCAGGGAACAGATGCTGAATGAAGGAGCTGCCCTCTGGGGGTCAGTGAGCTCACACATGGAAGGGCTCTGCTCAGCCACAAGCCAGGCTAATGGCTGCCAGTACAGTAGTGGTGATGGGAGCCTCTCCTGCTTCCTCAGCAGCGCTTAGCATGTCTGACTGCAGCTTAGGTCTTCTCCCTGCTGGCAAGTGGACATCCCCCGAGAACTGCCGGGCTGCCAGAGGGATGTCTGATTGCCAGCTTAGGCCCAATCCCCTGGGGAACAGGCCTCAGCCAGCAGGTGGTCATCCCCCGAGGGTTCCCAGACTGTGAGAGGGCACAGGCCAGGCTGAGGGACTCCCCCCCACCCCCCGGAGTGCACAAATTCTTGTGCACCGGGCCTCTAGTCAAATATAACAATCCAGTGATCAAAATGATACTTTTCAGAGTTTATGCATAAATAGTCTTTTTCACCCAGTGCTTATTTCATCCCAACTTTACATTTTCCAATCCTATATCATCAATACCTGGGAGTGATGATCAGAAATTAGTCAGCATTCACAGTGTGAAGATGGACCAAACAAAAAGTGCTATGTTGACACAATCTTCTACTGCTCTTGAAGATTTTTTCTTTTTCTGTGGTTTGAATGTAGATGGCCAAGCATCGCATTACCTTGGTTTCCCTTTCTTAGTTTCCTACCCCCTCCCCCACCCCCACCCCCACCCCCACACTGTGATTACAATGCTTTACTGGAAAAGCTGGAAAAGCAGGAATCTTCTGGTACTTCCAGATGCTCAGGTATACAGACTAACATACCTAGTGAATGGGCCTAAATTCCACTCTCTGTCATGTACTGTGTCCCTGTCACACTATAAGATCTCCCAGAGCCCTGAACAGAACATGAAATAAAGATTTGACCTTGTCAGGGGAAATCCCAGCCTCTAATTTGTTCTCAAAGTGTGACTTGGGCACTCAACTGCCTGTACAGATCATACACTTGCTGCCTTTTTATAATCTGTGCACTGTTTCTTCTAAATAAATTTCCCAACACATACTGTCTCTATGTCTCTCTGAATCTCTCTCTCCTCCTCCTCATGCATGATTCCTCACAACATCCAAGATGTAGCAGATTCAGCTCTAAATAGGAAGATGTATCAGCCAGAAGGCCTGAGGAGGTAGCTTTGCAGCCCCAAATGTGTTACTGAAAAATTTTCCTAAAAATAAATGACCACCCTGCAAGGACAGAGCCCCACTATCTTAAAATGAGAGTAGGCAAAAAATAAGACGAAGAGCTTTAAGGTTCTCCAGTCTCAGTACTAAGGTAGGTTTATACCTTGCAGAATCTTTACTACATTACAAATACCCCCATTTGTCCTTCCCTGCTAAGGGGTACAAACGAGGCTTCCTATACGACCTTAGCAGGGCCAGGCACTCAGAAGAAAACTCATATTGACCCACAGTGTCAAGGCATAATGCTGTGGTTTCTAAGACACTTTTAAAGCTCTACTGTGTCATGCAATGCACATCCCTAAGCTGCTTTTGACGCATCTTTCCACATAGTAAACCTCTAGGAAATCTCATCCGCTCTCCCCATATTTCGTCATGATGATCTAACTGTCATTAAAGGTTCTAACACACAGGTCAGCTTTATGCATGTGAAACATGAGGTGGAGGAATAGAAGAGAGAAAGCCAATAATTCAACAAAGCGTGCAAGACAGTACACTTTACTTCTACAGGCAGCAGAGGACAAGCTGTGTGAGTGCAACATGTGAAGCTAATTCCTCTCCCCCTTCCTGCTACATCCATTCTGAACAAGTGGACTGGGAGGTGCAATCATGCCCACCACCAGCACAGGACAGCAGACACCATGAAGGGGGAATGTAGCCTTTGGCAGGCCCAGCAAGAGGGCCGGCAAATGTTAAGAGTGGCAATTTATACAAATTGTGCACATATCCATTAACCCTCAACATCATGCAGAACAGGAAGACCATTAAGCAAAATACGAATTGCAAAACAGACACTGATTTTATCAATTTTTTGTGGATGAAGATAAACTCAAAGGTTTTAAGGATTTCTTCTTAAACTGCAGTTTTCCCCGAGCACCTCCATAGCCCTGACAAAAGAAAAAAAAAAAAGCAAACAGAAGACAGTAGAACAGGTACATATATAGCCTCAGACACAGTGGGAATGAACATAAAAACTGGCTTTTTTGTTAATTCTTTTCAAAGTTATACATGAACATATAATTGTTTGTATTCAATTTATATCATTTCTTATCTGCATAATAATAAGTCCCTTTTAATTGACAGGCATTTGTAAACCCATGAGATAATTAATTTTGCTATTAGAGATGTTTTCAGATATTGAGGGAGAAAAGGTTTTTAATTCTTTGTAATTTTAAAAGAATACAGTGTTCCAGCTGTCAGAATATTTACCCCCAAATTACTAAACCCCAGGGATACAGTTAGAGAGCACGCATTGTCAGGTGCTCTGGCTTAATCAGTATGGAGAACCTTGCCCTGTGACAAACTTGAAGTAATCACGTTATTACATTGTTTGAAACCGGTGCCAGAACTCAATGCTGAGAGATGCAAAAAGGCACAATCGGAAACATGTGTGAGAATTAGTCTATTCTGAAAAGAATGCAAAAGAGATAGTTGGGGTCCAATGAGTAAGAGATACGGGGGGATTATGAAGCATACACGCTTTAGGTAACCTGCTGTGACAAGCCTGCCAGTCTGCATGCTAAATTTTTCCAGGTGACTTTCAAGTCGTATTGCTCTCCTTTAGATAAATAAATAAGCTAAGCTCAGGTTCCCGATATTACCCTCCCATACCCAGCTCAACCTGCTCCTCCAACAATCTCCACCATCGCAGTAAAGGGGACTCCAAATCTTCCATTGCTCAGGAGCAAGCCTTCAGAGTTTCCTGCCCCGCTCCTCTCAGATTCACATTCAGTCCACTTGCAGATTCTCTTAACTCTTTCTTCTACATGATCAAAAGGTACGGACACTTCTCATGACCTCCCATCGACCACTCCAGTCTAAGTCACCATCATCAGTCACTGGATTGTGGAGGTTGCCTCTAATGGTCTCACTTTTCGCCTCCCTCCCGCCCAGCCCCTCTGCCTAGGACTGTCTAACACAGTAATCAGAGTCTGTCACAGCAAGATCACATCTGTCACTCCCTCACAGAAACCCGCCAATAGCTCCTAGGTTAGTATGCATGAACACCAAACTTTTTGCAATGAACTGTGAGATTCTAACTTCACCTGCAATCCCCCAGTCTGTCTATCTCAAAAAACAACAAGAAAACAAAACAAAACAAAACAAACAAACAAACAAAAAACACTTCCTGGTCTGTTCCTGTTACTCCACTCCGGGGAGGTGAGCTAACTTGTACTAGTATATAACACATCATTCCTTCTTCCTGTAATATATATCCCTACCCCACCCCCACCCTCATATCTTCAAGGTTCAACCTCTCCTGGCTTTTGCTCAGATATAACTTTCTCAGTGAGTTCTCTCCTAACAACACTGTTTTACAGTTTAACCCTGCTTTTACCCTAAAAGTCTCTACCATCATTCTTTATTTATTTTTCTATCTGAAGCTTAAGCTTTTCCTTTAAGTCTAAAATTTTTTCTTGACAATTTTCCTGGAGATTCCAGGCAATTTTTAGTGGACATGTTCACTACAAAATAACCCTTTAGCAAATGACCTCTCTTTTTTCCTTCTTCAGCTCTTATTCTCTGCTAAGTGCACTAAATATACCTGTATTTTACTTAGTTACTTGGATTTTATCCTTCTTTTCCTTAGAACATAAGTTCCATGAGATGAGGGATTTTGCCTTTTATTAACTTCAGTATGCCCAACACTTAGAGATGTGCTTGGAAACCATTAATGTTAAATACAAAAGTGGTTGAATTATTACACTTTGGGTTTTATTTATTTTATTTTTGAACCCCTTTTTAAAACTCTTAATAGTATTTATTAATACAAGAAAATGTATTACCTAGAATTTAAATGTAAGAAAACATAATCCTTAAAATATTATCCTGATTCACTCTATGGTTAATAATGCCTAAGAAATATTTTATAATAGTAATAAACTAAAGTAATAATAATAAATCTGGACTGCTTTGGACTGGGTATGTTTTCTGTTGGATCTACCTTTTACCTGGATTGCTTCCTCAGTAAATGGAATCAATATTGAAACTTAACATCTGGACCATAAAAATGAAAACCTTCACATTGAAAATCTGACTTTACCATATACGTATATTGGTTTTATAGTCTTCAACTTAACACTATGCACAATACCTCACATTTATCTCTTTTAACAATTTTTTTTCCAAACCAAATTTCTTTTTCCCCCAATATTTTATTTTAGTTTTTAAATTCTTCATTGTTGAAAGTATTACATATATCTCCTGCCCTCCTCCCCCATTAACCTCTCCACCCACTCCCACCCCCCAGCAGAAGCCCTCATCCACCCACTGTCTGTGTTCACTGGTTATACTTATATGCATGCATACAAGTCCTTTGGTTGATCTCTTACCCCAACTCCTTCCCACCCTCCCCTGTCTTCCCTCTGAGGTTTGAAGGACTGTTCGATGCTTCCGTGTCTCTGGATCTGTTTTTGTTCATCAGTTTAGGTTGTTCATTATATTCCCCAAATGAGTGAGATCATGTGATATTTATCATCTGAGAATATGTTTTTATTAATTAGAGAGAGAAACATCGATCAGTTGTCTCCCATGCACACCCCAACAGGGAATCAAATTAGAAACCTAGGTGTGTGCCCTGACTAGGAATTGAACCCCACAGCCTTTTGGTGTATGGAAAATGCTCCAACCAACTGAGCTACCTGACTAGGGTTAGGGTTCTTTTATTTGTTCTTTCACTTAATATTTGCCGGGAACTGGTCCATCCTTGTTGTTTCAAGGGACCTGGCATATATGGCATACTCTTCTTAATATGTTTGCTCACCTTCTTGGCACTATGTGTTTTAACCAAGGTCACCTCTCTGAGAAAGATTGTTTCCCCAGGTAGGGATTTTCCCCTGAAGTTAGGGAGGGAATAAAACCCCTTAACTCTAAGTGCCAGGCGGGTAATTAATCACTTTAACTACGAACAATCATGTTTAAGCTACATAATCTTTACTCCCTGGAATGGAGATAAGAAACACCCTAACCTTTGGAATAGAGATTGATAGGATTGGAATCAACTGGTATAAATACAGATGCAACAAGACAACAGGACACAGAACCTAGACAGAACCTACACAGAACCTACACAGAACCTAGAGACAGAAGAACTTCGCTGGAGAGAACATGGCAAAAGATCCTGGACAGAAACTGGCCACAGAACCTAGAGACAGAACCTAGCGAGAGAACATGGCTGAAGAACCTAGAGACAGAACCTGGATAGAACATGGCAAGAGAACCTGACTAGAACCTGGTGACTGAACCTGGCTGGAGAACCTGGACAGAACCTGGCTGGAGAACCTAGCGAGGGAACATGGCTAAAGAACCTGGCTGCAGAACCTGGAGAACCTGGCTGGAGAACCTAGCAAGAGAACATGGACACAGAACCTAGCTGGAGATCCTGAGAAGAATCTCTCTGGAGATCCAGACCAGGACTTGGCTGGAGATCCTGGCTAGGCTGCTGATCAACTGAACGCTGTTTCCGTGTCATTCCTTCTTCACCGACTCCATCCACACCTTTGGGGACCCCTGGACCCGCTGGGGTTGGACCCCAGCAATTTCTTGAGCTAGTGGGTGCCAGATCTTGTGGGATGAGTAGGGGATATTAACATGAACAGAGGAAAATTCCAGGCTTCAAAAATCTAACAATTTTTATTTGATGTTTCTGCTGAAAGAGTTTCTCTGGATCATAGCATCTCTTTCTTTCTTCTCTAACCCCAAATCCCCTGGTTTCAGGATTTGGACAGTTTTGTATCTTTATTGTAGTCCATACACTCAGCACGGGCCCGTGGACAATAGTGGGCATTCAGTAAATATTTTACATGGATGAATGAATAAGACTTGGATACAGTTTCTAGACCAGACACTTGGTCTAGAACAGGATTATTTAATCTTGACACTACTGTTACTCTGAGCTACCCCTTAGATGTCGGTAGCATTCTTCCCAGCCCTCTAATAGTCTAGAAGATGCTAACAGTTTATAAAATAAAACTCTGAGCTTCTCATCCACTATTCTCAGGAGTCATCCAAACTCCTTATAATCTCCCTGCTAGCTGAGCTGCGTATATCCCCCTGGTTTAGAGGTAATGAGTGCAGCTTTAATGTTTCTGTACTTGCTGCTCCTTCTTAAACATCTCTGCATCACTTGCTATTGAGGATACTGTTTGTTTATTATAATATGTGCAAAAGTGATATTGCCAAGCGCATTGAGGTGAATTGGCCAGCAGGTTGAAACAGGAAACCTATTATGTATCAAAAAGCTGGTGAAATAAACAAGCTTCCACTGATGTTATCTAGTTCTCAGGGGACTTTTGACTGATAGTTTATCCCAGAGTCAAACAAACGTGGAGTTGTCAAGATATCACAGCAAAAGTGTCAACATTTGGTATTCAACCTTCAAATTTGTGAATTAAAAATGAGTATAATGTATTTTTGTTTGTCAGAACATGTTGTAGCCATTGATTGAAATAGTGCATATAGGGGAAAACCTTTCCAAGAATGATTTTCTTTTTCTTTCACAATGTTTCAAATAATTAATCAGCAAATTTTGTTTTATTAGTTCTTCAGTGCATTTCTGTCTCTGGAGAACATTGAAGAAATGAGTCCACAGACATCTCAAGTATTCTCAAGTCTTATGTCGCAAATCAGATTAGTTCACTACACAAGGGCTGTGGAGCACATGGTATATCTCCGAAGTTAATGGGGTAGGATATCAAAATCAGAAAGAGCCCCTAATGGGTTTGGCTCAGTGGATAGAGCATAGGCCTGTGGACTGAAAGGGTCCTGGGTTCAATTCTGGTCTAGGGCACATTCCAGGATTGCAGGCTTAATCCCCACTGTGGAGCATGCAGGAGAAGCCAATCAATGATTCTCTCTCATTATTGATCTCTCTCTCTCTCTCTCTCCCCCTACCTCTCTGAAATTAATAAAGATATGTAAAAAGCAGGAAGATTTCTACCCTCATGCCCCTTTTTACATTTTCCCCCTCCTCATTACCCATGTCATAAACAGAGGAATCATCCGTCAAAAATGCAAAGTAAACGTGCATTTGGGAGTTGACCTTTGTTAATTTAATTTGTACTTTGCTTCTATTTCCATCAAGATAGACTAGCAAATGCTGCTAGTGCAGCAAACAACCTCCACACACTTTAAAGTTTAACGCAACTAAGGCTTGCTTCCTCGTGCTACATATCCATCCTGAGTCCGTAGGGAAGAATTTATATTTTCCTCACTTGGGGATCCAAGATGATGGGGCTCCACTATGTGGAACACTGCTGACTGAGGACAAGGGCTTGTGAAACTGTGGGTAACAACTAAAGACCACGCTGGTGGGCAGGTCACAATGTCTGCCGCACTGCACGGAGCGTGAGGGAGAGCAGCCTGCCATGTGCCAGCCCAGGAGGAGGAGCATCAGAAACAAGGTTGAATGGCAATGGGCATCTTAGATCTCTTTCTCCTTCAGAAATGTCCCTGTCCATTGTCATTACTCCCAACAGTTACACATCACCCGTACATGATCAATTATTTTCTGCTACCAAAGTCCCTAAGGTGATAGAAAAAACTGCTACAGATTATATAATTTCAGCAGAGGAAGAGCTGAGCATGTTCCCACTTCAGAGAATGTTTTAGTCACCTCTGCGTCCTGGGCACCTAGGGTAAAGCCTAATATGAAACTTAGAGATACTTAATTATGCTTGTTGAAGGGGAAAAAAAGAATGGATGCGTAATAAAAAACAAAGAAACAACAACAACAGTGATCCTATATAATAAAAGGGTAATATGCAAATTGACCCTAATGGCAGAACACCTGGAAATGACCAGTCACTATGATACACACTAACCACCAGGGGGAAGACTCTTAATGCAGGAGTTGCCCCCTGGTGGTCAGTGCGCTCCCACAGGTGGAGCTCTGCTCAGCCACAAGCCAGGTTGATGGCTATGAGCTCAGCGGTAGTGGCGGGAGCCTCTTCTGCCTCCTTGGCAGCACTAAGGTTGTCCAACTGCCAGAAGGATGTTTGACTGCCAACTTTGGCCCCAGCCCCTGGGGAGAAGGCCTAAGCTGGCAGGTGGACATCCTCCAAGGGCTCCCGGGCTGTGAGAGGGTGCAGGCTGGGCTGAGGGCTGAGGGCTTGCTACCCTCCTCCCACCCCCCACCCCCTGCCTCTGAGTGCACAAATTTTTGTGCACTGGGCCTCTAGTAAATTAATAAGATCTCTGAACTTTCAATATAGAAGAATGATGAGATAATTCAGACAGAAAGTGAAAAATACACAAAGTAAAAAGAATATACCAGGCAACTTCCTATTGCTTTTTTGCTGATAATATGAAAATTCCACCCTTCCTATAATTCTGCTCCTAGTCATATTCTCTTATTATACACACTGATCCTAAGTGATATGGTAGAATCAGGAGAGCAAACCACATATCCATATTTTATTTTTCATTTATGGTGTAGCTAACACCTTGATCAAGACACATTCATAATAGGCAATCAAATTCTTCATATAATTATCACTCCCAGTTCTATATATCTAGTCCACATCTCTCTCTTATTCTTAACACACACACACATACAAATATACATATACTTGTATGTACTCTATATGTATATTATTCATATATTCAAACATATATATTCAGACACAGACATCTATGCAAGACAACTTCACTCGATATTCTATTACCTCAACATATGAAAGTCCAAAACTGAATGCATTAATTATGTTATAGGCACCTCTCACCAACTCCACAGAGGTGTTACCTGACAGGGCAGCCCCCTGAGTGAGTGGGAGAGGGCTGTTCCCAACCTCGATCCTTGTCTTCTCATATAAATATATTTATATGTAACACCCTGACTGTGTATAAATAAATTGCGTTGTGTAACGCCAATTTATTAAGGCAAATAACGCATGCACCTTTACTGAAAAAGCAAAGCAAGCAAACCTATACATCTGGCTTATGAATGCAGACAAGCTTTCAGCTAATCTGAAAAGCAAGTTGGGTGGGGTCTGAGGTGTTATATACCCTCCTGTCTATAGGCTTCAAAATTCCTCTGCTGAATATTTTGGTGCCGATTCATTCTCAAGGCCCCTATTTTTACTTTGTGGTGGCCTTCCCAGGATTCATGAGAAGCACCTGGGAACTTTATCTTGCCAAGCCTTGAGACTGCTGGCTTCTCTGCTTGGGGAGTAAAACTGCCCTTTTTTTCCTTTCCCCTTTCCCTCTTCCTTTCTGCATTTTCTCATTAAAGAGTTTTTGTTTTGTTTTGTTAACCATTTGCTCAGTGTCCTTGGATCGGGAAGATACAGGATTGTTAGTTATAAGCCAGCTGCAAATTGCCCACACTGTTTGGCCTTGTCTTAACTTTCCCGTCTCAGTTTCCTCATTCCTCCTGCCCTGGAATCCTGTAACAATTATACCTCCTTCCAGAACTGATCTTGCTCTTGCTCCCACCCATGAGAAGTGCTACCAGTGACCCACACAGGAACCTTGAGCAATATTCTTGACTCTTTCTTCACCTTTACTTCCCACAGCCAACCAATCAATAAGGACCATCCAATCTACCTCTGCCCTATCTTTTAATTATTATTTTCTTCTCTCTGGGTTCCTTGCCAATGATC
The DNA here is from genome assembly GCF_963259705.1 of Myotis daubentonii. Taxonomy (NCBI): domain Eukaryota; kingdom Metazoa; phylum Chordata; class Mammalia; order Chiroptera; family Vespertilionidae; genus Myotis; species Myotis daubentonii. The sequence goes on from NC_081840.1 coordinate 217,069,012, forward strand.
TACAGGAAGCCACCATTATCTCTCAAGGGATCAGTGAAATATACTCCTGATTCTTACACTTCTTCCTTTGTAATTTTCTCTCCAATTGACAGAAGAAAATCTGATTATCAATTCCCTGCTTAAAAGCATTCAACAGCTTCCTTTTGATTTTAGTAAAAAACAGTTAGCATAAAGTAATTTTTGTTTACTTTTTTGCTCCTGTTTTTTTTTTTTTCCATATTTATCTCCAAATAATAGCAGATTTGACACCATCAATACACTGACCTTTAGCAAAACTGTTATTTAACAGCTTTGGTGAAATAAATAAATTTTATCATTTAATTTATTAGGAATATATATTATGCATCCATTCTTTTTTTTCCCCTTCAACAAGCATAATTAAGTATCTCTAAGTTTCATATTAGGAATATATATGTATATAGGTTAGGAATATATGTATATATTAGAAATATAAATACATATTAGGAATATAAATACATCTATTTATTAGGAATATATTATTATTAGAAATATATATATATATATATATATATTTTCTTTAAAAACTTATTTACCTCTTTCTGAAGTGAAAGCAAAATATCAGGAAAGGTAACATCTTCAATATCGCTGGGTTAAAGGCTACTGGACTTCATGTGCTCCAGCTGAGTCTGCCATTTATTTTCTTTGGCGTCAGATATGGTGGTTGGATATTAGTCTATTTGTAAATTTCTATTAAGTTTTAAAAAATAATCCTCTGTGAGGCACCAAGGAAGGTGTCATTATTTCTATATGACAAATGGAGAAATGGACATTCCAGTGCGTTCACTGATTTTCCTAAGAGTCTGTTGGTTATTCTATGAGGGCAGGAGGACCATTTTGCTTCCTCACCCCATTTTTCTGTTATACTCCAAAATTTCTCTGGGTAATGTGAGAGTGGGAAGAAGAACTACCAATCTCCACATCTTAGCAGATCAAAAATAAATATACAAAGAAGGAATTCTGCACACTAACATGAAAAGTATGGTGGTAATTTGATTTCCAAGACCTCCTTACTTTTTAGGGACTATACCACTCCTACTGATAGATTTTCACTACAGGTTCCTCGTGCCCCTAATGAGAGACAAACGCTTGTAAGACAAAGGGTGAAGCCTTAAATAAACAGGATTGTGACAAAAAGTAAACACAGTTATCATAATGTTTTTTACCATGCTTTTACATATATTAACTCAATTTATATTTATCTTCATTTTCCTTGCCTGTTAACCCCATCCTTTTCTGACACACTGTATGTGATCAAAGTATATGAGTGATTTTAAATAATTTTAGGTAAGAGAAGACTACGCTGCTGCCACAAGTGATGAACAGTTCCAGAGATTCTGCTGGTTACTTCTAGGTCTGTAGCCAGCTCCCTTTCTACTAAATTCATTAATTATGTATTTAACCAGGAAGTATTTGTTGGGATTATTGCTTTTGCTGAAATTTTACATTTGATTCTGATCCTCGAGCCATACCAATCTTAGGGCAATCACTTTTTTACTCCTTATCAGGAGCACATTTTGCATATTTCTTTTAAAAAAATAGATTTTGCTGGAATTCAAAGTAAAACATAATTTAATTTTGTAAGAGCTGTAAAAGTAACATGCATATTTTAGTTCATAGTTCAGTCAACCATTCTATTTTCCTGCTTCTTAATTTTCTACTGAATATATACAATATCTTAGGCATGGTCTTTGTGATAAGAGAAAAAGGATCTAAAGAAGATATGGTATAGCATGTTCAATAGTTTTGGTTCTAGTTTTTTATTTTATTTCACTTTAATAGGCACTGTATAAAAGGAAGAGCTATGAGCTTTTGTCATTTTTAAAAACTATACCTTTTTATTGATTTCAGAGAAAGGAAGAGAAAGAGGGAGAGGGGAAGGGAGAGGGAGAGAGAGGGGAAGAGAGAGAGAGAAAGAGAGAAAGAGAGAGAGAGAGAGAGAGAGAGAGAGAGAGAGAGACCAATGATGAGAGAGAATCACTGATTGGCTTCCTCCTGCACACCCCACACTGGGGATCAAGCCTGCAACCCAGCATATGCCCTGACTAGTAATCTAACCTAACCGTGACCTCCTGGTTCATAGGTCAATGCTCAACCACTGAGCCAAGTAGGGTGCTTTTGCTACACCCACCCCCCATTCTCTTGTGAGAATGAAGCAGCTATTTGGTTGGCAATCTGAGTATAATAATCTAACAATACCTTTAAAGCTGAAGATGGAACTCACAAATCACCACTTTCTTATTTGCATGGCTGGAATTAAGTCATTTCTCTGGACTTAAATAATTTCTCTTGGAAATGGGAGAAATAATATTGACCTTTACAATGCTAACTAATAAAAAATATTGCCATGCTCTTAATAGATGCAAATGTAAATGCTAAATGAAGCAATAAGTCTTAGGAAATATTTTTCTGCTCTGTTGAAATGCTTGGATATTACATCTCTGTAAAAGCCCATTCACATTAATGAAACCATGGGAAAGTGCATTGATTTTTGAATGAAAAGGTGGAGTACGTCTATGTATAGCTAGTGTGTTGGAGACACATTTGTAACAGAAATCTGTTTAAAAATGCATTTCCCAGGAGTGCCTGATAAAATATTGAGCAGGTCATTTGAGCCAAAGACCAAATTGATTTTTTAAAATAATATTTTGTTTCTATAATGTAAAGCTGCTACTTCTAAATCCCAAATCACCTACCGTTAATAGAAATTATCTGACACATATACATATCACCTAGTGCTCCTTAGAAAATGTACGTACCTGGTTAGAGATAGCACAAACAAGGGCTTCTGAATTTAAAAATTATATACATTTAGTTAATTGCCCTCTGTTGCTGCAAACCAGTTTGGAATAATCTAAAAAGTCATAAATAAAAATTAACATAATACCAGAAATTTTCAGTGCCTAATGTGGACTCATCACTTCACAATGGCACTACCATGGGGTATGTATCATCATAACCATTTTACAAATGAGAAAACAGCCTTAGGAATTTGACTTTCCCAAAGTTGCACTACTCTGTGAATGACTAAGTTTTCATCTTATGTGTATATAATTAAAAGTCTATTTTCTTTCCTACTGTAGAATGAGTAAAGAGGGTGAAAGCATATAAATATTTAGACTTTGTCATCATGTATCACTTTTAAATGGCAGCAAATGATCCTGAGGAATGAACTTGTAATTATTGTGAAATTTTAAGGTTAAATAAGTTAGGTCAAGGTAGGCTCACATAAAAAGATTTAGTCCACTTTATATTTATTCAGTCAATATTTTTCCTGGTCTTAGTGCTAGAACTTTTAGAAGAGCAGCACCAACAGAACTTTTTGTAATGCCAGGAGGTATTGTTAGATTCCATCCATAGGCCTTAACTTGAACCCCTTTAATCAAAATAAGACTTGTTTACAAATTAATTGCTAATCTTGTTTCTAAATCTCAACTTATTGAAATTCAAACCTCTTAGACTTTATTCATCTTACCTTCCATTTGTTAACCATTTTTGACTCCAGTATGGAAATTTACTTCCATGTTACTCAGATATTGCATTTCACTCATCCCCTACTAATGCCACTTGCCAACATCCTATCTCTTAACCTTCAGTGTTCTACACGATCATGCTGTGAAGAGATAAGCCATATATATCCTCTATAAAGACAATTTCTTCGCTTTTAATACAAATTTTGTGTTTTATATTTATGTACATTTATCATCAGATGACTTCATTTGCAAATCTCTGGGACTTCTCTTATTTCACTATGGACCTAGAGAGGAATTCAATGACTTCTTCTATGGGCACTGTGGAATGGAGAAGAGGGTGGGTTTGCAGATGAATAAAAAACAGTTTATATAGAAGTAACCTTACAGGGTGATCTGATCATAAATTCCCACCTGGGCAGGTCACATGGGTAGTCACACCCCAGGCATATAACTTCCTAGTAAAAGTAAGGAAGCCCTGTCCATTGTTTTTGTTCATCTGTCTTAATACACCTTTAAAATAAGCAGTAACCACCCTCAAGAAAGCACACAATCTTATTAACTATCCTGTAAGCCAATCCCTACCTTGCATTCTCCAACCTCCATGTAATTGTCTTATATTCCCTCCTTAATTTCAAATGCATAAAAGAGCAACAAAACTCTTTTCTTTGGAGCATTTGAGATCTTGCTCCTAGGACAGTGTCTGAGAGTTTGGATCAAATAAACTCTCAGAAAAGTTCTCTATAGATTTGGATGTTTCTTAAATTAACTGGTTCTAGGACAGAGAAAAAAGATGGGGGCAGGGGAGACTAATTAGGCAGGGAAAGCTGAGACACGCACCCTGTGATTGGTCTATCTCAGTAAGAACCAACTATGAGCTTGCTTCAAGTCAATATTTCCAGACATCATCCCTAATAACTTAAATTCATTAGATCTAGTGGGGTACCTGAATTCTGAATGTTTGACTACCTCCAAAGATGAGCAATTAAATTAAAATGTCCTTAGGTATCTAAATTCTTCCCTTACCTCAGTGGGCTTTCTGTACATTTTACTCAAGAACTAGAAACTATAACTATTCAATGTATTTTTCCTCTATCACCTCTATTATATTATGTAATCTTATTTTTAACTGCTTTAGAGATTGTTCATTAGGTTTTTGACATCAAATAGCCTAGAGTATTGTTATTTTTTATTCTTGTTCTACTGGAGTTGACCCAAGCATGACTCCTAACCAGCCCACTATTTCCATTCTACCAACTCTGTTACAACATCACATACAGAATTCAAACATATCTTCCATGTTCTTCTAAGCATGGCCTTCTTTGGGACCTATGTTGGTCCTGAGAGCCCATTGTGGCTTGATACTTCTAAGAAACTGACATTTATAAGACAGAGACCATCAATCGTAAACAGATGAAGACTGATATGGGCTCACTTCAGGGTATGGATATATATGTCATGTTATTGGTAGTTGATGGTCTTCTTTCCTACAAATCTGGAAAGACAATGTGCATCATTTCTGACTACCTAAGATAGAGAACCAGAAGTTCCCATCTCCCACTGCTGCACATTTGCCCCTTCACCTGAGACAATAGAACTTTCAGCATCTTGGCATCCATTCACTCATCTCAGATGACATTTCCTTTGTCATCTATCTTGATGGATGTACAATAACCATATGGAAGTGTGAAAGGACACCTTAAAAGGCACTCTAGCTTTGCAACTATTTCTAGTACTTTCAAAAGATGACATGACTGATGAATCAGACTAAATGGAGCCATAGGCACTGTCAGTTACAAATATGCCCTGCACACACTGCTGCTAGTTCATATGTCAGGAGCACAGTGCACCGTCCCCTCAGACATCAACTTCAAAAATGTCTCCTAGTGAAACAAAATAGTGTTAGTGTTACCATAGAAGTATAACCTAAAATTAATATTAAAATTTATGTTTCAGAGAACTTATCAAAATTTTTTTTGTTGGCCCTCAATGACTGAGGCATAGATAAATGTATGTATAAATTTTCAGTGATCCCTGGAACTCTCAAAGCCAGCATAGATATTTGATTTACATAGATAATTAAAGAAGGAGGTTTTTTAGAGTAGGTGATACAATGGGTTTTGATATTATGCAGTTACACTCAAATGCTATATATCACATCTCAATTTGAGATATAAATATACAAAAAATAATGCCTATCTCATAAGATAATTGTAAGAATACCTTATAAGTGATGGAAAATAATAACACCACCGTTGGCACCCATAATGTTGTCAGAAAAAATCTTAAGTGCTCAATAGATAAAATCCAAAAGAAAAAGAAAACAATTTACTGGGGAAATGAAAGCTATAAAAATTATATATAATAAGTAATAGGATTAAGAATTATATTTTTTCTTAGAAATCTATATATATAAAAGTCTAAGCAACCAAACAACTGAATGACCAGATGACCAAACGACCAGTTGACCGGTTGCTATGACGTGCACTGACCACCAGGGGGCAGACGCTCAACGCAGAAGGTGACTTCTGGTGGTCAGTGCACTCCCACAGCCAACCTCCCATAGTTGGCCAACCTCCTGTGCTGGCATGCCCCCCCCAGTTGGCCTCAATTTGAGGGCCAGCAAGCCAACCTCCCGAAGACCCTCCCCCCAGCCAGCCAGCCCCCCCATCGACCCTGATCAGAGGGGCTGGCCACCTAATTTCCCACAGTCCCTTATCCAGGCTAGATGCCCTTCCCCCCCATCAGCCCTGATTGCTTGCCAGGCTGAGGGAACCCACCTGTGCACAAATTCGTGCACCAGGCCTCTAGTTATATATAAACCCCAAATACTATAGGTTATTTCAACTTTGCAAAATGAGTTCAGAACTTGGGATTTTGGTATTATTTTGGAAATAATATGAACCAGAAACATGTATAGGCAGAAAAAATAATAGCATATCAATAAAAAGAAAATACAGAAAATTAAAAACAAAATAGTTCTTATGCTTTAAACTATTTAAATATTAATAAGAGTGCATATAGATAGAAGCACAGCAATAAAAAGGGCTGCTTTGTTGAACAGTTTGATTGTTTTACTTACAAGTTTAAAAAATGTTTTTAATGATCATAGTATGAAGAAACAGGACACTCTGGGTTTAATTTGCTATCACTTTCTGCATGCCCTTTACATATCACTTAATTTCTCAGAATTTCAGTTCACACATTTATAAATTGTCAATTATTAAATTTGTAATAAGGATCACTGGGAATTTTATGAGTAAATTTCCTGAATCATCACCTACCACATTGTGGAAAATCAACAGTTTGCATGTACTCCTCTTTACGGTCTGTTCACATATTTAGGATGTGAAAGGAATGAACTGGGTGATCTTCAAAGTGTCTGCCCAGCTATGTTAAAAGTTTTATTCTAGTACTAGAGGCCCGGTACATGAAAATCCATGCACTCGGAGGGGTCCCTCAGCCCGGCCTGCACCCTCTCACAGTTCGGGAGCCCTTAGGGGATGTCCAACTGATGGCTTAGGCCCGCTTCCCTTGGGGAGCAGGCCTAAGATGCAGTCTGGCCTCCCTCTGCTGGAGGTGACTGGAGGGGCAATCAGGGGACAGCCCAGGCGGCAAGCAGCCAGCCCTGTCGCCCATTGCGTCACCACCACTGGTGGCCTCCCTCTGTAGGAGGCGACCCTGCGGCCAATCTGGGGATGGTGAGTGGCCAGCCCTGCTCCAAATCACCCCGCCATTGCCGCAGGTGGCCTTATTTTGCAGAAGGCAACTGGGCAGGCAATCAGGGGATGGCGCCAGCCCCCATCACCCCACCACTGGTTGCTGCCACCCCCTCCCATTACCATCCCCTCCCTTTGCTCACTGACACATGCCTTGGCTGGCCTGGCACCACCTGATCACTGGCCCCATCCCCCACTGACCGGTCATTCCACCATTCAGTCAATTTGCATATGCTTTTATCATATGAGATATTTTCTAATATTTACAATGTGAGATCCTTTAAAATGGGATGTTCATATTTTCTGTAATATTATGCAGTATTTTTTTTTAAATCTCAATACCATATTCCTAGGAGACTATGAGATTCCTTCATCAAAGTGCTGAAAATAAAATTAAATTCAAAGCTGATCCTGAGTTAGAGAACAGAGAAAGCACTGGCAATTAAAGTAATTATTCAAAATAAATGCCATCCTTTTAGACATCCATTAAAAAAATTAAATTACAAAACAAAAACCTATAGCCTTATTTAATAAAAGATTAATTAAATCTAAGAACTAATTATTTTATTCATTCAAACAATTTCTATAAGTCAAGCACCATGCTAGTGACAAAATCAAAGCTTTCCCTCAAGTCATAAGTAATGCTCTACTCCTGAAGATTCTTCGATATTTTCCAGTGAAAATAAATTTCTGACTTGCGAACGTTTTCCCACTTTTCTCCATTCCCTCAAAGATGTACCCCATCGTTTTAGAAAATGGCCAGTGTGCCCAGCGAGTGCGGCTCAGTGGTTGAGAGTCAACCTCTGAATTAGGAATTCAGGGGTGATTCTTGGTCAAGGCTCATGCCCAGGTTTCAGGCTCAATACCCAGTAGGGAGCATGCAGGGCACAGCCAATCAATGATTCTCTCTCATTGATGTTTCTCTTTCTCTCTCTCCCTTCCTCTCTGAAATCAATGAAAATATATTTTAAAGAATAAAATAAAAAATAAAATAAATGATAAGTTTAATGGATGAAGACATTGTTCTGCTGGTAAGGATTTTCTCCACCCTGGCCTCAGAGCTGGCTGATGACTGCTGGAGAAAACAGAGATGAGATTACCCATACCTATGAAAAGGAATACAGTTCTCATTATCTATCATTTCTAAATAATGGAAGGTCACACCTTTATTCCGCTTCATGTTGCAAAAGGCCTGGTGACCATCGATTCAAAGTTAATTTGGGCTATTTTTTATATCACTTATCTCTCTCCTCTGTTTAGGAAGACTATATAGTACATCACTCATGAGCTTGCAGATGACATAGGATCTCTATGCTTGGTTGCATCCTATTTTCATATATAAATGATATGTCAATATATGTAAATAAAAGTGAAAAATGATCAATACCTGTGATTTTTAACCCAGACTATACTGTGAGCTCTTTGAAAGAAAATGTCTCCGTATGATTTCCCTCTGCTCATCCACACAGAAAGATTATACTGACATCATAACTTAAAGATTATTTTAATCAATCAACCCATTTCTCCTTTCCACAACAACCATTTCAGAATCCCCATGTCCAGAGCTTCTGGAGCAAGCTGGGGGCTTAAAACAAGAGAAACGCATTCTCTCCTGGTCCTTGAGGCTACAAGTGAGAAATCAAGCTGTCAGCAGGGTTTGCCCCTTCTGAAGGATTCGTTCCATGCTTCCCTGGCTTGCAGATGCATCACTCCGATCTCTGCCTGAACCTTCACATGGACACTCTGTGTCTCTTTACATCCTCCCCCTGTGGAGTCTGTACCATCGTATGGCAGTCTCGTCTGTCATATAAGAACACCAGCCATTTTGAATTAGGGGCCTATCCTATTCCAGTCATTTTAATTTTAGACTTATCTATGAAATGAACTCATTTCCAAATAAGTTCACATTCCGGGGCACTGGTGGTTAGGACTTTGATATTTAGTTTGTTTGTTTTGGAGGTAGGGGCACAATTTAACCAATAGCACCCCATTAGGAACAAATCTTCCTAAATGGCTCCTCTGAAGAGTGAACTAGCTGAGCTTTCTTCCCACCCATCCTCAAACTACACAGTTCTACCAGCCACCTGACTGCCATTCTGAAGACTAGGAAATTATACTATTAGTATTGCTTTGTGGCATCTGTTACATGGAGAGCATTTAAAACTACTGGGTCAACAAGTTTTCTGATAGACTGCTGCTACACACCATATACCTCATATATTGATTTTATTTCCCATGTGGTCAAAGACACTGCATACAGTGAGAGAGATGCTCTTAATGTTATTCACAGCCATCCATCACACATCAGACTGGCACCGGCTTGCACAGGTAAGGGAGGCTGCGATGCTCTAATCCCTGACGAATGCTCCTACTTTAAAATCACCTGTAGCCATCCATTAGCCAGTATTTTGAGAGAAACAAGCCAGAGGAGACAGCTTTATCAATACTAAAGGGACTGCTTTTAAAAGTGACCTTGCTTGTCGAATACTCGGCATTGTAGAAGAGGAGCATTTTATAGCCACCCGCACACACACACTCACACTCACATTCTATGGAAAATGCTGTGCAGAGAAGAAAGCCCTAGAGAATGAGAACACATCCGTTAGCAGAAATGAAACTTGTTAAAATTCGACCTAGAGCAACCTGCCATCATATCAGCAGAGGAAAATCCTCTGTGAGCCAACAGTAAGCATCGCAGTCACATTGTACAAGACATAGTTACATGTCTCTGTATGCATTCTTTATAATTCATTGTTAGAATCCATACATTGGCAATCCTGTGATGAGAAACTGACACTTGATAGATAAAAAACTTAAAAATCTGGGCTATTAAAATAAAACATTGAATTCCCACCCTCCCAAAAAAGTTGATTACATTAAAAGATTAGCATTATGTTGGCAGTAAGAATTTTATATTGTTTCATAATAGGTCAGTTTACCAAGTCCCATCCTTTTAAGTTACTAATTTTTCACTGAGTGAAAGTATGCCGGGTGTGTGTTTGATAAAGTAATTATGTAAATACTGCATCAATTCCTTGTCTGTGCTCAGACAGTTTCGTTCTGCCTGTATGCAACTTGCTTGAACCATTTGCAATCCAGCGGATGAGAAATAATTGCCTTTTCATATTCACAGTGAATCCTAACATCACTATTGTCCAGCAATGAAATGCACACCGCATACGTATTAGTTTATATAATCCATGAAACTGTCCATGTACTAGCCTTGCTGTCAACTGAGTTTAATTAACCATTTCCAACAATGGTGTATGAGATACATTCATGTGCCAGGGATGGGGACTGTCTGGCCCAAGGGCAACATAAGGCCCATGAAATCATTTGGTCTGGCCCTGCCAAGCCATTAGGAGTGAGTTAATTAAATGTTTGACCAAATATAGCAGGCTAATTTTTAAGTTGATAATTTTGTAAGGCCTGTGAATTATGTTATAAACTAGAGGCCCAGTGCACAAATTCATGTACTGGTGGGGTCCAGCCGGCTCACCTGATAGGGGATATCGGGGGTAGGGTTGGCTGGAGCAAGGGGCCACAGGCAGTTTTCTGGCTGGCCCCGGGCCCGATCAGGGGTGGAGCCAGCCAGGGCAAGGGGCAGCAGGCGTTCTGATAGCTCCACTGTTTGGTCAATTTGCATATTACCCTTTTATTATATAGGATATCCAAATTGCCCTTGGCAGCAAAACGTTTCCCCACCCCTGAGCCAATATGTTTCTATTTTGTATCTATATAAGTTTATATTTGTATGAAATATATATTTATATCTGTATTATGTCGATGCAGTCATTATGTACACATATATATTTATATGTGTAATAGTGAGGGCCATTTAGCTGCTATGGTTGTCTCACTTCCTACAGAGCAGCTCCATGCTATCGCTTTTATTTGTTGGAATCTCAAGGAAGACTGTGTTTGGGAGAAAAAGCATCAAACTTTAAAGTACTTTTAAAATGACTGCTCTAGATAAGTATTTTCAAGCATTTTGTTCTCTGTAACTATTTACATTCTTTAAAATTTTTGAGGCACCCAACGAGTTTTATAATCATTGGCATTTACCAGATTCAAAATTAAAAACTGACTCATAGAAATTTTTAATATAATATAAAAATTAAAAATACATATTTACCTATTATTTACAAATACTACTAATTAAGCTACTAGATGTGAATGTGAGTAATATGTATTTTATAAAATATAACTATATTTTCCGGTGAAAAATAACTGAGAAGAGCGGAAAGGTGTTGTTTTTTCTGGCTCAAGAGGAGAAAGCTGGTTTCTTATATCTGTATCTGTTTTTAATATAAAGTGAAATGTCATTTGGGTTAAAGTATATAAAGAAAATAAAGCCTCACATAGATAAGTATTTTGAAAACAAAGGAATATTTTAATAGCATTTTTGAGTTATTGTGGATGTTTCTTGATACTACACCAAAACTAATCAACAATATGTTCTTCAAGTTACTTTTGCTAAAAAGAAAAAGAAAAGTAATATTTAAAAAGTTTCAAGTTTACTTGAACAAAACTCAATTCAAATCAGATGGCATCCAATCCAACAGACAGAAATGAGGTCTAAGGAGCTGTAGGAAATGAAAGATTTATGGGCAGAAGAGAGGGAGAACAAGGAAATTGCACAACTGTTGCCTCAATTGGCAAGAAGGTGGGCTGGTTGTTTCCAGGTTATTTCCCTTCATGAGATGGCAGGGTCTATCAGGCAGATACCTAACTAGTGCTAATCAGGTGATTCCTGATTGGTTTAAGGTTACATTTCTGGGAGGGCTGAAACTGTAATTAAGTCTTGGTTTGATGACTTGGATTTAGCATAAGTGACTCCATTTTGATTCTGCTGTCTTATTTTTAACACTCATAATGTGAAATCTGAAACCATATAAAAAATGTCTTATACCATGTGACATTAAAATCCATTGTTTTAAACTTAAATGCATATTTAAGTATGCATGCATTTGTAATGTCATTGTTCACTGACTTATATAAACCTGCCAAAAGAATATATTTTTTATTATACAGTACAAAAATTATTCATAATAACAAAAGGCCAGAAAAATAAATTTTAGGAAGCTGTCCTGTTCAGACTGACAAATAAAAGTCAATAAAATTCTAATTATTGCTTCAAGTCTTGAATGTTACCATTGGCAACTGTGAGAGAATAAGAAATATACACATTGGTCTCTGCCCCTGGTTTCTGACATTGGATTCCTAAAACCTTGTAAATTAGGGGTGTTTAGAGAATCTTTTCTTCTCACCTTTTGTCTTTTTGACCCCAGTTCCCAGCACAAAGCTCTTAAATCTTTGTGGTTTCCTAAGTGATAAAAGGAGCGTCTTTTGTTCTAAATATTTTGACCCAGGTCCCTGACACAGGGCTCCTACCTTCCTTATAATTTCCTGAGTAATAGGATTATTTTTTGTCCAAATGTGGAGAGTCTGGGTGGGCTCCTAGATGGCTCTTGGTTGGGGGTTGGTCACCAGAAAGATCAAACCATGATTAGAAGCTTGGAATTTTTAGCCCCCCTTCCCCATTCTCCAGAGAGGAGAGAGGGGCTGAAAATGGAGTTAATAATTGATCGTGCCTATAGGATAAAACCTCCATAAAACAAACAAACAAACAAAAAACAAAACACAAACAATAACTTAAGGTTTGGAGAGCTTCCATTTTGGTGAATACAGCTATGTACCCAAAATGTGATGCTCCCCAACACCATGGGAAGAGAATCTCCTATGCATGGGTTCTCCAGACCTCAGCCTATGTATCTCTTCACCTGGCTGTTCATATGTATCCATTATCACATCCTTTATTATTGAATACACTGGTAAATATAAGTAAGTGTATCTCTGACTTCTGTGTGAGTCATTCCATCATATAATCAACCTAAGGGGAAGAGGTCATGGGAACTTCTGATGTGCAGCCAAGTCAAGTAGAAGTTGTAAGTAATCTGGAGAATGTAACAGAGAGAGTCTCCTGGGGCTGAGCCCTTCACCTCTGGGATACTGTCAGCACTGAGTTAAATTGTGTGATACCCAGGTAGTGTCAGAGAGAATTATCACTTGATGTGGGAAAACCCCACACAGACTTGGTGTCAGAAGTGTTGGGTGGTGGCCCTGTGAGAGTAAAGGAGAAACACAGGAAGACGGAGATTTTTCTACTCAGCAACAAATATTGTCAGTTCTTTGTTGTTGTTGTTTTTTGAAGCCAAAGGCTCATTGTGTTCATTTATTAAAAAAAAAAAAATCTGCCAAATACTCAAAGCTGAATAGCCATATTTTATCTATCACTGTGCTTTCCAAAAATGATGTTCCTTAAAAAGAGAGGCTAATACAGTTTGCAATACAATCAGACAGCATATTTTATTGAATAAACAATGTATTCTGGCCATCAGAAGAAATGCTTTATATGCATTTAACATTTCATCAGATTGAAACCTTACAGGTTGAGGTTTTATAAAATAACTTGTACTTCTTCAAAAATAAAATTCTTAAGTGCAATTGGGATGTGTGTTTGTGCACAGTGTACCTGCCAGAATATGTTTCTGCAAGAGTGTGGCAGTGAAGCATATAATGACCACCAGCACAGTTTTTTTTTTTTTTTTGGCCACTCCTCTAACATGTGCTAAGGACATGGTGGTCCTACCTACTAGTTGTTACTGCATCATTAGGGCAAATGTCAACACAGTGATAAAGACAAGTAGTATCTTAGTGCTACTATGAAAATAGTTTTGATATCACATTGCATACCCTTTTAAAGAGCCTTGAGAGTTGTAGATGTCAATGGATCATACTTTGAGGACCACTGCATAGACCAGTAGCCCTTAGAAAATACAAGCTCCTGCTTGTATTTATACAGTTACAATATTAAACTATTCTTCCTATTGAATCAAAATTATTCTTTATAAAGTATATCTCTGTTTTGATTATTTTACTTTTTTCCCGGTACTTCAAATATCTTTAATTTCATCACCCCCCACCATTCAACATTTTTTCAAAGTAGGATATGAAAGGCACAAATTAAATTTTTTTCCTGGAAATCCCATGATTAGAACACTGAGAAAGTCTTTACTTGACAAGATTCCGTTACATATATTCTTTGCCCATTAGACTGATCACTATGTACTGGTAACAATTTAAACTTTAGCTTTTCAATCTTGGCCTTGTTAACTTTAGGAGTTCTCATTATGACTTTAGCACATAGATAATCAGGCATGATTTTTTTTCCTAACAGCTTGAACATCTATTAGAAAGAAGTATGCACATTGCATAATCTGAATGGTCAGAAGACTTAATTCTTTCCAAAATTTTAAATTAAGCTGAAATGTCAGGTAGTGCTAACCTTAACTGTTAAAGGATATTATTTCAAGTGCAAATCTAGTCTTACAAAAAATGTTAATTTGTCTTTAAGAGTTGAGTTGAAGAAATTTAAAGTTGAACTTTTGGATGTCCAGAATTGTTATATAATAAACTTATGTTGTTTAAGACATTACATTTGTAGAAAATTTTGTAGCAGCAATAGGAAGCTAATACAGACATCATCCAGTAAAGGGGGGGAATTTAATAATTCTTAATAGAGGATAATCATGCTAATGAGAAAACAGTTGTACATTAGATCCTAAGCAAGTTAAGCAGATCACATTTGATAAAAATAAGAACATGTCATCCACTATTAAGAGAAGAAAACTGAGTATGACTGACATGGAGATGGATTTGATGATATAAAGATGAGAGAGAGTTGCAGATGGAATATATGTTTTTCTCATGAAACATAAGTGAGGGAGGGAAGGGACTAATAGATGATTGAAGAGAGAAAAACAGATGTGAGATCATCTCTTTTCACCATAGCATCAATGCTGTGGACTATATGTTTGGGAATAGGTTCCCAAGGAAAAATGAATCATCACATTTAGTTGAAGATACCCCATTCAGTTCCCTAACTGCCTTTACTAAATTTGTAGTGTCCAGTATCATATATATCAATTCACTGAATTCTGCAAACATTTCTCCAGTACCTAAAATGAGCCAGGTACTTTGCTTCATCTTGGAATTACCAAGATTAATGATAGGATTATTGCTCTCAAGGTTTCACAGTTCAGTAGGTAAGATGCCAGGTCAGATGGTGACTTCAAAAAGGAGACACAAATCTTGTGTCTTATCACATGCAAGAGGAGAATGAAACCCAAGCCTAATTCACTAGACTGGGGGACAAGAGTAGCTTTACAGAATATTATATTTCTGCAGGGCATTTTTTAAAAATATATATATTTTTATTGATTTTAGAGAGGAAGGGAGAGGGGGAGAGAGAGAGAGAGAAACATCAGGGATGAGACAATCATTGATTGGCTGCCTACTGCACACTCCACACTGGGGACCAAGCCCACAACCCAGGCATGTGCCCTGATCGGGAATTGAACTGTGACCTCCTGGTTTATAGGTAGATGCTCAACCACTGTGCTATGCCAACTGGGCTCTGCAGAGTCTTGAAGGACAAACAAAATAGGAAAATAAGAAGGCCTGGGATAAGCGCTTTCCACATAGTTATGATTCTTATAATTAAAATGTTTTTATTGTGGGATTTGAGGACTACTAATCCTCTAAGTTATACTCACTATTTAATTTTTATAAGATAACATAGGATAGTGTTTCATAGGCCCTAGGTAACACATTTTGTTGTAACCTTAAAGAAATAATTTGCTTCCTGACTTCTCTAATGTAGTAGCTGAAGTGAGATTTTTCCCTAAACCTCTAAGAAAAAATGCAGATTTTTCTTTCATTTATGCATTTCACACTAACTTTCTGAGTATTCACTTTATTTCACCACAAGAAAGAGAAAAATATGAGAAAATTTAAGAGTTTGAGCTGTATCTCACTGTGCTCATAATTTATCCATTTGATTTGTAACATTTTCTACTCGATGAAAAGGAACCCTACTTCATAATGACTTTCCTAAGGGTCAAAAATGTAAAAGCAAAAATATTCACGACAAAGCACACAGAAATGTAGTAATTAAAATGGAATAGTAATAAAGTATCACATTGTGATACCTTCTTTTAAAGTAAAAGGACTGCACATTATACTATATAATTAATTTTACATGAAAAGATGTATAATTCCTTTCTCTTTGCTATGTGCCTGCAGTCAAACTTCTGCACATTTGAAATTAATAATTTGTGCCTCAATAGATATGATTTACTCAATAGCAATGTCTATGGTTGCTATTGCTACAGTTGTTGTTTTTTAAATCTTTGTTATAGTTTATTACAAAAGCAATGCATGTTTGTAACAATTCAAAGAATAGATATTTATAAGCCACCTGTCAACAGTCTTACCTCTCCCCCTCCTTTCATTGCCATTACCTAGAGGTTTGCCAGGCAGTGTTAGCAGTTTGGGTTTCAGCTTTCAAACTGTGTTTATCAACTATACAGAGATAGATTTGAGTATAGATACGGATATGGATAGATATATAGAGAGATAGAGATAGAAATAGAGATTGAAATATACACAAACATATGCATTTCATTTTCTTTTTTATAAAAACAGAATTTTCCACTGCTGAATAATGTGTTTTAGCCATAATTGTAGGGCAATCTATCTAATATATATATGCCTAAGTGATCATTACAACCAGTCAACCACATGACCAGTTGCTATAACATGCACTGACCACCAGGGGGCAGACACTCAATGCAGAAACTGCCCCCTGGTGGTCAATGCACTCCCACAGTCAACCTGTCAACCTCCCATGGCCAGCCAATCTCCCATGGTCCCTCCCCCTGGCTGGTCAGGTGATCAGTGCGCTCTCACAGCCAACCTCCTGCGGTCATTTCCCTCAGACTGGGCTATACGGCCCTGAATGCCCGCCAGATTGAGGAACCCCACCCATGCACAATTTCATGCACCAGGCCTCTAGTATATACAAAACAAATTGATGTATTTGACTGCTGCATTTTTGTTCTACCTATAGATGTAGAGTAATTTTTTTTAATAATTCTATATCATTTGACATTCAGATTATTTCCAGTTGGATAAGTTGTTTTAATAAATATGCTGGTATAAATATCATAATCTGCAAGTGTTTTTGTTTGTTTTGTAGCAAGATTTTCTTTTAGTAGATCCTGAAATATTATTTTCCCCAAAATTTGCTCCAATATATACTTCTACTAAAAATGTATATGTGTGCTTTTCTCTCATACACTTAAAAGCAATGAATGCTATCAATCTTTAAAGTAATTGATAATAGGTTAGGAAAAAGGCAGTTTTTTGTGGTTTTAATTTTTATTCCTCTAAATACCAGTGATGTTGACTAGTTTTCTAATGCAATTTTTTACTATTTTTTTTCTTTTTTGTGTGAACTACCAATTTGCAAGCTATGTTCATTTTCACTGAAATGTAAATATAATGAATTTTCAAAAATTTTCTTTATGTTTAGAAATTAAACTCTTGGTTCATTATGCCTACATTTCAATTTGGTAATCAAATAATTTAATTTATCTAAAATATATGACTATTTTACTTGATGTTTCCTAATACTTAGTTTTCACAACTAAAAGATGCCTTTGTTTTCATTTTCTATCTTTACACTATTAGGATATTTATCTTTTCTTCAATGACATTTAAGAATTTTTACTCTTTAGAGTTCATTGCTAATAAGTTATAGAAATCTGTCTAGAACTGGCTTCAAAATTAGGAAATTTATAATTTCACATAACAAAGAATAGAAAGTCACATGTTCAGAGTTTGTTGATCACATCGTATTTCTAGGTTCCTTCCTTATTGAGCCATCTTTGTTTTTTGTGTCACAAGAAGACTTCCACTGAACCAACAGAGACAACTAAGTGTTTTGTTCAGTAGGAAAGAATAAAAGAGAGACAGAAAGAAAGATAGATCGAACTCTCCCCCAAGCATTTGAGGTATTTTTCTTCCATCAGATTTGATCAATTGAGGTCACATGCCCACCTCAGGATATGCCATGTATTGCTCTTCCACCAATTGAGGAACATCAACTATAATTTGATAAATGAAGGGTGATTTTTGGAAGAAAAATTTGAAGCATTTCATATATATAAAGTTGTCTTCACTGCAGCTACATGCAGGAAAATGATAATTCTAACAGATATAACAAATTTTGATAGAAGTATGGGTATATCTAGAATATTTTTTTAGACACAATTAAACAAAGCAAGATGGAAGAGCAAGAAAGTTGGTCAATTATAATAGTTCAAGAAAACTTAGATAGCACTGTTAGAACACAAAGTGTTTTGTGAAATATAAATGGAAGATATTTTTGAGCTGAGGAACTACATGATCTTCATGTTAGATGTAGACGATCTTCTTGCCCCATTATCACTTTCATTTAAATAAGCCAAATTCTAAAATGAGAACCTCTTCCCCTACCAAACTGTCAAAATTATATTCCAGAGATAATATTCTTATGCATAAATTTGCATATATTTTCTACTAAAGATTAATTTACTATAAAAAGTCAAACTTCTACCTTTGTGAAAACATTTTCTAATTGTAAAAAAGCAGTGAAAAATTAGGCAAATCACAATACATGTGATTCAACACAGTAAAGATGTCAATTCTTCCCAAATTGATTAATAAGTTTAATGTAATTCCTATCAAATTGCCAGCCAGTTTTTATGAAGACATAGACAAGCTTATCTGAAACTTTATTCGGAGTGGCATAGGTCCTAATAACTAATACAATCTTGAAAATGGAAGAATCACCATATAAGATATTTAGTCCTACTACTAGTAAATAGCTACAGTAATCAAGATAATATAGTATTGACACAGGGATCAATATATAGATCACAGTCTTAAATATAAAGCTATTATATTTTAGAAAAATTACATAGGAAAAAACCCTCAGAATTTAGGGCTAAGCAAAGAGCTCTTAAACTTGACATCACATGCATGCATGATCTATACAAGAAGAAATTGCTAAAGTGGACTTCATTAATATTAAATATTTTTTTTCTCCAAAAGAGCTTTGCTAGACAGAAAGAAAAAAGAAAAGTTTAAAACACTCAAAATTTAACAGTAGGATAAAAAATACAATTAGAAAATGGACCACAGACTTAAACTAAAATTTCACTGAGCAGACTATACATATAACAAATAAACACATAAATATAATTTCAGTATCCTTAGCCATTAGGAAAATGTAAATTAAACCACAGTGAGCTATTTCTACAAATGTATTAGGATAACTAAAATAAAAAAGTGACAACACCAAATACTGGTGAAGATTTAGAGAAATTTGATCATGACTTAATTATTGACTAGAGGCCTGGTGCACAAAAATTTGTGCACTCAGGGGTTCCCTCAGCCTGGCCTGTGCCCTCTCTCAGTCCGGGACCGCTCCCTGGGGACTTGGGCCTACTCTGGCAGTCAGACATCCCTCTGGCAGCCCGGCAGCCCTCGGGGGATGTCCACTTGCCAGCGGGGAGCAGGCCTAAGCTGCAGTTGGACATCCTTAGTGCTGCTGAGGAGGCAGGAGAGGCTCCCACCACCACCACTGTACTGGCAGCCATCAACCTGGCTTGTGGCTAAACAGAGCTCCCCCTGTGGGAGCACATTGACCACCAGGGGGCAGCTCCTGCATTGAGTGTCTGCTCCTTGGTGGTCAGTGTGTGTCATAGTGACCAGTCATTCCCAGTCGCTCTGCTGTTAGGGTCAAGTTGCAGATTACCCTTTTATTATATAGGATAGAGGCCTGGTGCATGAGGGCCAGCTGCTTTTCCCTGTAGGGTGTCCTGGATCAGGGTGGGGGTCCCTTTGGGGTGCCTGGCCAGTCTGGGTGAGGGGCTGATGGCTGTTGGCAAGCTGGTCACACCCCTTTCAGGGTGGGGATCCCTACTGGGGTGCCTGGTCAGCTTGGATGAGGGTCTGATGGCTGTTTTCAAGCTAGCCACACCCCCTTTATTGTGGGGGGGGGTCTCTATTGGATTGCCTGGCCAGTCTGGGTGAGGGACTGAGGGCCGTTTTCAGGCTGGCCAAGCCCCCCGCTGGCGACAGAAGCTCCCAGCCTCTCCTTTTTTTCTTTTCTTTTTCTTTTATTCTGGGATTATTTACCTTCTATAATTGAAACTTTGTTGCTTTGAGTGGAGCTCAGAGCCAGCAGCGGCAGGTGGGAAGCTTGGCTTCCTCCATCATTGGGGCAACAAAGCCTCCTGCTTGCTCCAGCTCCGTGGCTGCTGGCCACCATCTTGGTTGGGTAAATTTGCATATAGTTGCTCTGATTGTTTGGTGGCATGGCTTAAGGTATAGCGAAGGTACAGTCAATTTGCATGTTTGTCTTTTATTAGTTTAGATGGGAATATAAAATGGGACAGCCACTCTGACAAAACTTTGGTAGTTTCTTATGACATTAAACCTGAAACTGCCACATCATCCAGCAATTGAAATCTTGACTATTTATAGCCGAGTAAATAAAATTACGTTTACTTAAAAGTCTATACACAAATGTTCATAATACCCAAATTGCAAATAGCCCCAACCTGGATACAGCACAAATTTCTTTTGATAGTTGATCGGTTAAACAAACTCTGATACATCTGTGTCATAGAATATTCTCAGATATTAAAAGAAATAAATTATTGACATACACAAAAACATGAGTAAATCTCAATGGGACTATGCTCAGTGAAAAATGAAAAACCAAAGAGCAACATCTCTGAAACTGGCAGAGTAGGGGACTACAGAAAGCGGAAGTTATACACATCTTCTATCTATAATCTAAGTGATAATGCACTGCATGTAACTATGGCTATACCATCAGTTATTTTGCTTTTCTGATTAAAATCATGGTAATATAATTTATCAGAATTCCTGTTTTCAAAGAGTACAAATTCCTAGCAGTCTTATCACAGAAGTATCTTTGTACTAGTCTACTTTGCATATATGCAAGAAACTTGAACAATTTTTCAAATTTAACAAGAATCTGAAATATTTGCCTGACAATAATCATCTGTTATAGACTCAACTGCATCCCCCTAAAATTCACAGGTTGAAACCTATCCCTCATGTTAAAAATAATTGAAAATTGGGCCTTTAAGGAGGAAAGTAGGATTAAATGAGTTTATAATGGTTGACTGCTAATTC
Source organism: Myotis daubentonii (assembly GCF_963259705.1). Taxonomy (NCBI): domain Eukaryota; kingdom Metazoa; phylum Chordata; class Mammalia; order Chiroptera; family Vespertilionidae; genus Myotis; species Myotis daubentonii. The sequence continues at coordinate 217,090,337 of NC_081840.1, forward strand.
CATAAGACTCATTTCCTTTGAGAAGAGGATGACATACCAGGAGTGTGTGCATATGAAAATGCCATGTGAAGGCATTTTTGGTGAGAAGGCGGCCATCTGAAAGCCAAGGAGAAATTAAACTTGCAACACCTTGATCTTGAACTTACAGCTGCCCATGAGGTGAAAAAACAAATTCCTGTCTGTGATATTTTGTCATTGCGGCCCTAGCAGACTAATATAGCAATAATGAATAAAAGCTAAAAACTTTTGAAAAATCTTAATAAAGAAAGAAATGATCAACTTTAATAGTAGAAAGACTGAGTTATCTTTCCACTATCTCTATAGACAAGGGTAATAAAAATCTTTACAAAAGAATATAAAGCCAAAAATTGTAGGAGGTATGAGTCATTTAATTAAAAATAATATTTTCTGCATTTTTAAATGTCTTTGCACAACTTTTGAAAATGTGCAGTTTTGGTTTTTATTCTAAATAAATACTTCTGCCATTTATAATCTTGAATTATTTTTCTTGAAGTACACTCCCCAAAGTGTGTAAGCTTCAGATTTTATATATCCTAAATCTACCCTGTTAAAAAGTTCTAGCTTTGAAACCAGAGTGACCAAAATCTCAATATGAATCTTCAGCATTCATTGTAGGTAGTTTGAGAAGTATTTCAAAGGACTGAGGACTTCTGCTACAATATCTATGGTAGGGGATTGTAGTGTTAATTAAATTTCATGACAAATACACAATGCCTAGCAGAGGTCAGTCCAAAGATATTATATCCTAACCCTACAAGTGCATAAGAAATTACACACACAAACACAATCATTTAGGCTAATTAATATATTTTAATATGAAAATAACTAAATAACAAACATTTATTAACATATGCTTTAAAGGTGCTTTTGCGGTTCCTAATAAAGGCCCAGAAAATTTTGTTAAAAGTGAACATGAAGTCATTGGAATCCTGGATGAATAGGATAAAAGCAAAGGAAGATACTAAACTGAACAATGAAAAAGCCAAAACAGACGTTTCTGTTTTGTTCTTGTTTCGCCCACTCTGAGAAAGAAATTAGCCTATTGTTTACAACAACCTCAGTAAACAAAAACAAACACTTCTCATACTATATCTTCTCTGACCAGGAGTCCACCCCCTGCATAATAAATTTGGTAGAAATATTTAGGTCAAATTCCCATTTTATAAAATCATAAGAAATAAAAATAAAGATGCCGGTGTCTGTGCATATGTGCTTGTTATCTCAGAAAAGTCAATTCGTATGATTTCCTCCTATTTATGTGGCAACAGTTTGACCCACAGTTTCAGTTTCTAGGATTTAATGGCAAATCTCTATGTACTTTATCCATGCAATTGCTGTTCCCACCTCTTTACTGTGTTAGTTTACTCACTTTCAGCTTATTCCTTTAAGAAATTTTTAGATCCCAAATCTTGTTTAAACTCAGTATTTCTTGTATTTCAATTTTTAGATACTTCAGTCCACTTTAATTTTTTCCTCTTTTTTCTCTTCCCTGAGTTCACTCTGGTTGGTATCTTCTCTGATGTTCTAGAATATGTTTTTTATACGAATTGCATGAAAGGTATGAAAAATGGAATGAGAAATTTTTGAAAAGTAGAGCAGAAAATAGGAGACACTTTAAAATTAAATGCAAACAGTAGTTCTGAGAGTACAAACAGAGGCAGGTGGGAAGAGGACGATCTCCAACCACCAAGCCCAGAAGGACACTGAAAGGTCAATGTGTGGAGTGTACAACCAGGTGAGCAAATATCCCGCTCTCCCTTGGCCTGAGAAGCAAATACAAAATTCACAGGAGACCTGATCAGTAAAGGACACTAAATAAAACTGCTACCCGGACGCCAAAAATAAAAAAACACAAAGGTTTTCACCAAAAAAGTTTTCAGTCTAAAAAATCACAAGAGGTCCCTGAGGCTGCAGCCATTACAATTTCCGAAGAAATAAATGTTCACATTGGTCTGAGATTATTACTAAGAAATTAATTGTCTCTGAACAAAAGATGTAAATTTAATTCTCTTTTTGTTCTTTACTAACTGGGGACCTGTTGAAAATTAACCTCTCTGAGCCTCAGTTTCCCATCAGTCAGTAACTGGACATTTCTGACTAGGTCATCGGTTAAATTAAGCAGGTGAAAATAGCTGAAACAGTGGGACACACATAGGCAAACCTTAACAAATTATAGTTGGCTGGATTACCAACTTAAGTCTGTTTCACGGTTGATAGATAAGAAGAAATCATGATGTAAGTACAGGTTTCGATTTTTATTTAGAAGGTACGCACAATTATCGATAAACCATCTATACCGGAAGCAGCTTTCTTTGGCCTTTGCATGACTCAGGGTTTCCAGGGCCAAAATGAATTAGAAAAATGAACAAGTCCTGGGTGATATCCAAGTACATGCTCATTTGTACTTCAGAATAAGGGTGGGATTGACCTGAACTATCATTTTCCCCCTGTGATCACTTAAATTATATCCAGTCAAGGACAGGGGGCTCCAGGAATAAGCCTGATGAATACAATGCAGCAGCTGCTTGGTCAGGCCCCTTACCCAAACACTCACAGCTCATCCTCCATGCAACCATTGCTGAGAACTGATGCTGAATAGCAACGTTTCGATAAAGCAGGTGTATTTTCTCTCCTCTCTTGCACACTTGCTGTATAATAGCAATAGAGAGAACCGGAGCCTGGCTTAGATCATCTTAACTGGAGCCATATGGCTCTGGATAAATGGGAGCCAGCTCTGGTTCAAGGAGCTTAGAGGTCTTCACATTGGCATTCAGCTTCGGCCAGAAAAACGAGCTCTGTGCGGGTCAGACTGTCTGCCCAAAGCCGTCTGCAAAACCAGCTTCAGCTAAGTGGGTGTGGCCGCTGGCTTTGACTTCACTGAGGACTTAGTGAACAGTTCTCTACCAGCGCCACGCTGGGCCAGGAAAATACATAAAAGACATTCATGGCGCAGACCTCAAAGGACTTACGGGGTCTTTGTACAGGAAAGAACACCAAGTATAGAACAAATGGAGATTGTGTGAGGCTCATATTGAGTGGAATTATAAGTAAAATGACAAAACAAACAAATAAACAAAAACACACACAGAGACACACACACACAGAAATCACATATAGAAAATTCAGTATCCAAATCGATCCTATGACCAGTGGTTCTCAAACTTACGTGTGCATCAGAATCATCCAGAAGATGACTTTAGTTTAACCTACTTTAAAATATATGTATATTTTTATTGATTTCAGAGAGAAAGATAGAAACGTCAATGATGAGAGAGTATCATCGGTTAGCTGCCTCCTGCATGCCCCACGCTGAGGATCCAGCCACAACCTGGGTATATGCCCTGACCAGGAATCCACTCTTGATCTCCTGGTTCATAGATGCTCAACCACTGAGCGACACCAGCCGGACCCTTTTGCTCTTCTTATTTCCTGTTCACTCAATCTCAATGGGTCAAATTGGAATAGACTGGAGTAAATACCAAACATTGCTAAATTTGGGCTTATGTAGAGACATATGAAGAGAGAAATGAGAAAGTCCCAGAAATTCAAATACCAAGCTATATTAAAAAGAAAAGAGGAGCAGAGAATATAATTGCATAATTTTTTAAAAAAATTCATACACATTGAATATTCTGGTGGGAGGTTAATGAATAGTAAGTCATCTTTTTATTTTGCAGATGTGGAAACTGAATCTTGGAGAATCTGCACAATTTTAACAAACATCTATGTCTAATTAGAAACAAAATCAGGAACAAAATACTTATTTGGCTTGCTGTCTATGCTTTCTTGTACATCACTGCCCCTCCACATGTACAATAGAGTAAGTTTCCTGGTTTAGGGTGGTGTTATAATGACTAAATGACTAATGGATATGAAAAGTATAATCCTTCCTCTACTAGTGAATGGCAATCACAAGTATTTCCTGTACAGGAGATCTCTCACTATTACCCAAGCCCTACTTGTTCTTTAAGGCCTGCCTCATAGCTCCTCTATGAAGTCTTTTTAATCAATGCAAAAGTATGCATTTTTTTTTCCTTTCCAAAATCATGTATTTCTGCTGTTATGGCAATTAAAGTTTTCTACCACGTATTATCTCTTGATTATTGTCTAATTGCTGTAATGTACAAAATGGTACTTACCAAATAGTTATAATGATGCCAGGTGCCACTTTGAGACAGAACACTGATTTTTGAAATGTGTATGTCTAGTATATGAAATTGAATGGTATTAATTCAAGGCAGCTATGGAAGATAGTTGTACTTGAGCTCATTAGTTAGAATTAGGCATTGCCTCCAAGATTTTCTCATTAACTATTGGCTATAGCAGACCTTAGCCTAAAGCCAAAATAGAAAAATGAGAAATTAATATAATTCTGGATTTCAGCCTCTATAGAATCCATTTTAGAAACCATCCAAAGAAAACATTATCTCTGAGTAATATGCAATTAGACAAAGATGTATACAGAAAAATATAAAACCTTAATAAGTTCACAATTTATGAAATTTAAGTTCATGGAACTCTAATGATAAATGTAAAATAAGATCCAATCTATACTATTCTATCTATGTAATATAAACTTTTAAGAAATACTATAAATATTCAGAGTTTAAAAAATAGATTACTGACATTTGGAGTGGTCAGAGATGAAACTTATCTGGCTCTAGAGAGATGAGTAATATTTTAATAGAATTTAATCAATGTTTCTCAACTTTAATTCAGGCGATAATGGCTTTTAGTTGTATCCAAAGAAAAATTTGTTCAGAAGAACTAAATTTTCTTTCTCATGTTTAACTAAGTACTAGAAACATGCAACTAAAAGGTTTGCCAAAGCCTTAAAAAATGATAAATATTTTAGGATTTGGGACTATTGATATTTTGGCATATGTGATGGAAGTGAATTAGACCAGATTTAATGCAATCCCTTCATACCTTATATCTGTGAATCATTTTTGCATATTAACTTATTAAAATTCTACTAAATACTTAAGTATTTCCAAGTTAGCATGGAATATATTACTGGGACTTTCTGCTAAAGTGTAAAGAAAAAAATGTGTGTGAAAGATGAGCAAGCATTTCTTCACATTTCAGAGAGTGATTACAAAGTATGATACACTACTTATGAGCCAGAGAATGTTGGTAAAATTATTTAAGCTTTTGGAGCTTGATTCCTTCTTTTATTAGTAAAGTGACAATTAATTCAAGTAAATCTTAAAGAACCATTTATATTTTGTTTATTGCTATGTACCCAGTGTCTCTTACCATGCCAGATATACACAAAAACATGTTAAATAAATTGCATTTATCTGATATGTCTATACTGAAACTTACTATAGGCAGTTTAAGTTAGCAATGACATCTAAGAAATGTAGTTCATGCAAATCCATTAATGAGCCATATTTTAGTTAAAACAAAATTAGCATGTTTCCTGAAAAGCTTGTTCTGCTAGTATTTTCTCTCTTTTAGGTATTAGCCACTGATTTTATTTAAATTAAAACACATAAATATATGCCCAACATAATTAGAACCGGTCTTTTTTTCATTTCTACAAATATAAGAGAATAATAAAGCATAACAATAATTACCCATGAGATTTATAATTTTTATCAATCTTTTGAACCTACTACTTTGGTTTTTAAGAGTTTGGGTTTACTTTGTGTATACATTCTTCAGTTACATATGCTTTCATCACTCACTGAACAAGTCTCAACTTAGAAGGATTCCAGAAATAGTGCTAGAGAAGTTATGATGGACAAAGACATACCCAAATTCACTACATATATACATATCATCCTGTTTTCTTGGACCATGTAAAGTATCCAAGTTTATTGTTGATTTTGTCAGACTCTTTTTTTCTTTGAATATCAATGTTCCTTAATTGTGCCCCATGGGCATCTGGGACGGGAAGCAGTACTGAAATATACCTTTAGAGATGCTTATGACAACAGTGTAAAAGGTAGCTAATAAGGTATCTCTGGTAATATTACTAGAGACATTGGCAATAGCAATATATTGTTGACTCTGTCTTTAGTACTTTTCTTATTGTCTTAGTGGGGATATAAATATAAATATAGGATATTGTATTACTTTATGTAGTTCTGAGAATCTCTTCTTTTACATATTATGTATAAATTTTTTGTTGAAATCAATCTCCTTTCCATTTGTTTTTAATATTTCTTCACAAAAATGCAATTGCCAAAATAGTTAAATATGGATATTTATATTAATCTTTCAAATGTAAAAGTATAAGCATTAATGTCAAGAATAGATCTGTGTGAAGACAATGGGCGGGGTGGGTTACAGTGACTTTTGTTGAAGAGAATTAAATAGTTAAGAAAAAGAAAGTGATGCAGTTAAGATTTTGAAAGGTCTGAGCCAGAAATTCCATTCATTCTCAAAAAGTGATACGGCATATATCTTCAACAAATCTTCAAAAAAAGAGAGAAAGAACTCATGGATATGGACAACAGTGTGGCGATTGTGGGGATAGAGTGCTGGGTGGAGGTGGAAGATGGTATAGGGAGAATACATGATGATTGAAAAATGTATATATAAAATAAATTTAAAAAAACTGTATTGCCACATCTTCCCAAAGAGCTAAAGTTCCAGCTGCAGAGGTTCAGCCTGCCCAGCCTGTGTCGCTTGGCTGTCACTGAAATGTTGAACGATTTAGACCTGTCCATACTTAGGGTTGTTATTCTAGATACTCAGACATGATCTTTTTTGCTTTCCCAGTGAGATAGTGTCTGACCTCTTGACACATCTCAGGGTAACGGCAAGTCAGACTGATGCAGAAGTTTTAACTTCTAAATGGTTAGGCCTCTTAGATTTAAGGCAAATAATCTACTGTCAGGTTTATAGAAAGGGAGATCTTTAAGGCTGTGGTAACAAAGAGAGCACTCCCTACAAAGTAAAAAAAAAAAAAAAAAATCCTTCAGTTACCTTTGACATTATCATTTGAATTACAATGAAAGTCTTTGATTCTCACAAAAATAGAGAAAAATGATTTATTTGAAATCTCAGATCCCAGCTTCACAAGCCTCTATGATACAATGGTTTTTGTTCCAAAAAATCAATTTAAATGTACTAGCTATGTAAAATATGTGATCCAACCCTAAATCTTTTAAATTTTACAAATGAAACACTAGGGTCAATCCAATATAGAATTGAATATGTGACTGTGTGAATATAAAAATCTAATAGCATATTATCCAAATATTTTTATTCAACTTTAACAAATATGTACGATTTTCCTTATAAAACCTATAGTACATAAAAAGAGCAAGTCTTCTATCCAAAGGGGAGGGGTCAAGAAAAAGAAACAAAAAATAAATGGAAATAAAGATTCCTATAATTATTATTTTCTCATATTTTCTGAAAAGAATATTGAAAATATTTGGCCAAGACTTTGTCCATGTTATATTAATTTGAGGAGATATATATATATATATATATATATATATATATATATATATATGTATATATATATATATATATATATATATATATATATATATATATATAATATTTTTTTTTGAGTCATACTGAAAATTTTACCCTAAGTCATAATAAAGAAGTAAAGGAAGCCTTGACCAGTTTGGCTCAGTGGATAGAGCATCGGCCTGGGGACTGAAGGGTCCCAGGTTCGATTCCGGTCAAGGGCACATCCCCAGTAGAGGGTGTGCAGGAGGCAGCTAATCGGTGTTTCTCTCTCATCGACGTTTCTGAGTCTCTGTCCGTCTCCCATCCTCTCGGCAAAAAATCAATAAAATATATTTCAAAAAAAGAAATAAAGGAAATATGTTGGTAGATGTGTATTAAACCACCATTAAAATCTCTCTAATTAGAAAAATGTTTGTGTTTGTGTGTGTATGTGTGCACATGCATCAACTTAGAGTTTGCTTAGCTTAGTTCACGGTTTTGTTTTTTGTTTTGTCAAACAAGCTGCTAACATTTTCAACCTTTTTCTTTTTTTTTTTTTTCTGTGAAGACCTCATTTGTTGGCATCTCCCCCCAAACCACAAAGAAGTGCGCTGGGCTCATTTCTGTCTTTCTGGAAGTCACAGTGGGATCATTTCCCAGGTGTTTTGTACAGGGCAGACTAGACTTCAGTGCTGAACCTCAGCATTTCATGCAGAAACTACAGATTCGTGGTGGGACTAAAGTCAGTTTGGTAAAGTGACCCTCTCTCTCCCTAGTCCACCTTCAAACAGCAAGAGTTTTTGAGAGCTGAGGGGGCAACTTTAAGTCAGCCAACAGCAGAAAAGCAGTAGGTTTTCTAGCACGATGTCCAAGCACAGTTCACTCTGCTGCAAATGAGCTACCTCAGATGCGTCCTCACAAATATAAATACTCTAATACCGAAGCCCAGTTGGCTGGAGGGTGACAGACAGAAGCTCTCTCCTGGTGACGAATGACTGTGGGAGCTGGTGTGCGGTCCTGTCCTCGGCTAGACTTTTCCTGATTGGGTCTATGTGCTTTGGCACAGCTGATTTTCTGGTAGAAGGGCAACAATTTGAAGGTCATCGTATTTCTTCCTCTTTTTCTCTGATTTGCACATTTCCTATCAACCCCTGCCTTTAGACCTCCCCAAGGTTGCCCTCTGTACATCCAGGCCATCCTCTCAGATGAAAACCTCCTGAAGGAAAATATCACCTCCACCACAGGACACGTCCCTTCTTGCCCTCATCTCCTGGCAATGCAGGGCCTGCTTGTCCATCGCACGCTGTAGGGCTGGACCATTATGGAAAAGGGAAAACACTATTTTTCTTTATTCTCTACTGAGAGAACATCTCATTTTACTGCAGTTTCACAGGAAACCTTGTAAATGCAGCTGGGGAAATAAATGAACAAAACATACATGCAACCAGCTACTCTTTATTTATTGACTAAATATGTAATCAGTTCTCTGTTTTGCAAAGACAGCCCCTGGTTTTGATTCTTGAAATTTCTCTACTAAAGGAAAGAAGATCAAATAGTTCCTCTGGTTTCACCAGTTGTATAATTAAAAAAACTGCCAGTATGTATATATAATTAACAGTTTTCATTTCATAATTGTTTGCCTTTTTATTTAATCATAATATGGACTCGTACTGTCTAAAGAGTAAGTTTAATGCGGAAAATTCATTTTAAATATATTCAGATTAGTAAATAATTTAATTTCAAAACCATGAAAAGCATCTTTGAAATGTTATAGCAAGTAGGCCTCTGAAATCTAAAAATAAAAAGAAATTCAAAAAGTCATTGTTCTCAGCAGAGCTAGAAATCAGCTTACATATTTTAGATATTATTTCATCTGACTAGCAGTCAAGAATCCCTGATCACTATTATGATACCTATCCCAATCTAGGATTAATAAAATAGAAAATAACAGTATTGAATGGAATATGATCTCCTCTAGTCCTTATGTATTTATGGGTAGTGTGGTGCTCCATGACAGAAATGGTCCCTTTAGACTCACAGTGGTTCTCAACCTGTGGGTCGCGAACAATGAAAATACATCCTGCATATCAGATATTTACATTACGATTCATAACAGTAGCAAAATTACAGTTATGAAGTAGTAACGAAAATAATTTTATGGTTGGGAGCACCACAACATGAGGAACTGTATTAAAGGGTCGCGGCATTAGGGAGGTTGAGAACCACTGCTAGGTAAGGAAGGGAAAGGATGGATTTATATTTCATATGTATATTAAATATACACACACATGCATATATGTAATTGCTTAATTTATTAGTTTTCTACTTCAATCTAGTTTTAGGAAAAACTTAAGGTCACTTGTAAGGAAATACACAATCTAATAAAATAGCAAAAGTTGCAAGTGGAAATAAACAAAGATAGCAGAATTGAGGCTTAAAAATATTTGTTAAAAACTGACTAGTTAAGCACTGTTCTCCAAGCTATGGTTTCTTCAGGCAAGAGGAATGGGGTTTTTAGTAAAAGAGCAGTTAAGAAGGTTTGTGGTAATGCTTGTCTACACAGGTATGCGGACTTTCCATTTTCGTTGGGGGCATACAAATGCCCTGAAGAAGGGGCTTATGGTAGATTTAATCTGGTGGTTCCTCCTAGGAGTAGACCCACCTGGAGAGGGAACCTTTGTCAGCCTCATTTCCAGAAGTTGATGCTTCTAGTCAGATAAGGGAAGCTCTTAAAAGTCTTTTTCCTGCATCGGTTAAATAGCAAATGTCTTCATCTTAAAATGCTCCTCATACTGACAATGGGATTCTAGTGTGTCCTCACAGAATAGTTTCTAAGCGTTGGTCTTATCAAGTTACCAGAGTGAATATACTAACATCACCTACCTTGTCACATAAGGCTTACACATAATTTAGCATTATCCTAAGATTCTACATTTGTTAATTAATTTTAGGACAAATATTTTCCTTGAAAGACTAATAACAATGGCCTTACAGATGAGTAGAAGACAATTGAATCAACAATTCCTCTCCTAGATATATTTACTAGCAAAACTCAATTTAGGTGCCTATAGGGACATGTTTAAGAATGTTCATTAGAGCATGGTTTTCATAACAAAAGAAACAGGTCATGAACAGAAAAGCTGGCTTATCTAATATGTGAGTACATGTAGGATATTGTATCAGTAAAGTTTACATGTCATCTATTCTTACATCGACGTTCTACATAGCCTGTTACATGAATTATCTATAGTTACATGTTTTAATGATTTATCTCAAAAACTTTAGTAAATTTTTTAAAGTTGTGAAAATATTATATATATATATATATATGTATATGAGTTTCTGTCATCATTTAAATATTTCAAAACCATGAAAACAACATGATGCATTTTTATGAATACATAAATTTGTTATTGTATATTTTGTAAATGCTATACTCTGTTTTTTATGCAGTATCTAAAAGAAGGTTTGGCTTAGAATAGACATTAAGCAAATATTTCTATGAGTGAATAAGTTATGACAGATTTGGATAATAAACAACCAATGTAGAATGTGGTTGACTCTAAGGAGAAAGTATGTAAGGTAATAATATGGTGAAAGGGTGCCCAGCTAGCCTTCTCCTCCTATATCTGTGTGTTTTGTTACAATTAATACACACACACCCCCCAACACATTATGCAATCAGAAGCAATCATATTAGAGGACTTGCTCTATCGCCTGGCATTTTTTTATATTGTAAATATTTGTTGAAAACTTTTGAAATAGATCTTTAAAATAATTCACAATAAAATTATACTAAATAAATTATACTAGCAAACAATACATATTTGAAGTTTTTTTAAAATCAAAAGGGGGAACAGATTTCACCATTCCCTAAAAACCTAGGACATTTAAAGATTTGAAGAAGGCTGGTTTAAAGAGTGGTGAGTTTTCTGTTTTTTAACAGAGGCTTCTAGATGGAGCATATTATTGGGCTTATTAGGTGAGAGAAAAGGAACATATATCTATATCCTCTTCAAAGTTTATATAGTCCTGCCGGAGAGGCTCAGTGGTTGAGCCTGGATCTCTGAATAGGAGGTCACAGTTCGATTCCCAGTTGGGGCATATGTCTGGGTTGCAAGCTCCATCCCCAGTATGGGGTGTGCGGGCAGCTGATCAATGATTCTCTCTCATCACTAATGTTTCTATCCATCCCTCCCCTCCTCTCTGAAATAAATATAAATATACTTTAAAAGAATCTATATAGATTTGATGGTTTGTTTTTCAAATCCATGTTATGTATTCCTTTTATGTACTGTGCTCCTGGCAAAGTAATATTGTGAGAATTAATTAATAGAAACCAGCTCTTTTCCTTAAAAAGATATTTACTTTTTCTGTACTGAAAGAAACATGCTATAATACAAAAGAAAATATTCCAAATATTCCAATTAAAATTTTTAACGTGTTTGTGTGTGTGCATGTGTGTGCATGCGCTCACACATGTGCGCACACCTGCACATGTGGATGCGAGTGTGTGTTATTTCTTTCTTAAAACCTTTCCTAAAACTATGTGAATCTAGGCAGTACATGCCTGGGTCATGCAATAATTTCTCTTTCAGCCAAAGCAGTATCATAACAGTATTATTTCAGCAATAAAATATCTTCACCTTCCGTTAGTGCATTTGAAAATCTCCCAGTCCTAGCCAGTTTGGCTCACTGGTTGGAGCGTCGGCCCGTGGACTGAAGGATTAGATTCCAGTCAAAGGCACATATCTTGTTTGCAGGTTTATCCTTGGCCCTGGTCAGGGTTGGTGTGGGAGGCAACCAATTGAGTGTCTCTTTCACATCGATGTTTCTCTCCCTCTGTCTCTCCCCTTCCCTTCCACTCTCACTAAAAGTCAGTGGAGAAAATATCAGGTGATGATTAACAACAACAATAAATAAATAAATATATAAATATCCCCAAAAGTAATAAAAACATTTTAATCATTTTATATGGAATATTCTGTTTCATAGTAGAAGCTGTTTCTTAATATAGAGTATTTAATTTGACATACTAACAAATTTCCTCAAATTTTTTATAGTCATATTATGTATTTTCCATTTATTTATACTTTTAATTATGAAAAATAAGTGAGATTGTTTGCATCTCAGAGAAAATTGGAAACAACACCAATTACATGATCTGGGATTTTAAAAAAATAATTAATATGATCAAAGAACTTGATCCTGACATTTAAATACTAAAGCTAGTTGATGATTCACTCAATATATTAACAACAGGATAGTAAGTGCTACAAAGCAGAATACAAGTAGAGAGGTATACTTGTTTACAGGCAAGCATATATGCAAAAGATAATTCTTCCATTAATTGTCAGTGACGGAGTTCATTCAGAATTCAAATATCAAACATTTTGGATTAATAAATAAAGTAATAAGTAAAAGGTCTAAAATAGAATGGCTAAAAATATTTTAAAGAAGAAAAACAAAGATTGGCCACATTTGTTTAGTATTATTTTGGATTTCAGATGTTTACATTATTTAAATCTAATTTTTAAAAATCCTTAACCAGCATGGTTCGGTGGTTGAGCATTGACCTATGATCCAGGAGGTCACAGTTCAATTCCTGGTTAGGGCACATGCCCAGGTTGCTGGCTAGATTTCCAGTGTAGGGAGAGCAGGAGGAAACTAATCAATGATTCTCTCACCATTGATCTCTCTCTCTCTTCTCTCTCTCTCTCTCTCTCTCTCTCTCTCTCTCTCTCTCTCTCTCTCTCCCTCCCTCCCTCCCTCCCTCCCTCCCTCCCTCCCTCCCTCCCTTTCCCTTCCTTTCTGAAATCAATGAAAATGTAGTTGGAAGAAGAAGAAAAAATCATATAAATATACCATTTCTCTATACCACGTCCACTGGGGGGAAATAGCTTTTTAGTTAATCACAGGATCAATTTACAGTTTACTTCTATAAACATTGATTGAGCACCCACTAGGAGTATGTAACAAGACAATGATATAAACCCTAATCATTAGTATTTAGAGCAGTGGTTCTCAACCTTCTGGCCCTTTAAATACAGTTCCTCATGTTGTGACCCAACCATAAAATTATTTTTGTTGCTACTTCAAAACTGTAATGTTGCTACTGTTATGAATCATAATGTAAATATCTGATATGCAGGATGGTCTTAGGCGACCCCTGTGAAAGGGTCATTCGACTGCCAAAGGGGTCGTGACCCACAGGTTGAGAACTGCTGATTTAGAGGAATTTAACCCAATGAGACATAGGTATTTGAAAAATATGTTCCAATGCAATGTGGTAGAATCTATGAGAATTTATATTCAGGATGTTATGAAAGTATAGAAGAGAAAAATTTACTCCAGACAGGAAACATTGCTTCCCAATAGGATAGGCATTTCTTGTCAAAGTTTTCTCAGAACCTTGGGATGGAAATAGTTGTATTATTTTTATCAAATTTCTACACAAGTCCTATTGTCCAATAACCCAAAAACGTATGCAGAGTCTTACTCTTTTTCTTCTAGTAAATATAACTTCTCTCCTCTGAAGAGAAAGCCTCTGTAAACATAACTTTCCCCTGTCTCGTTTGCTGTCCTGACACACTGGCCAGTGCACAGATTCTTTCTGCTCCTGGAGCCCCCTTTCATACTGATTTATGAGTAAACTATCCCTTTGTCTCCTAAATTTCTGTCCTTCATTTAGATTATATACCACTCTCATTATTCAGAACATTGCTAATCTCTCTGAGCAGGAAATCAATTTTTAACCCATTTCAACTTCTTTCCCAGTCAGATCTTGTCAGACCCTCAGACATTTATATTTTTGATACAGAAGGTCTCATTGCCATGGTGCTTAATACATGTTTTAGAATGAACAAAAGGACAAAACAGCTTTAGGAATAATAGCTCATCTAGTCATTGATGTGGTAATAAATGTACTACCTATTGCTTCCCCACCCATGCCTTATGGCATGATCCATAAAAGTTTAACATTATCAATGTATGCTACTGTCATTATCAGATACTGTTAATTGCTTCTGTGAAATGTCTGGGTTAAAAATATGTATCTTTATTTTATAGTGCAGGTTTAGATTCACAATACAGTATCCGAGAAGGTACAGATATTTCCCATAGGCCCTCTGTCTCCACAGTGCATAGTGCACAGCCCACCTCTCACCAGAGTGGTGCATTTGTTATAATTGATAAACCTACACTAATAAGTCATAATAATCCACAGTTTACAGTTTACCTTAGGGTCCCAGTGTTTTTTCTCCTGTGTAATGATATTAATTTTCAAGTACATGCATAGCATAATCATGTAGACCTAACGTACCTCACATAGAAACTTCTCTTCATTTCAATATGTCTTTCATTTTTCTAGGTCCAGATACAAATGTTCAGGATGTACATGAAGTTTAAAAAGATAATATTTATCACTTAGTTTATTTTAAACAGATATTACTGAGGGTAAGTAAATTTTTAATTATCATTTTACAGGGTTTGGTGATAATTAATTTTTATTGTTCAATATTTCATTAAAAGATCAAATTAAAATCATTTACAAACTCTAATTAGGTTCCAGGAAGGTGAGCATCATTCAGTTTCTCATAACAACGAAGTAAAATGGAATGAGTAAAAAGCAAGAACCCGTGATGAGGAAAGCGTAAAGATCCACTTTATCTGATATGGAGTACATTACTCGGCTCAGGCTGCCATAACAACAAACCACAGAAATTAATTTTCCCACAGTTCTGGAGACCGGGAATCCAAAACCAAGGTAGCAGCAGGGTTGGCGTCTGTTGAGACTTCTCTCCTTGGATGGCAGATGGCTGCCTTCTTGCTGTGTCCTCACACGGCCTTCCCTTTGTACTCATGTGGAAAGAGAGAGAGATCTCTGCTGTCTTTTTCTCTTCTCATCAGGATCCCAGTCTTATTTGATGAGGGCCTCACCTTTATGACCCCATAGACCTTATGTGCCTCCCTCAATGCATTCTCTCTAAATAGTCTTAACATTGGGGTTAAGGCTTCAGCATGTGAATTTTGAAGACACAGCCTCATAACAGGGACCCATGCAATAAGTCCTGCATATTTAAATTTTAGAAAGGCTTACTTTAGAATTTTAAGCACAAACTTAAAATATATTTCAGTTTGCATTAGATAAAACCCATCTATACATTAATGTGCTGTATCTACCTTAATATTCCTAATGTATTCACTGATGCAATAGTCCATTAGTAAGAAACCACTGCTCGTCTATTGTCCTCTAAAGGGTTGAAAGCATTGCCCCCTATTTACAGGAGCCAAATATATAGAGAGATTATATATAGATATATATATATAGATATAGATTGTGAGTCTAATTGAAATATGACCAGACCTCTTTAGACATTCTATTTTATTAATATCTTTACCTTGAGATAATGTTGCTCTGAGTGTACCCTACAAATTAGAAATTCAACTTCAGAAGTATGAGCAACTATAAGGATAAGTAACTCATTTACTCAATACCCCTTTCATTCAAGGAGCTATATATTTTCTAGTCAATACCAATTCGGTTCAATGGGACTGAGGTCGGCTACTTCCCCATTCCTTGTATAAACTCCTCTGTATTGTCAACCCACAGTCATTGGTGCCTATTCAATGCCAACAGAAATCCCCAATTTGCGGTGCAGTGAAGAAGGAAACTTTATTCCGTGCACAACAGCTCAATGGGAATACAGCATGGCAGTGAAAACAGCAAGGCCCCTCTCTAGCTGCTCTGCACCACACTGGTCTGCTCTGCCCCGGGTTTCAGCTCAGCCAAGGAGATGCAGTCATCAGTGGAAAGGGAAGGCATGCGGGCGCCTGTATGGACAGAAATCCTGGCCCTCCTCCCTGACTGGCCTGTCCTCATGCAAATAAGGACTTCGAGTTCTTGCAGTTTGATTGGTCCAAAAGGCACTGTCCTGATTGATCAGAATAGCGCCACTCTGGTTGATCGACCTGCACAGCTCCAGTGGGATGAGAAAAGCCTCAGTCCTATTGGTTGAAACAGGAGTGAAGGGACTCCTTTCTAAAGGCTGGCTCAGATGGCAGAAACACAGTGCAGGTAGGCAGTTCAGTGCAGAGGCTGGTAGTCCAGGTCAGGCCTCTCCCAGAAGTGAGATTTGCATGAGAATTCCCCATGTAGAAATGGCTGCTTGCTTGCTTGCTTGCTTATTTATTTATTTATTTATTTATTTATTTATTTATTTATTTATTTATTTTAATTTGAGCCCAGTTAGCCACCATGACTTCTTTCTCAGGGTTCACAATATCAACGTGACCCAGAAATTCCCCCTTACACTCCTTTTCCCTTATAAGTCATTTGTTCATGGATCAGTAATAATCAACCCCAGTCCCTTCTTTGAGATTTGAGTAATGATGTCAGCTTGGCTTGCTTTTGCATATGTTTCCCTGGCAGGTCAGCTCACTAGTATATAATCTACTGTCGCGTTCAAAGGTCTGCTGATTGGCAGGCTGTCAGCTGGTGCCATGGAGGCAGCTGAGTCACCACATGCCTCTCGTCATCCAGCAGCCTAGCCCAGGCTTATTCACATGGCGGCACCAGGGTTTTAGGAGCAACAAGAGAGCAAATCCTGATGTGCAAGCACTTTTTAAGTTTCTGCTTGCATCATATTGTCCGTTGCCTGTTAGCCAAATCAAATAACATGGTAAACTATAAGTCACTCTAGGAAAGGGCTCCTCAAGGTGGGGATAAAAAGAATTGTGAACACCTGGGGGCATTACTGCACTCATACACTATAACAAAAAAGAACTGGAATCACTTTGAAGCATCAGGCTTAGAATAGAGGGTACAAGTCTCAGAAAGAAGGAGATTAGATTGGGGCTAGATACAGACACCAGAAGGTAAAATATTGGACACCCAGTCAGTGTTCACTGAGAATTGGAGAATTATTCAGAAGTGACACACCTGGGAACCCACCAAAATCTCTTAGTTCACACATGCCAATGCAGCTTATTAGTTTCCACAGAAAAACCTTAGAAATATATGATGCTAAGTACTGAATACAAGAAGATCAGTAGAGAATAATAAAGAGAAGTTCCGATGCAGATGCTGGAAATTGTCTAGGGCTAGGCTCTTTCGGGGGCTAACACTTCCACCACCACCACACCCACCCCCTACTAATGTTCATTTGTGCATCTTGCATCTCACTCCAGACTCTGTTCTATAGTAAATTCTGATGAATCTTCTAGACCAGTGGTCAGCAAACTCATTAGTCAACAGAGCCAAATATCAACAGTACAACAATTGAAATTTCTTTTTTTTTAAAATATATTTTATTGATTTTTTACAGAGAGGAAGGGAGAGAGATAGAGAGTTAGAAACATCAATGAGAGAGAAATATTGATCAGCTGCCTCCTGCACATCTCCTACTGGGGATATGCCCGCAACCCAGGTACATGCCCTTGACCGGAATCGAACCTGGGACCTTTCAGTCCGCAGGCCGACGCTCTATCCACTGAGCCAAACCGGTTTCGGCTGAAATTTCTTTTGAGAGCCAAATTTTTTAAACTTAAACTATATAGGTAGGTACATTGTTATTGACTTAATTAGGGTACTACTAAGGCTTAGGAAGAGTCACACTCAAGGGGCCAAAGAGTCGCATGTGGCTCTGGAGCCGCAGTTTGCTGACCACAGTTCTAGAGCAATGGCATATACCCATTCATTAGTCGCCATGATAATTTCAGGGATGGCACTAAGGTACCAATCTAATCTCTTTGTGTTTTTCCATGTAAATACAATGGTTGACAGGTGGACCCACTATAAAACATGCATCTCCATGTTCAGGATTTATATTTGATAGTGAGAGTAAGGGAAACATTTCTTCTTCTGAATGGTTTGCTATACAAAGGTGGGGACTGAAGCAGTTGAAATCATTCCACTGTCCCAGAGAAAACCACCTGAGTCTGCAACACTAATATATAAAGAGGCAGCAACACACAACCCAAATAAAGCAACACAAAACCCTAAAACATGCACATTACTCCAAAAGTACTTCCCTTTCTCATTTAAACTGGTTTCACACGTTGTTGTTTTTTTTCCCTATGTTTCATTTGATTTTATTCTACTAGTGCTACCAACTACTTCCTCTTTTATTTGAAACAAATCAATCAACTGACAAGTGAAAAATCAAGATTATTAGTGAAATAAAGTCATTAAAATAGAAAAAGGAAGGGCTGTGTTTCATAATTCTTTCAGCATAAAACATTGGCAATTCCACAACTGGGATTCCAATGTGATATAATAGTTCTTTACAACCATACATTAAGGGCCAAGGGCCAATATCTTGCCTTGTGAAATATTACACAACCACATATGTTTATTGTGAAGTAGTAGTGAAGATTTAGGACAGGTGAATAATAAGAGCTAGGATTTCAGAAGTCAAAGTGAAGATAAAAAAGGGAGCTGATTAGAAATTCATTTTTGAATATTTTTTTCTAAAAGAAACTCTCTGATTATATATATATCTATATTACTTGTGTTTTTTATTCCTCTTTGCATACTCTTTTTTGAGTTTTATAATCTCTTAGATATGTTTTGTGATAGGAGAATGAATGATTATATCCTATTTTGTTCATACTAGGAAATTTCATTTGCATTGAGTGTATGTACATGTTTTATAAAATTCAATAATCTCTCTGGCTAATACATCAATGATTATTTCCACTAATATTTTAAAATATTTTATAGTGAAAATAAACTTAAAAGAAAAATAAAATACAGTCACTGAATTAAATATTTTCAGTTCATGCTTGAGAGGGAAAGAGGGTATTATGCTAAGGGAAATAATTCAGTCAGAGAATGAGAAATGCTATTTGATTTCACTTATATGTGGAATGTGAAGAATAATATGAATGAACAAACAAAACAGAAATAGACTCATAGATACAGAGAACAAACTATTAGCTGCCAGATGGGAGGGGGGTTGGAGACCTGGGTAAACAAAAATAAAAGGATTGAGAAGAACAGATTGGTAGTTACATAATAGCCATGGGGATGTAAAAATATAGCATAGGAAATGTAGTCAATAATATTGAAATAATTATGTGTGGTGCCAGTTGGATACTGAAAATATCAGGGGAACACTATAGTAAAGTATATGATTGACTAAGCACTATGTTACACACCTGAAACTAATAATATTGAGTGTAAAGTGTAATTGAAAAAAAATGTTCAAATTTTAAAACATCATTTTAGATCCACTGTCCTTAGTTATGCTTCTATAACTATGCTGATATTTACTACTGTCTTAACTAAATCTCTATATTTAAACAAAGGCTTTTTTCAAACTAGCTTTCTTTCTCTGCCCAGCTGTCTAAAAAGCCACATTGCAGAAGTAATGATGCAGATATCATTGTACTAAGCTATCCTATCTAATAATAGACAAACATGGTAATTAACCATACCTCTGCTACGCTTCCCATTGGCTAATCAGGGCGATATGCAAATTAACTGCTAACCAAGATGGCGATCGGCAGCCAGGCAGCTGAAGCAAACATGAGGCTTGGTTGCTCTAGTGATAGAGGAACCCAAGGTTCTCCGCCTTCTGCGGCTGGGCTCTGAGCTGCACTCTAAGCAACCATGTTGCAATTATAGAAGCTAAACAAACCCCAGATACCTGCTTTCAGCCAGCCAGCCTTGGAGCTGGAGCCGCAACAAAGTTTCAATTACAGAAGGTAAATAAATCCCAGAATAAAAAGGAAAAAAAAAAGGAAAAAATGGAGAGACTGGGAGCTTCAGTTGCAGGCTTGGGCCACCTGAAAACAGCCCTCAACCCCTCATCCAGGCGGGCCAGGAACCCCAGTGGGGACACCCACCCTGAAGGGGGTGTGGGCAGCATGAAAACAGCCATCAGCCCCTCACCCAGGCTGGCCAGGCTCCCAAGCAGGACCCCCACCCTTATCCAGGACAAATCAGCCGGGCCCCACCTGTGCACCAGGCCTCTATCCTATATAGTAAAAGGGTAATATGGAAACTGACCCTAACAGCAGAAAGACTGGGAATGACTGGTCACTATGACACACACTGACCACCAGGGGGCAGACGCTCAATGCAGGAGCTGCCCTCTGGTGGTCAGTGCGCTCCCACAGGGGGGAGCTCTGCTCAGCCACAAGCTAAGCTGATGGCTTCCAGTACAGCGGTAGTGGTGGGAGCCTCTCCTGCCTCCTCAGCAGTGCTAAGGATGTCTGACTGCAGCTTAGGTCTGCTCCGCGCTGGCAAATGGACATTCCCCGAGGGCTGCCGGGCTGCTAGAGCGATGTCTGATTGCCAGCTTAGGCCCAATCCCCTGGGGAGCAGGCCTAAGCTAGCAAGTGGTCATCCCCCGAGGGGTCCCAGACTGTGAGAGGGCACAGGCTGGGCTGAGGGACCTTCCCCGCCCCGCCCCCCCGAGTGCACAAATTTTTGTGCACTGGGCCTCTAGTCTATACATATAAAAGCCTAATATGCAAATACACTGAACAGTAGAACAATTGAACAACCGAACAACAGAACAACCAGTAGCTATGACATGTGCTGACCATTAGGGGTTGTGCGCAGAATATGGTGGGCATCTGCAGTAAGCAGCAGAGCATGGAACATGGCGGGCATTGGCCACAGTGGGATGGTGGACCTGGTGAGAGGGGGTGCCAGACCAAGGCAGGGCACTGGTAGATGTCATGGGGGCAAGGCTCTGGTGGTTACTGAAAATTCTTTGCTCCCTAGTGCCGAAGTCCTGCCTGGAGCTCGCACTTGCTGCCAGCACCTGGCACCAGTCCCAATTTCTTGGAGCCATCAGCAGGTGTGAGCAGCAACTGCTGGCCCCAATCACCCCTTAGGGTTTCTCCACCTCCCCCTGCTCCTGAGGGCAATCTGGTCTGGCAGCTACCTCTTACACCCACTGCCGGCACTGGCCCCACTTGCACCTGGAGTTAGCACTGGTGATGCTACTTGCACCCACTTCTGGAGCCAGCCCCACTCACACCTGCCGCTGGCACTGGCCCAAATTGCTCTGCAACATCAGCACATGAGAGTGGGGTCAGCGCCATCAGTGCATGGGGGTGGCAGTGGGAATGGAGCTGCTGGCAGAGAGGGGACCTGGGGCCGTGGTGGGAGGGGCCAGGCGGGGGAGTGAAGGATCGGCTAAGATCTGCCCCTGTGCCCACTGCTGCCTCATGGCCCACAGTTCCTTTCAAGGTGCATGAATTCATGCACTGGGCTCCTAGTTCATTAATAATAGGAAAGGAGCAAAGGGAAGACCAGACATGATAGACATGTCATTTGGGCACCTTCACCAGGAAGTTGCAACTTTGCATCCCCCAGGGAACCACTGGCCTAGACAGTGGAGGAAGGGATCCAACAAAGAGAAGATAGCACATGGGTAGTAAAGTTGAGAAGGTACTTGCCTGTCAATCGAACCTGGGAACAAAGATAATTGACTATGAGTGGGCATGGCTACTGCAAGCCTGTGAAAATTTGGGAACACATAATCCCCTAAACCAGGGGTGGGCAAACTTTTTGACTCGAGGGCCACAATGGGTTCCTAAACTGGACGGGAGGGCCGGAACAAAAGCATGGATGGAGTGTTTGGGTGAACTAATATAAATTCAAAGTAAACATCATTACATAAAAGGGTATGGTCTTTTTTTTCAATAGTTTTATTCATTTCAAACGGGCTGGATCCAGCCCATGGGCCGTAGTTTGCCCACGGCTGCCCTAAACAAAGGAATGTTTTTTCTTGTTGCTCTTGTGCTCTTAGCTAGTTCTTGGCTACCTTGCATTCACTAGTGTTTCCTTCATAGCCATGTGGACTTGCGGACTCCACAGGCAATGGGCTGATGGACTGCAGCAGGGAAACACAAACTGAGCTAGCCTGATGCTGTATTGGACTATGGCCGAATGTGAAATGGAAATTCTGAACACTGGTTCTGATTTTAGCTCTACTGAAGTCCCAGCTACACTTCTTTTATGGCAGGGCAAAGGGAAATCAGACTTTGGAGACCCAGGGGTGTAATTCCACAAAACAGAAAGCTTTCTACTATATCTTATCCTCCCATGCGTGTCTCAGAAAATTCTTTTTCTTGGGATATCTTAAGAAATCCATCCCAACTAGCAACTGGGGGAGACCAGGACCTCTCCCCTCTATTAACAATATAGTATCATTTATAAGATAAAACATCAGTGGAAACCTAGTATTCAGACACAAAAGGTCTGACATAGAGAGTAAGATTTAAAGTGGCATGAATTAGAATGAAATAACAACAATGCATCTTTACCAAGTCTCTACTATAATCACTAAAATAAATGTTGAGCCAATAATTTTGGAACCAACATGAAACAAATTACCTTCATTTTTCTTTTCATTATAACACCTTTAATGGAATATAAAACCAGTGCTATTTGCTAAGGAGAAAATCTATGTTAATTAAAGTTTGTTTGCTTTTAAGAAAGGTATATACTAACCTATTTTTTAGAAAAAGCTTTTTCCAAATTGCAATCAATGATACCCATATTTGGTTTAATTAGCTTCTGCTATGTGTCATTTTGATTATTTCACTCCTTTATATGACCTGACCAGTCTAGACAAAACACCCTCTAATTTAATTTATCCAAATTTCAGTCAGTTCCCCCCGCCGCCCCCCAGCCCCAGGTTCTTGAACCTTGACTCACTCCTGAATTTAAGAAAGAATTGGAATTGCAAACAGTCCCTCTTTCAAGGGCTCTTCTCAAAATTGACTGCCCTCAAGGAAAAACATCAAGAGATCAACCATTAGACCTTTCTCACTGTTCATTCCACACCCTCAAATCCATTTCTTTTTGATCTACTTCATTCCAACCTATACAAGAAAAGTCCTTCTACCTGCATAGACCTTATATCCCATGAGTGTTCTCCTTATTGTAATAGTCGCCCTCCTCCTATTGCAAAAGTCCATTTGAGTAAATTCTCTCCTGTCCTACAACTTATCTTGTATTTGACAGTTTTGAAGATAGTCCTTAGTCAATCTCATGCCACAGTCCAGAGGATGATACACTGGTTTATCAGAAAAATAAATGAATACATCAACATCTAATTAACAAAAAAAAGCAAGTTATGTGCCAGATTCTTGACACAATCTATTTCTACAGGACTGTCCATAGCTTTAAGATGTATACATCTTTATGAGTTCTTTTTAAAAAAAAAATATTTTATTGATTTCAGAGAGGAAGGGAGAGAGAGAGAGAGCTAGAAGCATCAATGACGAGAGAGAATCATTGATTGGCTGCCTCCTGCACACCCCACACTGGGGATCGAGCCCGCATCCCAGGCATGTGCTCTTGACCAGAATCAAACTTGGGACCCTTCAGTCTGCAGGCCAACACTCTATCCACTGAGCCAAACCAGGTAGGGCGGGTTCTTTTTTATATCTGATAAAACAGATGGGTTAAGTACCCAGTTAGATGGGAGTTCTAACACCATGTGTTCAACCACTTACACTGTAGCTCCTTCTAACTTTCCCCAAATAACCTGTTCTTTTGTTTTTTACTCCCTCCCAGTTAGATTTTACAAGACAGGAGTAGTGCCATATCATCCCTCAAAATACTATTTTGTTGGGATGCTTCTAAATTTGTGTTTTAATTTTGGATTTAACGTGTAATTTAGTTGTTAAAATTGTAGCTTTTTATTTTACATTACATACTTGATGTTAAACTCCTTTAAAGTATTATGCAAATTAAGAAAGTATATATGTATATTTATGCAAAATAAAATGCAAATATGCCCACCTAGTGCTTTCACAAACATCTGTTCTCTTTAAGATAGAAGTAATGGTATTAAGAGCCTGCTCATTTGCTTTGGCTTATCCAAGGGTTCCATGCCCATTTAGAAACATTCACCCAATTCCAAGTTGAGAGTTATTGATGTAATTTTTTCTTCTCCTATAACATTTTCTTTAAAAATTCAGAAAAGTAGCTAAATAACATAACCATTTAGATACTAGAATTACCAATATCTGGAATTCTCAGTATAAATTTTAAAAATGAATTAGACCTTTTAAAACAAATAGGCATTGCAGGTAAAAGAGCAGTGTTTGTTTATCTCATTTACTATCCAGACCCAGTTTAATATTAAATTTAATTTTTTGTTACTTCATTACTTTTTTAAAAAATATTTGTTTCATAAACAATGCATGCTATTATTTTAGTTATTTAAAAAAATCACATCCAAGCTCTCTTACCGTAACTTGATTTTTCCTATAAACATTGTGTTTTGGTGATCTATCTACATTGAAATATGTATAGGTCATTGAAAAATGTTATTGGTGGAAGTGGAGTTCTTAAGGTGCCATGAGAAAACAATTTCCTGAGGCCCTCATGGGAGACTAGAGTGTCATGGAAAGCTTTATTGATGATGTAAAATTTAGGGAGTTCCCCTCCAAGGCCCCATCTCTGTCTGGCCCGTGTGGAAAAAAGTCTAATCTTGTCTTCAGCAGGCCAGGATTAAGGCCACTACCCAGAGTCTCTGTGTTCCTAGCTGGAGTACATTGTGTGTGGACTTTGCATGGCCATGGGCCAAGTGGCTGCTTAAGGCCACATGGATTTGGAGAGATGGGGCGAGTGTAGGCTATGGAGCAAGAGAGAGAGCAAGTGAGCGAGCTTGAGAGAAAAAGGAGGAGGAACTCATTGTCTGTGGATGTTAGCCCCTCAATATTTCCTGTGTTTGCAGTGGCTCCACCCTCCTAGCCAATAATCTTTTTTCCCCAGGCTAGACTGACAGGCAAGCACCTTTCCTATATCGCCCTGACTTCACTGCACATGTGTCCATCTCCCTCTTTGATCAATTCCTTCCCCCAGTGATCTACAGGGAATGGACCCATGATTCCCTGAGAGCGTGAAGCTGTAGCTTCATGGTCATGCTGCCCAGATGCATGCTTATAATGTCTGGCCTTCCCTTTGCTTTCTTTTCTTTATTAATATTAACTAGCTAATTATGATGATAACAGAAACATTTGATAATCTTATGTGTTGTGTGATAGAATATGGTGCAAATAAACTTAACAATAATTATCTATGGCCATACTGATGGACAGTTTTCCTTAATAGTTTACTATAAAAGCAATGTTGAAATGCATATTGTTATGCCTATATTCTATTACAATTATGTAATACACTAGAGGCCCAGTGCACAAAAATTTGTGCACTCATGGAGGGGGGGGTCACTCAGCCAAGCCGGTACCCTCTCGCAGTCTGGGACCCCTCAGGTGATGTCCACCTGCTGACTTAGGCACGCTCCCTGTGGGGATTGGGCCTAAGCTGGCAGTCAGATATCCCTCCGGCAGCCCGGGAGCCTTTGGGGGATGTCCACTTGCCAGCAGGGAGCAGGCCTAAGCTGCAGTCAGACATCCTTAACGCTTCTGAGGAGGCGGGAGAGGCACCCATCAACCTGGCTTGTGGCTGAACAGAGCTCCCCCTGTGGGAGCGCATTGACCACCAGGGGACAACTCCTGCATTGAGCATCTGCCCTCTGGTGGTCAGTGTGTGTCATAGTGACCAGTCATTCCCAGTCATTCTGCTGTTAGGGTCAGTTTGCATTTTACCCTTTTATTATATAGGATAGAGGCCTGGAGCATGGGTGGGGGCCAGCTGGTTTGCCCTGAAGGGTGTCTCGAATCAGGACGAGGGTCCCATTGGGTGCCTGCCAGCCTGGGTGAGGGGCTGAGGGCCATTTTCAGGCTGGCCACACCCCCTTCAGGGTGGGGGTCCCCACTGGGGTGCCTGGGTGAAGGGCTGATGGCTGTTTGCAGGTTGTCCAAGTCCCCCCAGTGGGGACTCTCACCCCATGGGGGTGTAGCCAGCCTGGGTGAGGGGCTGAGGGCCATTTTCAGGCTTCCCATAGCCCCTTTATGGTGGGGGGTCCTGCTGGGATGCCTGGCCAGACTGGGTGAGGGGTTGATGGCCTTTATCAGGCTGCCCCCGCCCCCCAGCGACCCAAGCTCCCAGCCTCTCCTTTTTTTTTTTTCCTGGGATTTATTTATCTTCTATAATTGAAACTTTGTAGCCTTGGGCGTAGCCGAGGGCCGGCCAGGGCAGGCGGAAAGCTTGGCTTCCTCCATCGCTTGGGGCAACCCAAGCCTCCTGCTGACTGCAGCTCCGTGGCCACCACCATCATAGTTGGGTTAATTTGCACACTCACTCCTGGTTGGCTTTGTGGGCGTGGCTTGAGCATAGTGGAGTGATGGTTAATTTGCATATTTCTCTTTTATTATATAAATTTTTTAGTATATTCCTAAAAGGGAATTTATTTCATAGGACATTAATGGATTCCACTATATCCCTCCAAAATTCATATGTCTAATTCCCCACTCCAAGTACCTCAATGTGTGTCCTTACTTGGAGATAAGTTCTTTAGAGAGAACTCAATTAAGATGAAGTCATTAGGGCAGTCCCTAATCCAATATGATCAGTGTTGTTATAAAAAAGGTAAATTTGGACCCTAGCTGGTTGGCTCAGTGGACAGAGCGTCGGCCTACAGACCAAAGGGTCCCGGGTTCAATTCTGGTCAAGGGCACATACCTTGGTTGCAGGCTCCTCCCCAGCCTAGGCCCTGTTCAGGGCTTGTGCAGGAGACAACAAATCAATGTGTTTTTCTCACATCAATGTTTCTCTCTGTCTTTCCCTCTCTCTCCCACTCTCCCTAAAAATCAATGGGAAAATATCCTCAGGTGAGGATTAATGAACAAAAAGAAAAGGTAAATTTGGAACAGACACACACACACACACACACACACACACACACACACAGAGAACATTATGGAGAGATGAAAGCAGAGATAAGGGTGATGCTGCTATAAGACAAGAAACACTAAAACGTGTCTACAAACCATCTGAAACTGGGGAAGAGGCACAGAACAGATTCTTCTGCACAACCCTCAGAAGAAACTAACCTTGTAAACACTTGACCTTCGACTTCTAGCTTCCAAATCTTTGAGCCAATATATTTCAATTGTTTAAGC
The DNA here is from genome assembly GCF_963259705.1 of Myotis daubentonii. NCBI lineage: Eukaryota > Metazoa > Chordata > Mammalia > Chiroptera > Vespertilionidae > Myotis > Myotis daubentonii. The sequence goes on from NC_081840.1 coordinate 217,117,775, forward strand.
CACTCAGTTTGTGGTGTTTTGTTATGTCAGCCCTAGAAAACTAATAGATAGAGTATATACATTTTTCAACTTTATTAGACACTACCAAATGTCCTCTGAATCAATTCTCACTTCTACTAGCAGTTTTCTTTCTTTCTTTCTTTCTTTCTTTCTTTCTTTCTTTCTTTCTTTCTTTCTTTCTTTCTTTCTTTCTTTCTTTCTTTCTTTCTTTCTTTCCTTCTTTCCTTCCTTCCTTCCTTCCTTCCTTCCTTCCTTCCTTCCTTCCTTCCTTCCTTCCTTTTCCAATCTTCCTTTGGGACAACTTAAATTACCAAAGAAACGGCTATCCTAGAAGCACTCACCCAATAACATTCTTAAATGATAAGGTTGGTGAAGAAAGAGTGCTTCTTTCTCTCATCCCTTCTCTTTAGGACTACAAATATTAAGGAGTTAAAAGAATCTTTTCTTTCTAATCACCATGGTCACAGGCTTCCTCTACTCTAAGCCAGAATTCTGATGATATTTTCCTCTCTTGCCCAACACTTATAATTATCATTTCTCACATTTCTAATGTGCTAGCACTTTTCTAAACACTTTATTTAATTTAATGTTTAAAACTCTTGTATGAGGTAGCTACTATTGCTTGTATTTCACAATTGGGAAAGCTGAGGATCAGAATACACTAAAACATGCCCAAGGTGATACAGTGAGAAAGAAGCAAGATTTGAGTCCTATTTTTCTGTACTGCAAATCCAGTTCTCTTGACCATTACTCTGAGCTGTTGGGGAAAATAAAATTCCCCCTTTATCCCTCTTGAGTTCTTACATCCCAGGGGTCCTCAAACTATAGCCTGCGGGCCACATGCAAATACAAATATTGTATTTGTTCCCGTTTTATTTTTTTACTTCAAAATAAGATATGTGCAGTGTGCATAGGAATTTGTTCATAGTTTTTTAAACTATAGTCCGGCCCTCCGATGGTCTGAGGGACAGTGAACTGGCCCCCTGTTTAAAAAGTTTGAGGACCCCTGATCTAGACTAATAATAAAATTGACACAAGACTGGATTAACAAGAGAAAAATTAATTCATTGCAGGCACACAGGTGATCATAAATCATTCTCAGAGAAAGGTTGAACCAGGCAGCTTTTTGTAATTTTTAAACAAATGATAAATTGGGGGAAAATGGGCAGGACAAAGAAACTTGGGATTGGATGCTCATTAGCAAGGAATCTAAACAAAGTTTGGGCTTAGGCAGTAACTTAGTAGAGAAATAACTAGATTTGTTTATACAGGTTTTCTGCTTCTGGATTCCTTAACTCTAATGATAAGGGTGTCTCCTTCAGTCCCCCTGGAGCAAGAAGGGGACCTTTCACAGGTTATATTTATTTCCTTTTTTCATGGGGACAGAGAAGTCAAGGTGTTCCTCTTGCATTGGCTGCTTTTTGTCAAGTAACATTAATCCAAAGTAATCAATATGCCAATATGTAATATTTAGGAATAACCTGCCCTGGGCCCTGACAGGGCCCTTAGTGCCTACAACAGGCATACATATGACCCACAAGGATGTTCATGTCCTAATCCCCAGAACATGTGACTGTGAGGTTACACTGCAAATGGGGGGTTTAACTTGCAGATGGTGTTAACTTTGCTAATCAGCTGACCCTGAAATAGAGAGTTTATTCTGGATTATTTTGAAGGTTCACTGTAAGCACAAAGGACTTTAAAGGTGGAAGAGGGAGAGAGAAGAGTTGGAGAGAGTCGTGGTCATGGAAGAAAGTCATAGAAAAGTACAATCCCGCTGGCCTTTGAAGGTAGAGATATGAGGATGTCCTGTAGTAACTGAAAAGTATATGGAACAGAATTCTTCCCTGGAGCCTCCAGAAAAGTACTTAGGCCTTGATTTTAGCCTATTGAGGCCTCTTTCAGACGTCTGACCAAAAGAGCCATAAGATAATAAATTTGTGTTGTTTTATGCCACTAAGTTTGTGATAATTTGTTATAGAATCAACAGAAAACAAATGCAGTACTGAACATTCATTCTTTTCATGTGTAAATGACAAAAGCATATTTCTGTCTAGCTTTAAAAAAAAAGGTAATTTATTATTCCATATCAAGTTTAGAAAGGCGCCTGAGGGATAATTAGAAGAATAGACGCAAATGCCATAGGCTCTCTCCATCTTTGGCTTTGCTGTTTATGCTTCAGCATCCCTAATTTTTCTCACAAAACTTCAAGCAGCTCTCTACCCCATGACGCAACAGCCAAGGTCAGAGGCACAGGGCCTTAAATTAGCCACATTTTATTATATAGCCATCTATTCCAGAACAAACAACAAGGGAAAAGGGCTAGATTAACTTCTTGACTCTTTAGGAAATCATGTAGATGAACTAAAAAGAGTTTTAGCACTGGAAGGTATGGCTCAGTTGGTTGGGCAACATCCCATACACTGAAAGGTTGCCAATCTGATTCTCAGTCAGGGCACATGCCCGGTTACAGGCTTGATCCCTGATACGGGGCATATAGGATGTAGCCAATCACTGTTTAGTTCTCACATGGATATTTCCCTCTCTCTCTCCCTTTATCTCTCTAAAAAAACATTTAAAAAATCCTAAAAACGAGTTTTAATATATAGTTGGAAGACCACTCAATTGTCTGTTATCCACCCAACAAGTTTTTGCCTTAATTGGGTAGTGACACATCTTAATTCATGGCTTCCTTCTGCCTGTTGAAAATAGATACAGTTAGAAAAATAAAATAAAATGATTTAAAGTGATAATGATCAGGTGACTGAAAAGAATCTGGGTCATCAAAACTATCACAAGCAAAGCTCACCTACTCTACCAGTTTTCTGTTTCTGTCCTAGCAAATTAACACAAACTCAGTAGCTAAGGAACACCAAATTTTTATCTTATAGTAGTATGTAGATCAGTGGACTTGGATTGTCTATCTCAGTCCTACAAGGTCAAAATCATTTTCTAAGTACATTCAGGTTGTTGGCAGCATTGATCTCCATATAGTAGTAGGAATAAATTCCCATTTATTTTTTGGATGTCTACTGGGGGTCTTTCTCAAATTCTTTCTGGTTTCTCTCCTCATTTCAAAGCCATTACTGGCTGTCCAGTCCTTCCCTGGCTTTGAATCTTTCCTGTCTCTCTTTTCTGCTGCATCTCTCTGATTCAAGTCTTCTTTTTCCCTTTTACACTTTTATAACTACATTAGCTCCACATGGATATACCCAGATAATCTCCCCTTCTCAATTTCTATAACCTTTACAACTTGTTAATATGAATACAGTGGGGCCTTGACTTACTAGTGTCCCAACTAACGAGTTTTTTGAGATACGAGCCATCTCTTGGCCGATTTTTTGCTTTGAGTTGCGAGCTAAAATTCAGATTACAAGCCAGCTTCAGATACCCCACCGCTAGTTGGCGCAGCAAACATCACAGTGAACGCCACAACATCAGCCCAGCATCACGTGTCTCATTTGTTCACTTTATGATTTGACATACGGGTAATTTGAGTTATGAGCTCCATCACGGAACGAATTAAACTCATAAGTCAAGGCCCCACTGTACTAACCCTATCTAATAAAGAGGGAATATGCTAATTGACCCTCATACCATCACAAAGATGGTGGTGCCCACATCCTATAAGGAGGGATATGCTAATTGACTGTCCTGCCATTAAAGATGGTGGTGCCCACAGTCAATAAGGAGGGACTATGCAAATTGACTGCCTTGCCCTCAAATATATAGCGATGTCCACAGCCAATAAGGAGGGAATATGCTAATTGACTGCCACACCCTCAAAGATGGCAGCACCCCCAGTCACAAGATGTCGGCACCCAGTCCCCTCAGTCCTGCTGGGGTGGCAGGCAGCAAGGCCAGCCCTGCCCCCAAGTGGGCCCGGCATTGCCGCACACCTGCCTCTGGAGTCCCCCAGTCTCCTCAGCACCCCCAGGTCTGAGGCACAGGCAAGCCTCAGATAGGCAGCCATCCAGGGCCACCCGAGGCTCAGGTAACCAGGGCAGGCTGAGGCTTGTGCTGCCGGAAGTGGCAGCAGCAGAGGTATGATGGGGGCATTGCCTTAGCCTAATTGCTGGATTGCCTCCTGCCCCTGAGGGCTCCCAGACTGTGAGAGGGGGTAGGCCAAGCTGAGGGACCCCCCCTTTAGTGCATGAATTTTCATGCACTGGGCCTCTAGTATTAACATATTCACAGGCTCCATAGATTAGGGTGTGGACATTTTTTTTTTGGGGGGGGAGGGCAGCATTGTTATGCTTATCATACCATCATAAACTTAGGTTAAATTTAAGATAAATAGTATAACCATATTTTATTTACTATGTGTGAACACTGAAATACATTGGGATCTCTGGTAGAAATATTGTGTATATTACACCAATGTGTATTTTTATCTTAAAGATTTCTTACGTTTTTTTCAATAGTTGCAAAGGTTGCAATTGCTAAACCGTTTCATAACATATTATGGCCATTTCTACTGTATAGTCACTTCCAGTTCTAGGAAGACTATACCAAGTATTTTAATGTGCTGCTGGAGGAAATCAGTGTTCTTAATAGTAAAACTCTTTAAGACTGAGATGCACAGAGAATGCCCATTTTTCTTTGGATTAAAGAAGACTAACACAGCTTTAAAATGATAAAAAGAATTTTATGAGCATAGAGATAAGCTCCACAGGACTCCTGAATCTTAGTGCTGAAATTAACGCTGAGAAAGGGATAATTGTCAGCCAAAAGACTCCTTCAGGGCAGAGAGAACTCACTTTCTAGCCAAAAACTGACGTAATTCCCAAAGAAAAGAACTGTTATAGAGAACATTATATGCTTTTTTTTAGGAGGGTGGGGGGTTGGAAATAAACAATTGTCCCGTTTTGTCATTTTTAATAAATGAATAATAGATTGAATCTGTTTAAACATAATGTAGTTTCAGTTTCCCAGACAATAGCATATGGAACATTTAATAATGAGATGATGTAAATAAGAAAAAGTGGTTCTCACTTGGCCATATGGTTTTACTTTCTGTGAAAATATAATCTTTGCTCAGAGTTATGGTATTCATTTTAGATTTCAAGATAATTTATTTCCTTTGTTAATGTTATTTAACACTTCTCCAGAATATTTATGTAATTGGAAAGACATTCCAATAATTGTATTAGAACATTCTGATAGTAAATATATCAATGGGAGTTAAGGAAATGTCAAGAAACTGAGAATTTGTGGGAGGGTTTATTCAGATGTCTCCTTAAGCTAGGTAACATAACTGGAGGGTAGCAACATGAGGAAGATGATTATTGCAAATGCCTGAAAGTTGAACAAAGGAAACACACACCCTGCTAACTCACTCTCAGAGTCAAATGACAGTCCCATTTTCCCGCTCTCTAGATGTTTCTAAATCTGTTCAAAGATAAACTAGTCTACAGAAAATCAGTGATATCAGTAGTGTTTTCTTAAACTCTAATGTTAGCTATCAAAAACATTTTTTGTATTTAAATTTATCTTTGGAATATAATTGACAGATAACATTGTGTGAGTTTAAAGTGTACAATGCGTTGATTTGATCCACGTTAACCTTCATCCCAGTGGTGATGAGGCCCACCAACAATTATACTCCTCTTTAATATATTTTTAACTTTCAAGTGATAGTCTTTACTAAGGGTAAATGTGCTCCATTTTATTAAGTCGCTAGGAAAGAATTTACTTTGAAGGAAATTGCTGGCGCAAGGGATTAAAAGAAAAGAATGAATCTCTTCAAAAAAAATGTGAATAATCTTCAATCCTGGGGTGACATTAAATTCTCATTCAGTAAATTCCAAAGTTGTAGAAAATTAAAAAAAAATGGTGTTTGAATTAAGATCTTTTTTGTGACCATAGCATTTCCATTATATTTAATACTTACTTTTCATTGAATAGGCTACCAAATTTTACATTCTTTTAAGGTTAGTTTATTTTAACATGGTAAATCTCTGTTGTGCTAACATGGAAAAATCTACAAGATATGTCATTAATTGAAAAAACAACAAGGTGTGTAAAAATGCTCTAATTGTGCAGGAAAAGAAATAAAAGTTAAATATGTATAGATACAAGCTTTTATATGCAAATTTCTGGAAGCTTACATAATAATTTGTATCAATCAGGGTCCAAACAAGAAGCAGATGGCACACTCAAATTTAGCTAATTTGAAGAAGGCTTATTTATAAATAAATTAGTCACAAAGGTGTGGATGGGTTTAGAAAACAGAAAGAAAGGGATAGCGCAAGATTTTTGACTATTAACAGTAGGACTGTTATCACTCCCAAGCCTGAAGGTTAGGAAAGCACTTAAAGATGGGGCAGGTTGTCAGAGGAACCGACCAGGTGATCAGAGCTTTGGTACTTTTAGTCCCACCCACTGACCTCCAGAGAGGATAACTTAATCTACCATGACTATGGAATGGAGCCTTCATAAAAACCCCAAAGAATAGTGTTCAGGGAGCTTCTTGGTTGGTGAACAAGTGGAGATTTGGAGAGTGTGATATTCCTGGAGAGGGAATTGAAGCTCCATTCCCTTTCCCACATACCCAACCCTATGCATCTCGTCCATCTAGCTGTTCCTGAGTTATATCCTTTTACAATAAACCAATCATCTAGCAAATAGCATGTTTCTCTGAGTTCTATGAGCCACTCTAGCATAGTAATCAAACCCAATAGGGGATTGTGGGAATCTCTAAGGAAAGCCAGTTGGTCAGAAACACAGGCAATGGCCTGGGTTTGTGACTTGTAACTGAAGTCTTGTAAGACTAAGCCCTCAGCCTGTGGAATCTGATGCTAGGTAGATAGTGTCAGTCTTGAATTGAATTCTCAGACATCCTGCTGGTATTTTAAGAATTGCTTATTGGAGGTGTGGGGAACACCTTCTCCCCCAGGCTGCAAACTGAGACTCAAAACAAAATTTGTGAATAAAGACCTTGACCTCACTCTCCTTCCTCTTTTCTCCAACTGGGACCCAATTAGCCAAACCCAACAAAACCAGTCCTGAGGAGCTCAATGTCCTTGTTAGGAGGTTCACTTGGGTCAGCTATCAAAACAAAGAAGAGGGAGAAGGTGGGAGGAGCAAGTCTAGAGAGACAAATGGAAGACATTTACTATGCTGCAATTAAGTGAGTTTCACCAGCTATGTAGTGTGACTAGCTTTTCCCTCTACATTTGTGGTTCTGCTTACTTATTGAGAATTGCACAAAGCAAGTGTTTCTAAGTAAAAAATTAACAATAACAACTTCTTTTTAGGAAGCCATTCACAGTTGGACTTAACTGCAAATTCAATTATAATTAAATTAGTTGCTCTATTATTACTATTAAACCTGGAATTATACCTAATAGACCAAACATCTTATATTTTTTTAAAGGATCAACACTGTTTAAAAGATTTGGAAATACTTTCACAATTTATTAAAGGGGTGCAAAGGAATTGGTCATGTTAACAAAATCAAATTGCTTCAGCAGTCTGTGTATGGGGACATGGTTGCCTTGTGAGTAGTAAGGAGGGTGGTTACCTAATTGATTATCTCCATTTTAGAGGAAAGAAGAATACATCTTGTATATAAATCATCAAGCCAGAATCTGAATCCAGTTCTGTTGATAACGTTAGGATAGTTAATATTAAGTAGGAGAGATAATTTAATAATTTGGTTTCAAATGTCACCACTGTCTCATTAATTTTATATTTTTGGCAAGTCACTTAACTTGACTAATTTAAAAAATAGAGATTATCATTAAAATATTTTCTCTTAAGGGCTAATATGAGGATAAATTGGTACAGTATCTGAGAAAACAGATAATATAAGCTGAAGCACATTATTTCACGCACCATACAGTTTGGGTTTCTGTCCGGCTGTCTCTCTCAGACACACACATAGACTCACACATGCAGGTGAATGTTCAGATATTCCTGAGAGTTGTTCCCTGGCCTATTTCACCTCCTGCCACAGTAGAAACTGGTTCTACTGGTCTTGCTTGCCATGAACAGTACAACAATGCTTTATAAGGCACCACAGCTTTCCTTAAGTTTGTTCATTGGATTGGACTACTGAAAATATTTTTGCAAATGCCACCTAAACAGTTGGGAAATTAAATACTTTGGCCTTTGTGAAATCTTTGGGACTTGAATATATTTCATTCTCTGTGTAACTTTTCCTCTCCTTTCTTCTGTCCTACTGAGAGCAGACTGAGGTTTTTCTTAACAGAGGTATTTTTGGCAGGAAGAAAAATCAGAAGTTGTCTGCATGACACCCTCCTTATTTGGCATTTGTTTCCTAAAACCAAACTGCTCTGAAGCAATAAGCCCAGGTTCTCCGGAGGAGGAAGAGATGGAAAGAAACATGAATGCAAAGGAAGAATGTCGTTCAGGCTAATAACAGAACCGGGAGACTGGGGAAAGTTAGTCTGGATGCAATTCTACGCTTAGGACAATCAAGGGAGCCCCTCAATCTGATCTGTAGAGATTTTCCAGTGAAGTATCAAGAATTTCAAGTGGAAAATCGGCATGGTTCTCAGGTTTGGCAAAGATTTATGAGTCAGGGAAGCAGCAGGGCAGAGGGAACTCAGGGGAAACATGTGAAGGAAGCCTGTTGGTCTCTTAGAGTGAAGGAGTGCACTCTGATGATTAAGGACGACAGGGGCCTTCCTAGGATTATTTTTGCTGCTGCCTGTGATGTTGAATTTTCTACCTGTCAAGTAGAAAATAGACATGCAATTAAACCTAGATTGTTTTGTTTTTTTTAAATAATTAGGTTGAAATTAAGATGTTTCTTACTTGGAGAAAGTGAACTTTATTCTCATACATCTCCAATACAAAGTCTGCACCTGGGGCTGGAGGAAAGCAGTTTAAGTCCAGAGCTTTCTCTCCTTAAGGGAGTAGCTAAGGGGGACACCAGTCTTTGGAGACATTGACCTGCACTGATATTGTAAGGAGCCTACACTGAATTTTAGACATGCTACTGTATGTTGTATTGGTTTGAATTGTGCATCCATTCAGGTTGAATAAAGAGGCCCCCACCCTGACACTATTAGGTGATTTCTTTCAAGTACTCTTATATGCTTAAAAAAAAACAGGTTTATTGAGGTGTACCTCACACATTAAGAAGTACAATTTTGTAAGATTTGACATAGGTATGCTCCCATGAACCCATCAATAACAGGAAAAAACCTGGCAAATTCTTAGGCATGCGGAAATAAAACAATACACTCTTGAACAACCAATGGGTCAAAGAGGAAATCAAATGGGAAATTAAAAAACAAACAAACAAAAAAAAACAACAAACTTGAAGCAAACATTATTTGCTTCTTGATATTCAGTGTCTATATTTTTAGTTGTGTCCAGTGGGAAGGTCGTCTAATCCCAGCTACTACATCTTTGTAAAAGCAGAAATGACTACTTTTTCCTTTGCTTTTAAACCAATGATGGCTTAATACCTTAACTAACAAATGCATTACTAAACATCTGCTACTTGTCAGACACTGTGCTATTAGATGTCACACACATTATACCAAAGTTTTTTGAGTCATGGATTTCAGGAAGAAATGTGTGATTCCAACTTTTTCTACTTTTAACTTGTGTTTTTTTACCCGAGGATACAACTCAGATGTGCTCCTATAAAATAAGGGCAGGTATTTGTATGCATATGAATCCTTCATTGAAGAGGAAAATGTTTTCCTTCAAATTATTGGTCCCTTTTTAAAAATACTTCAAACTGAGGGAATTGAATTGGTCATACTACTCAGGGTATTTTATCATCATTGGCCCATTAAACTCCCCTCTCAAGCTCTTTGGAGTTTCCCTTCCCCCTCCCTCTGTTAGTCTTTCCTCCCTTTTTTCTTTCCTTCCCTCCCTCCGTTCCTCCCTCCCTCCCTCCCTCCCTCCCTCCCTGTCTCCCTCCCTCCCTCCCTCCCTCCTTTCCTTCCTTCCTTCCTTCCTTCCTTCCTTCCTTCCTTCCTTCCTTCCTTCCTTCCTTCCTTCCTTCCTTCCCTCCTCTCTCCTTCCCTTCCAACTCCCTCCTGCCTCTCTCCTTCCTTCCTTTATTCCCTAGACATTTTTCTTCCATCCCTCTCTAGTGATGACAATTCCAATATGTTTATTATGCATTTTTAAAGTTTGTGTTCTTTTAAAATATATATTGGTTATATATAAGTATTTTGTGTTTATATAGGGTATATTGTGTTTTGCATGTCCTGGTTTGGTTATGCCTTGTTTTCACTCAGACCAATGTGTGTAAGAGCCAGCCATGCATGCTCTGTTTGTGCGCGCTTATTTCTTGCCTCTAACTGCTATCTGACGTGCATCCATTACATTTCTCCATCTGCTTTCCATGTAATGGGCATGCAGATTGCCGGTAATTTTTTTCACCACAACTCAGGATACAGTATTGAAAATGCTAATAAGTGCCTCCCCCCCACTTATGTAAACAATTCTCCATTATGTTTTCCTGGGAGCAGAATTGCTAAGAGAAAATATATACATAGAAATATTTTGAATGTGTCCTGAACAGGTTGTAATTCAGTATAGATTCCACAGTCTACAGTAGTGCCACCACCAGTGTTTGAGAATTGCTGTATTCTACCCATGTGCATATTAAGAGTTGTCCAGCATTTAAAGTTTTGACAGAGAAATACGCATAACCTATTTGCATATTTCTGATTTCTAATGACTTTGTGCATCCCTTCGTATGCTTTTTAGCATTTTAGTATTTCTCTTCTATAAAATATAGTTTATAACCTTTGCTCATTTGTCTGTTGGAATTGCTATATATTTCTTGTTGATTTGCAGGACCTCTTGTTTTTCTGGGAATGATGGCTATTTATCCATTGCCAATTTTGGATATGCAAATATTGTCTCCCATTCTGACATCCTACTAATTTTGTCTTTAGTGCTCTTCACTCACAGAGTTATTAATTGTGAGATGATTCAGTTAGTCCTTTTGAAAAGCCTATTGGTAAGAAGTTTTGCATAAGTATTCCTTTTTCCTAAGGCAGAAATATTTTGTACTGACTTCATAGTTTACCTTTCCCTTTTAGGTGACTGATTTAATAGAAGCTATCTGGTGGCACATAAAGATAGAGTTTGAGTTTTCTTTATACTGTGAGCCACTTTTTATAGATTGAACAACCTGGTCTTGCCCTTCTGATTTGCAGTAACATATTTATGGTATTTATGTCCCCATATATACAGTCTGCCTCTAAGTTCTTTAATCAATTCCATCTACATATTTTTTCTTCAACCAAATGGCACTGTTTTTATTATTAGGGCTTTGTGGTATGACTTAGTTCTACAAGATTGATATAGAAAAAAAGGCTAATAATTTAAAGTTTGTTCTTGTATGTCTCGGGCTTCTGTATATATTTTCCAGTTCTATCCTTCCCTTAAGTCATCTAGGAGTTCTTTTGTTTTTATTTCAACAATTATATGTTTAAGATATAAATACTTCAAGTTACTCATTTTTGTTGCTAATATTGTGCTTTATTTTGAGAAAAAAAAAAAGAATGTTTGCCGGCTGCGATAATTCTGCTTCAAATATTCCTGTTGGTCAACTTCTTTTAGGTTGTTTGTCTTCTGAAGATATATAGTTTTGGGCCTGCGGGTTCAATTTCTTTCATATTATCAGATATGGGCTGTTAATATGAGTTGAAGGTCAGAGCCTTTGTGTGTGTGTGTGTGTGTGTGTGTGTGTGTGTGTGTGTGTGAATCTTAGCCAGTTTAATCATTCTTATTTTCTGTGAGTCCATCATAAAAAGGATGTTGTCAGAATTGAAGCAGTGATGCTCAAAGGGCATTTTTCTTAATTTCTCAGAGCTCTGGCATCACCTAAGGGCACCAGCATGGATGGCCTCGGCATTTGGTTGCAGGATTTTATTCTGAAGAAATAAGGTTATCATGACCCAAGGCAGTGACAAAACCTAAAACATTTTCTCCAAGCTGTCTTCCCTCTGCAGGCTCTAGACAGCTATGCACTGTCTAAATGCACTAGTCCAAGAAAATATTGTACCTCCCTGTGAATGTCTTATTTGTATTGTTGCTTGGTTACTTGCATTTTCTTGTTATTGTTTGCTTGATGGGTTAGTTATGGGTATCGAAGTTTCACTCCTGCCTTTAATTTTTCCAGAGTTGAGTTTTGGGGAAAGAGTCATACACTGCTTTATGCCATTTTGCATGAAACTTGAACTTTCTCTTTAATCATCTTTCTTATGATGTCCCTTTCAACTTGCCAATGCAGAAAAAGATTGCTTATTTCACCATATACTCATAGGCCTTTAACAAATTTGAATTCACTCATTTAATTTTTTTTTTTTATCCTCACCTGAGGATAGTTTTCCATTGATTTTTAGAGAGTATAAGAGAGAGGGAAAGACAGAAATATTGATGTGAGAGAAACACATCAATGGGCTACCTCCTACATGAGCCCCCACCAAGGCCTGGGCTGGGGAGGAGCCTGCAACCAAGGTATATGCCCTTGACCAGAATCAAACCTGGGACATTTTGATCTACAGGCCAACACTCTAGCCACTGAGCCAAACCGGCCAGCGCTCACTCATTTAATATTATTGAGTTAATTTTTAATCCAAAATTGTGCCCTTTTTTTCTTATTTTTAAGAAATATTTTACTTCAGGAGTTCTTCTAGTACCTGGCATGACATATAGAAACTAACAATAATAAATTTGATAAGTATTTTGTTGTCAAGTGTTATCTAATTGAGTCCTCATATCAGCCTATTAGTTTAGATAACATTTTCACCATTTCTAGGTAAATAAATCATTAGAAAAATAACTTTTCCTGGATCTTAGAGCTTGCATTTGGAACAAGCTTTGAATTGCCTCAGAATATGGGCTGGTAGCTACTAAAATCTGATTTTGATGTCTCTTATAACCTGGAAAACACTTACTGGTAAAAAGTAAGGACATAAAAAAAAAGAAACTAAAAAGCAAAAAGGAAAGAAAGTTGATTTTCTCTATTTCCTTTTGCCACAGATCACAGTTCAAAGCTCTATCCCAGTAGAATTAATCCACTTTGCCAGATTTGAGTTTATTCTATCTCATGTCACCTGCTAGGTGGCGTGTACCAGGGGAACATGAAACTACAGGCCTGACCTACCAGTCCCAATAAAGACAAAGTCTTCATACTAAGATCCAGGACCAATTACTTATATCACTAATGCCCTGGTGCCCATATAAAAGTTTGTAAAGTATTGCATTCTGGTAAGAACTGCTGTTCTACTGTTGAATGTCAGATGCATTATTCATAATGCATGGCAGTAAAGCTGAATAATTAATATCTCAATATCACTGATAATCCACCCTCCCTTTCCACATGCCAATATGCAATTTGGAAATTCTTTTTGATGCATGCCTAAAGTGTATATCACGCTGTGCAAGAGTTTTGCATCCTGAAAGATAGATATAAATCTGAATCATAGCTATTGTGAGTCTTATAACTCAGCAATTATTTCTTCCAAGACCCCATAAATAAAAATGAGAAAGTTTACCTATATACTTTTTTTTTTTTGAAAATTGGAGAGTTGGTACAAGTCTAGTAAACTATTCATTTTAAAAGAATGGTTATTGAATTGAATGCAATAACAGCTTAATATATGTGTAGAAATTTACCCTCTTGACAATGCAATTTGAAAGCTGAATTGTTTTCAAATTGGACTGGTAAAAATTATAGGAAGGTATTTTTTTCATTAAGGGATAGAATTCCCAGTCCTTGGATGACTCTGTACCTTAGAATTAATATTCCTTAAACAGCAAGATAATAGTTGCATATTATTTATTATTATATAAAATTTTAAATTTTAAGTTAAAAGGTAATATCTGCTACCTTTTAGCCATTGTAATCTACTACCATTCATTAATATTTCCATCACTATTAATTACATTGAATGCCTAAAGTATCTATGCCACTCTAATAAGAGTTCTCATTCCTTCAGAACACTGACTTTTGATCCACACTCAGATAAGCAACTATTATAATAATGAGGCAACAATTAACTATCACAATGATATTATTTATAAGAAACAGCCAACATTTTCTGAATTCCAATATGTATAAGGCATAATCTCATAAATCTATTAGTCTCATATCCAGTTAAGATTATAATGAGAATTAAAAAAAATACCACAAAAGCATAGGGAGGGACTAGTAGTAGAAACCCAAAATAAGCACCCTTGTCAAATTAATTTTAAGTTAGGGTGACAGCCATGAAATATAAAAATAGATATAGAAATAGCCAAGTTGATTAGAAAAAGGGTTTCTGAATTAGCGCCATTTGGAGGTAGCTATCAAATTCTGATTCTGTTCTGACATACTAGGAAATGTGTCATAGTTACACCCCAGGCCATTTAGATAGCCTTTATCTCATGGTAGCCAGGTTTCCCAGGGAAGCATTTTTATTCCTACTGAGAGCCAGAAAGCCTACGGCAAAGAGACCCAAATCATCTCTTCAGAGAAATTCATCCCCAATATGACCAAGAAAGGATTATTGCCACTTGTTTGTGGAGGAGAGCTCCCTGCTGTTCTCTGCATGTGAGTCACTGTTGCTCACTCTCCCTGAAGTTGTGGAGGTTTTTCTTTGTTCCTTTAACAAGAGAACGTTTTAATTCATTTGGTGTTCCTTTAGTCACCGAGGTGGCATTTTCTACTAACCTCCACACTTTGAAATGGCTACAGTCAAGTTTTAGATCATAATCCTCATAATACCATCACTAAGGGTAATGGTTTTCAAGCAGTTCAACTGCAAGAGAAAGCCCGGGGAAAGAGAGATGGGAGGGTAGTTCCATTGAAAGGTAAGAATCTCCTGTGAGTGGAAACAAATCCTTCGTGCATTGACTGAACCCCATCTGGACCTTTCCTATTGACAAGGTAAAGGCATTTCTGAGGACGGTGTAATCAGGAAAGAAAAACCCCATTTCCTCCAAATTGAAGTGAATGGCCAAAGCTACTGCTTGAAAGAACGGCCTCTTCAGAAGACAGGGCAGAAGAATTGGCTATGTCCCTCCTTCTCCTTCAACTATGTACAGTTATCAGAACTGTCAGCTGTTTCTGTCATCACTAGAAACAGCTGCTTTGAGCAAGGATGAGAGAAGAGGTCAATAGGATGGTGTGATTCTGTGGAAAAGGATCATTAAATACCTGTTACTCATTCAGCTTTCAGCTCCAGCATTCCCCAAATAACTCACATATTTGTAAGGCATACCTGCATGGGTTTCACTGAGTATTTTGCCTTTAGCATAAGTGCAAAAAGGTAGTGTCACTACCCCAAGAGATTCCCCATGGGGCTCTAATACATTAGAGCGTGTCCTACGTCATAGTCTGATGGACAGTGTCTCTAGGTTAACATTCCTTCCTGTTATTTTACACACGTTGGCCGGGAAAGATTGAAAAATAGTGACAGGTATTCCAGCATTCCTTGATCCAACTCAGAGCAATGCTTAGAATTATATTCACATTTTTCCATCGTATGAATATGGAGTCTCAGTATTAATGGTGGTTTTTCATTATCATTCAAAGGAAATTGCTTCTGTTATTCTTTAAAAATACATAAAATGTAATAAAAATAATCAATTTCTCATGCATAAAACCACCAGAATACTACTACTATGCATATTTAATCTTTATGCATTTGCCTAGTTTTGCAATGAACGTATGTCTTGGTGGGTCTGATTATATTTGCCACATTTTATAACTCTTTCACAATCATCAGAGAAGCTAAGCAAGTACTCTCTGACTACCAGGAAATTAGAGAAATCAATTTTATCAAATATATAGGAAAAATGATAAATCAATCACCAGAAAAAATGTTGGTAAATCAATCCACAAATGTAGATATGTGTGAAGCATTTTGGCATGAACTGGCTAGAACAGTCTACACAGAACCTGGCTTTAGATCCTTCTTAAGTACCAAACACTCAGAATATAATTTTAAGATTGCACACCATTAGCACTTTGGATTTTAAAATGATATTCCTCCTCTTGTTTACCCCATTAATTAGATAGCTTAAATCACTATTCCCCAATTCTAATTAAGCAACTTTCCCATTAAGGGTCTGCCCTGCCTCTGCATTAGTCATCAAACAGCTGCATGTAATTCACGTTGCTAAGATCCTTTCTGGGTTTAAAATTGTAAGATGGGCAAGGATAGCCATCGGCAAAAGTAAATTCAGGGTAATATTAGGCAGGTTTATTTGTTCTAAACACTATGCTTCCATAGAAAAGGTCACCCCAATGACATTTAAAGTGGAAAGAAAAGTTCAAGTTTGGGATGAGGGCACATCAGTGTCAACAGAGAGCTGAGGGCTCCTCAGGCAAGTCTCCATCAGCGTGGAGAGGAAATGAGGAAAGTCAGTCTGACTTTTCCCTCCAGAGGTGAAGTGCATCTTATGACGGTGAGTGCCACCTAAGTTTGATCTTGAACTCTCTTGTGATGATTTTTGAGAGGAATTATCAGTCAAGTGGTATGGTCAGGAGAAAGGCAATGCGGAGAACAGGGAAGGCTAATTTAATTGCCTTTGTTCCTCAGTGACACAGCTTAAATTGAGCCTGCATTTCTGAGAGCACAGGGATATTTGCATGCTTGGATTTTCATAAATGGGAAATGAACTCAAAGCACTTGGCCTACCGATAATGTACCACTTTATATTTGAAGGACAAAAAATACAAGAGGGAGTTAAGGGAATCTGAAAATCCATTTTTTTTTCTCTCATTTTCTCCTAATTTTTGAGGGTGAGCCTAGTGAAGTTGAATTTAAATGTGAAATAAAATGTACTGTATATAATGTAAAGGTGAAAAAAATGTCAAAAGCCAGAAAACATACCCTAAATATATATTCTTGAGAAAGAACAATAACTCGTGAGTATTAGTAAGGGAAATCAGTTCCCTTCCTGATGATTCATTTATTAACATACTAAAGATCTTTTGAAACTTGGTCAGTACCCAGATAAATTCTGCCACTGAAATGTTATGTAGGAGACACTTTGTCTATATGACTAAGTTATTACCAGGGAAATAATTCTAAGCTGTTCTAGGAAAATAAGAAAAAACTGGAAAATCTCCAATAATATTCAACTCTTGAAAGACTTGGAACACTTTTCACTAAAAATCTGGTAGTACTGTGATTTCCTGGAGCTGGACATAATTAAAACACGTACAAAGGCAATTGACACTCCTGGCTTCCAAATCTCCCTGTAAATTTAAATGATATTTGAGTTGAAATTTTTCTCTATTCCTTGGAGTTTATTGTCACTTGTCTCCTATCTATAATCATTGTTTGAGATTTTATTAATGTTCAATTGAATCTAAGTAATAAAAAGTTACCTACCACTGTCAAACTTTGGTGCAATATTAAAGAAGAATGTCCGCAATTATCTGAACACTCCCCCACTTTTAATTACATATTTACATTAGGCCAGATTTTCTTCATATACTTTAACTAAAGACCACATCACAATGGATGGAATGCAGAGGGGACATGTGAATTCACCTATCTTCTAGAAAACTCTTCTGTGAAAAAGATTTGCAAATTTGTAAAACAAAGCCATTATTCTCACTGTTTGTTTGTTTTTTTATTTTGTTTTGGAAAATATATTTATTTTATAAACAAACAAACAAACAAACAAAAAGTTAATGAAGCTATTATAACACCAAATCCTAACTCAGTGGAGTTTTTGAGCAATACAAATTTATAAAATTCAAATAAGTGAAACATCAATAAATGCAAACTATTGTTGCAACTTGTAGCGAAAACAATAAATAGCATCATTTTTTTTTCTGCTCAGTTGGAATCAATTAAGAAAAAAAAATGGGATCTGATGCCGGGAGCCGGTCCATCCTTGCTGTTTCAAGGGACCTGGCATATATGGCATACTTTTCTTAATATGTTTGCTCACCTTCTTGGCGCTGTGTTTTAACCAAAGTCACCTCTCCGAGAAAGGTTGAATCCCCAGGTAGGGATTTTCCCCTGAAGTTAGGGAGGGAATAAAACCCCTCAACTAAGTGCCAGGCGGGTAATTAATCCCTTTAACTACGAACAATCATGCTTAAACTACATAATCTTTTCTCCCTGGAATGGAGATAAGAAACGCCCTAACCTTTGTAATAGAGATTGATAGGATTGAATCAACTGGTATAAATACAGTTGTAACAAGACAGCAAGACACAGAACTCAGAATCTAGAGACAGAGACAGAACTCAGAACACAGAACTCAGGAGACAGAATTCAGAAGACAGAACCTACACGGAGCCTAGAGACAGAAGAACTTCGCTGGCGAGAGCATGCCAGAGGATCCTGGACCGGGACTGGCCTCGGAGCCTAGAGACAGAGCCTAGCAGGAGAACATGGCAAGGGATCCTGGACTGAACCTGACTACAGAGATTGGCAGGAGAGCCTGACTAGAACCTGGCTACTGAACCTGGCTAGAGGAACCTGGCTATGATGATCACCCGAAGGCTGCCTCCGTGTCATTCCTTCTTCGCCGACTCCGTCCACACCTTTGGGGACCCCTGGACCCGCTGGGGCTGGACCCCGGCATATGGCGCCCGAACAGGGACCCCCTAAGTAAGCCCCCCTCCCCCATTGAGAACCCCCACACTCGGGACGGATCAGACTCCACCATAGGAAAAGGGTGGATAGTCTTCGCCGACTCCGTCCACACCTTTGGGAACCCCTGGAACAGGATTCCCTTAGGTAAGCCCCCCCCATTGAGAACCCCACACTCGGGACGGATAGGACTCCACCAGGGTGCTACAGACCCCCCTATAGAGGATAAGTAGGGTAAGAAGGTGGATAGTACAGAACTTAGATTGAGAAGATGTGCCATACTGAGTCCAAAGAAAGAAGACTCTGTATTGATTCTTAGATTGAGAAGATGTGCCATACTGAGTCTAAAGAAAAAAGACTCCGTATTGATCTTTTAACATATATGCTTGTTAGCAGAGGAATTAAGGTTACTCCCAGTCAGACAGAACATTTTATACAAGAAATACGTCCATGCTTTTCTGAGGAAGGAAAGGTGCCAGAAAGGTAAATGTAGAGGCATGGGAGAAGGTAGGCCCAAGGAGCCTTATCCTTAACCCCACTGCAGCCTTTCCACCCCAGGAAAGTGCAGGATTGGCAAGCTCTCCCTGGGGTGATAGATCAGGACTCAGGTAATAGCAGAAAGCGCCAATCCTACTCTTAAAATGGATATAAGAGAGCATTTCGGGTTTTTCTTTTTAATGCTTGCTTTTTAAAAATAAAAAAGGGGGAATTTGCCGGGAGCCGGTCCATCCTTGCTGTTTCAAGGGACCTGGCATATATGGCATACTTTTCTTAATATGTTTGCTCACCTTCTTGGCGCTGTGTTTTAACCAAAGTCACCTCTCCGAGAAAGGTTGAATCCCCAGGTAGGGATTTTCCCCTGAAGTTAGGGAGGGAATAAAACCCCTCAACTAAGTGCCAGGTGGGTAATTAATCCCTTTAACTACGAACAATCATGCTTAAACTACATAATCTTTTCTCCCTGGAATGGAGATAAGAAACGCCCTAACCTTTGTAATAGAGATTGATAGGATTGAATCAACTGGTATAAATACAGTTGTAACAAGACAGCAAGACACAGAACTCAGAATCTAGAGACAGAGACAGAACTCAGAACACAGAACTCAGGAGACAGAATTCAGAAGACAGAACCTACACGGAGCCTAGAGACAGAAGAACTTCGCTGGCGAGAGCATGCCAGAGGATCCTGGACCGGGACTGGCCTCGGAGCCTAGAGACAGAGCCTAGCAGGAGAACATGGCAAGGGATCCTGGACTGAACCTGACTACAGAGATTGGCAGGAGAGCCTGACTAGAACCTGGCTACTGAACCTGGCTAGAGGAACCTGGCTATGATGATCACCCGAAGGCTGCCTCCGTGTCATTCCTTCTTCGCCGACTCCGTCCACACCTTTGGGGACCCCTGGACCCGCTGGGGCTGGACCCCGGCAATCTGACAGATGGAGATCAAAAGAGCACTAAGAATACTGATAAAGCCTAAAATTGTAAAAATGGTCTTTTAGTCTGTTAGCCAGTTGGGCTTGCTTAGACTACACCCTGAAATGGACTCTGCCCGCCCAGTTGCAAGCATGACTGGAAACTTACACGACTTCCTCATGTAAGCTGCCCCTGAAAAGCTTTAAGAAAGGTGATGCAGAGAGTACATATGCTCTTCTAGTAGGTGTATCAGAAAGAGAGAGAGGATGGGGCTGAGTCAAACTTGTTAATTCTCCTCTCTTACTCTCACCCATGAGAAAATGTACTATTTATTCTGTAGGCAAAAGTGAATCTAAAGACGGAGAGGTCATATTTTATTCTAATTGTAAGAAGTACTATTGGTAGTATTTACTGGGGCTCAAAAAATAATAGTAATAACAATAACCTCTTGAGATTTCTGAACACGCCTATATTTGGAAGGAGGCAAATGAACTGTACCTTTCAATATACCGCTTTTGATACCGACCAGTATTTGTCAACTCATGCTAGTATATACTTAAAAACACATAGTTTTCATAGATTTAAAAATGACTTCAATGATTGCACATTTATATATTTTGAATCACTTTTTTTTGGTAATGATTGAATATTATATTCTTTCCCAAATAATGAAATTGGGTCAAACTATAATCTCAGAACCACAATTTATGGTTCAGGAGTAGAATACAATCATTTTATTATTTTCCCAATTTAATTCTCTAAAATCCTATGGCATGCTAAAACTAATGATATTTATTACATTCATTTTTAAATTCTTAATATTTTCTGAATTTGGAGCTATTTTTTTAAAAAAGCTTACTTATTTGGATTCCTAAATTTTTAAACTTAGATGATTTGGGATAATCACTGGTACTAAAACTATAAATTATCATCTTTATTTTTTAACAGCTTATATCTGCCTGTTGCAATTTTGACTAATCTATTTGTTTAGAAAGCAATTGATCTATGTAGTTGTATGTGCTTAGCTCTCAGCCTGCTGGTTCACATATTTCTTTCTTATTTCCCATTATTAACTTCCACAGCTATAATAATAAAAGCATAATATGCTAATTAGACCGGTTGTCCTTCCAGTGCTTTGATGAAAGCCAGTTCTGGCAGTGGGGGTGGGAGGAAGGAAGGCCTACTCTTGCACGAATTTCGTGCATCAGGCCTCTAGTATTATTATAAGAAGAATGAAAAAAATACAACTCGCAGCTGTGGTCCTCTCCTCATGTTCTACCTTTGAAAATGTTCTTATTCTAACTTCTTGAGGTACCCCTACTCTTGGCCCTTGTTCTGGGGTCCTTTACTTAGCTTATTAACAGTTCAGTTTTGTTGAGTATTGATTTTTGAGGCAGCTCAACTTCAACCAGCATCAGTGTCCAAAAGGACCACATCCAAATGTAACAGCAGTTTGAGATAAGATGAAAATGTCATGGGAATCTCTAAAGCAATATCCAGAGGTGACAGGCCATTACTCCTCTGCATCCTTACTTGAAATGGCACAAAATTAGTAGGATCTCCACTACACAGTCAGTAAACTGCTCAGGGAATTATTTACATTTGAGAGTCTTCTATAATATAAACGACTGCACCGACGAGTTTAACAGAAAGTGATAGGAAACTGAAGACACATGTTCAAACCCTGAAGCGATCCCCATTCTTAATATGATCCCTGACAGTTATTTAAATCATTTCAGGTTAAGTTGCTTTATTTAAAAAAGAGAGGAGAAGTGAGCTATTTATAATGGGTATCACTTATTGATTACTGACTATATCTAGGCTTCTCTACATTACTTATATTCATTATGTTATTTGATCCTAAAAATGATTGTATGAGAGATGTAGTCATATTATCCCATTTTACATTTGAAGAAACAGAATTCCTAGAGAAGCAAACATATTCTGGTGGGCACATATGTGGCAAATGGTGGAGGCAAAACAGAAATTCAGGTCTGTCTTCCTTCAGAGTCTGTGCTGAAGGGTTAAGATTCTAGTTCATGTTAACAACCTATGATTATTAGTTATTTTGGTGGTGTGTATTGTTGATGGGAAACAATAAAGGGTTTCTTGGCTAACAGGGTGACCTAGCATCTCTTGCAGCACTTAGATACTTTCAGGCAAGAGGAATAGCATTTTTAAAAGACTATACGCCACATGTATCTTCATTTATCTTCCTTCTTTTAGATTGGAAGCTTGTTGTAGTCATATTTCTGGAATAAATATGGTACAGGACTTAGTATATTACAGTGACTGAATATAATGTGGGGATAATTGAAAAAAGGCAGGGGAATCATCCCTGATTAAATTTGTAAATGGCTGTCTGGAGAACCATTATAATTTATGAGGATTTGTTGCTCAGAGAGTAAATAATACCAGTGACAGCATTTCCTCAGAGAACAGAATATCAAATCTGCTGCAGAGTAAGTGCCAGTACTTTCTCTCTAAAACACAGTTGGGGAGAAAGAGCAGTACTGACGGCCCTCCTGGCTGCTTATGAGCAGAGGGACAGCGCTGAGCTCTCGGGGCAGTGGAACTACAAACTCCTGCTGCTCGAACAGCCTTACATTCCCAGAACATAACTGGGTGGGGTACGTTGTCTAGATAAGCAAACTCCATACAATTACACTCGCCATTTCTGTTGTATGGAGAACTGTCTGCTAATTTCATATAATAATCTTCTGTATTGTAATAATAATGATTTTTTTTTTATAAAAAAAACATCCACTGTATAAACTGCAGCAACACTGTATTCATGCCACATAAAAAAAGTGACAGGTACTTTGCAATTAGCATTTGTGAGCATCTGGTAATGTAGATCGCACATTGAAAATTATAATGTGTGGCCCTATAGTTTAGAGCTAACTCTAAGGTACAGATTCTAGCAGACTTCATTCCACCTTTAGCTCTCGCGTGGCATATAAATTGAAAGCTAGGCAACTTCTCATTCAAATGAGTTATTAAAACTTGAAACCCGGGATCTCACACTTAGAATCTGGTGGGGTCGGCACATATGAAGGGTAGTTTATGAAACATGCAGTGCTTTTGGTCAAATGTTAGCTACATATACTGATGTTGCCATTTTAATTGATACTTGCCGTTTTTAACAGGCATTTGTTGTATGAAATAAATGACTGTTCTGTTCAGCTCACAAGATCTAGCCCTTATTGGAATCTTATTACATAGCTTTAATAACCATTTGACATTTAGCAGTTCCTAGCTAACAATAGCACAATGATTCGTATCTCCTGAATGGATTATAAAATCCTAGAGGGACGTCATGTTCTACATTCATTATATTAATTGATTAATTAATCTGACACAAAGTTAGGATGTAGTAGGATTAGTAAATACCAGAGGATTGATGAGCCAAAATTCATACTTCATAGGTAGAGAGATATATATTTGTTAGTTGCATTTTTTTGGTAAATTGGATATAAAATGAAGTCGAATATGTAAATCATTCAATGCAGTGCCTGTAATAAAATAGTTCATATAATATAGATGTTTTTCTTTGTTCCTTAATTTTAAGTCTCCTAAACAGGTGTGAATGGAAAACAGGCATATAATTTTCTCTCTTGGCGAGGTGTTTGTTTTCTGTAGGCAGAATAGACACAGCAGGATGGAGTCATTACAGGTAGTACATATAACAAACCGTGCTCATGCTCAATCCTATCTCCAGTAGCCAACTCTGAAACCCGCACACGCAGGCCCAGCAACAAAGGAAGATCCCCACGTATTCTGTGGGGAACAGAGCATCACAATGCATTGCTTTCTGGGGGATAATGTGATACAGGTCCAGCTTTAGGGAGAAACCCAACAACAAAAAAAGCACGCTGGCTTCTCATTTTGCATTTTACAATGATTTGTCCAAATTCTGTTTGGTTGATTGCACCAAATTGTCTTGTTTTTGAAAAACAGCACAAGATTAAAAGGAAGCTCTCTGCAGATGAAGAAAAAACGCTTCGGGGGTGGGGGGGCGGGGGCGAGAAGAGCTGAAAAGGAGAGGAGGCACTACTAATACAGCCGGTTATATGATGATTCTCTTCACAATTTGTTTCCTGAGAGCCCGGTGGCAGCTTTTGGAACTTGGTTGGCCACAGCACGTACAGGATTACAGAGTAATCAAAGCAGTCTTTATCACACAAAATTAGCGGCTTCCTGCTGCAAGGAAGCAAGCTAGTAAACAAACAAACGTATCCTCGGAGGTCAGCAATACTTGAGAATTAATTCCACCTCCTTGGAGGCCACGTGTGCCGTAACTCAGAGCAAATGATAGTATATTACCCTCCAAGTCCATAACCTTCGAAAATAAAAGCCTAGTCGGTGCTTGACTTACAGGAGCAAAATAAGCTTACAGTGCATGGGTCTCTGTTGTTTGGCAAATAGTCAATAAAACTGTACCTTATGACTTTCTCTCCTAAAGGTCTAATCAAAACAATTTATTTTAGGCATGTAAAGCCTGCTTTTCAGACTGTAGCTATTGTCAGCATGTGCAGCGGCATCAGCAATAGTTGGTGCCGTTTTTGGATTGAGAGTCTCAGAGCTCCCCCATCTGTCTCAGTAATGGTTGGATTTCGTACGAGATCAATACAGCATGTCAACTACAGTGCAGGATTTTCCTCCTCTCTTGTATAATAGCAATTTCCCTACATCCAATCTGGCCCGGCATAAAAGCAACATCTGAGGATGTGATGCGAAGGATCTGGAGCTGATAGAGCTCGGAGAGCATTCGCTACAGGACACTAATTGCTGGGGGTCAAGCATTCAGGCATTTAACGTCTAAAGATCCAGCCACAAAAAGAGAACATCTTTCCACGCCAGACGTTAACTTGCTTGTCTCTAGGAGCGTAGGGCAGTGAGTTGAGGTGAGAGAGCGAGAGATCTGAAAACAAAGCCGCTGCTTATTTTTGCCGGAGAGTAATCTGGCTGCTCGGGTTGGTTCCTTCAATGTATTTCTCTCTCATCAGCAGTGGGAGAGGAGAATTGTATGTGATGTGTTTGTCTTGGTAAAAGGTATAACTAGGTCCTGGGGGGAGACAGAGTGTTTTGCTTTGTTTCTGCTCCAGTTCTCTACTGAGAAATAAAACCAAGAGGATTCAATTCTTTTCCTCGCAATGGACTTGGAGCTGCCATGACTCACTGCTCCGAGCCACACAGAGCTGATTGTTGTGTATCACTGCCCCTTAGTGGTTGGCCAATAGCAAACTTTTTTAACACCCACTGAACATCGCAGGCTTATAGAGAAATAGAGCGTGCAGGCCCTCCTCTCTGCTGCTTAGAGCAGGCAACAGAGACTTACCGCTCATGCCTACCCCTTTCTGAGAGGATGTTTTGTTTCTGGGCGTCAGTGTAATGGAGAGGAAAGGACAAGTACTCTGGGTCTACCGGTCTGAGATCATCTCTCCCTGCTGTGAGATCTTGGGAAGGCCGTTTAACCCCTCCCCGCTTCTTCATTTTCTCCCTCCAAAATAGAACCAGCAACTACCTGCCTGCCCTGATGCTGCCGGATGGACCCAGACAATGCCGGCGGCCCACCGGCCAAGTATCTGCCATGGCTTGGCCTCCTTAATGATGATCATTATTGAAATAGAAATTTAGGAAGCATGTGATGTCTCCCACTACCTGGTGAGACCAAGAGCATGTGAGCATGCTGTGCACATCCCTGCAGCCTCTGTGGGGTGACAGGTACAGCCTGTTTTGGAGGGAACCCGAGGAACACTGCAGCACAGGGGTTCCTCCCTTGTGTAAATCTCCTATCAGTTTCATTGCTGTGGTTGGTGGGTTAGATTTGCTTCTATGAAACAGTATTTTAATGCAATTCCCTACGTGGTAGCCTACTGTTTTGGGCAGGCGGTGTGCAAAGAAAAACTAAGTAATATTAATGATTTCATGAAGCAGCTTCTAAGTTAGTGAAAGAGACAAAAATATAAACTTATCTAGATAGAAATTAGACTCTGCTAAATTAAAGACATATCATTAGTGCTATGGGATTATGGAGGAGACCGTCATAGACAACCTCATAGCAGTTCCTGTAAAGAAGGTAGTATTTGTAGTGGTACTTAAAATAGTAATTTGAGAGTTAGATAAATAAGAGGAAAATATTTCAAGTAGGGATGAGAGCAATGGTAAGCATGTTTTCTGTAAACGGATGAAGTATTCAAATAATAATTAAAGCATTAAGTGTGGCAAAACATGGGCTATGTATTAGGAATAGCAACCAATAAAGGTTAACAGGATACATGTTAAATATTTTTAAAATTTTATTTATTTATTTTAGAGATAATGGGGTAATGAGGCCAGGATGAGACCCCTAAGTATCTGAGGCTGTCTTCAGACTGTTGGTTTAATAAGTCACCTACTTAAAACAGATGGTGATGCCGGACTCTCTCTGTAGGTGGGAAATGAATACCTTAAACTTGAAAGGGGAGAACCACAAAACCTAGAATCAGGTAGTTCAGGTTAAAAAAGGTAGAAATAGTTGCATTCTAGTCCAATGTTTTTATTATTTTTTTTATTCCTGATGCAAATGATAATATTATTTGCAAATCACTAAAAATATATCATTAACAGTGACAGTCATCACACAAACTTTTGCACAGACTTTCTCATTTGGCTGAGGTACCTACAGGAAGGGTGTTAGCTGGGAAAATAGATCTGTGCTGCCCAGAATGCTAATACAATGCTGATCTACCGAATTTGTGAGAACCACATGGAATGAATAGTAACATGGGGTATTACAGGTTTTATGCAGGAAAAAAAATGCTTGTGATTAGAGATAAGTTCATGGGGGAATAAAAGAATGTGGAGGCAGAATTACAGGCTTAGTACAGGAAATAGATTAAGGTTGAGAGAAACTAAGATAAAAAGAGATTTTCCAAGAGGCTGAAATGCTTTTAAATCCATGCAAATAACAGACAAGGGGAAGTGACTAGGTTGAAAGGATAAAACCATGCATTTTAGAGGAAGGCAAAAGATCAGGTATAGGACAAAACATTTAACATCTGCCTACACCCTGATTTATGAGTTACCTAAGAACACAAATTGAATTCAAAATGTTCTAAATAATGTACAGTAACAACAATAACTGAGCAACTAGCGTTAAGTGAGCAAGTACAAAAAAATCAGAGTCACCTCGGTTAGCAATATTATGCAAATCCAATAGAGGGATTTCTGCTTAAAAAAGAATTCATTACAAATCTTGAATTAAGCATTTGGGGAAGATTTTTACTATATTCAGCTTAAAGATTTTATGACCCGGGAATTGATTTCACTGTGCATTTTTGGAAGGTGGCATTCAGAACAAGATCAAATTCTTATGAGGCACACTCAATTCTTACAGTCTTAGACCAGGGCTTCTATTGCTAAAACACCACAGACCCTATATATTGTCCCCCAAATAGTTAAACATGAAAGATATTAATCTGGATTTTCTATGTATGTGCTTTGAATATGAAGTTCAATATTTATAAATAACTTAAAACCCTAACAATCTTAAGGAGAACAGAGCCTATTGCTGTCATCTTGTTTTCAAAGGAGTCCTCAACTTAACATTTCAATAGCACTGAATGATTATTAAATATATATATATATATATATATATATATATATATATATATATATATATATATATATATATATATATATATAAAGGCGGGGAGCCAGTCGCTGTCATAAGGTAAACCTCGGGTGATTACTGAAAATTCTTTGCCCCCATGTGCCACAGTCCTGCTGGTCACTCGCACCTGCTACGGTGCCAGTCCCGCTTGCACCCTCAGCTGGCACTCGGCTGCTGGCCCTGATAGCCCCTCAGGGCTTCTCTACATCCCCTCCTCCTGAGGGGCAATCAGGGAAGCAGCTGCTGCTCACACCTGCTGCTGGCACTGGCCCCAATTGCTCTGTACCGTCAGCGGGTGCAAGCAGGGCTGGTGTTGTCAGCTTGTGGGAGCAGCAGTGGTAGGACCAGGGCTACCAGCACACAGGGGACTGGTGTTGAGGAGGATGGGCCGAGACCAGCCCCTGTGCCCACTGCAGCCTTGAGGCCCACAGTTCCTTTCAAGGTGAATGAATTCGTATACTGGGCCCCTAGTGATAATATAAAAACTTAAGCTTATGTTTGTAGAACATGATACATTTTTTTAAATATATTTTAATTGATTTCAGAGGAAGAGAGAGATAGAATCATTGATTGGCTGCCTCCCGCACACCCCACACTGAGGATCAAGCCCAAATCCTGGGCATGTGCCCTTGGCCAGAATCGAACCCGGGACTCCTCAGTCCGCAGGCCAATGCTCTATCCACTGAGCCAAACCAGCCAGGGTTGTAGATAATGATATTGATATTTTACATACATAGCATAAGATAAATTACACATTTGTGTATAAAATGCATATAGGTGCTATATGTTATCTATAAACATTAGATTATGTTTTTATATAATCATTTAATCACCATTAATAATTTGTGGAATTGAGAAAAATAGTGGCTCCACAGTGAACAGTGGATTATTTTGGTAACTACATACATGATACAATAGAGTCATAGATAAAGGTACTCAATAGATAACTATCTCCAAAAGCATACTGAAATGCTTGTATTTTCTATGCTCTCTCAAACATTCTTAAATATCAGTGGAGGCTCTACCTAATATAACCAGTGAAACTATTTTGCTCAAATACAATTCAAAAATAAAAGTGTCTTCAGTAATTAAAGATACTATAGTTTTATCCTTCATTCAATCATTATTTCAATAGTTTAAGATTAAATTGCTATACATTTCATGTCTATTTTATGTTCCTATTTTGCTAGATTTTCTTTTTCTTGAAACGAGCAGAAGTAATTTTCATCTGGAAAAAGCCTGCCTCTCTAAAGGCATAAATCCCAAGTAGAAAAATGAAGGTTTTGATTCAGCTGTCTTTAAAACCATATAGCTAATTAAATTGAACTGCTACTGTGTTGCTACGGCATGATAATTAATCATAGGACAAGGCTAAAAACCTACAACAGAGAAGCTTTCTGTTCTAAGTGCAGTCAAAATGGGTGAAGTGGTCATGGTATTAATTAAAAACTTGAAGAAGTGGCATCCATTAATTTTTTTAATCAAATACTGGAACTGCAAGGTGGGTAATAAGCTAAAACAACCACAACATAAATGCATTTGCTTAGAGAAATACCTTGCAATTAAAAGAATCTAAACAAGCATTTTAAGATTAGATCTTGCCTTGTTTGATTTACAAAATAAATATCTTCCTATCTTCTGCATTGCAGAGAAAACTTAGAATTTTCTAAGGGCTTGACTATAGGTAGGCTGAGAAGATTATGCTAATTTTCTGTTACCCAAATAGAAAGTTGGGCAGACTTCTGCAGACTGTCTCACATGTTAGCATTTTTCCTATAAAAAATCCCTTCATTTTTATTTTATTTTTTCAAATATATTTTTATTGACTTCAGAGAGGAAGGGAGATGTGGAGAGAGATAGAAACATCAATAATGATTGGCTGCCTCCTGCACGCCTCCTACTGGGAATTGAGTTCACAACTTGGGCATGTACCCTGACCCAGAATCAAACCCTGACCTCCTGGCTCAATGCTCAACCACTGAGCCAAACTGGTTGGGCCATCCCTTGGTTTTTAAACTCTACAGTTTCTCTTATGTACATGTCTCCCAATTCTATATAATAAAGAGGTAATATGCAAATTGACCCTCATGCCTTCACATCACAAGATGGCTGTCCCCACATCGTCACAAGATGGCCACCACAAGGTGGCCACCCCCATGTTGTAACAAGATGCCTGGCAGGGGAGGGCAGTTGGGGGCAATCAGGCCAGCAGGGGAGCAGTTAGGTGTCAATCAGGCTGGCAGGGGTGTGGTTAGGGGGAGATCAAGCTGGCAGGCAGAAGTGGTTAGGGGCAATCAGGCAGGCAGGCATGCAAGCGGTTGGGAGCCAGCAGTCCCAGATTGTGGATGTCTGACTGCTGGTTTAGACCCGATCTGGACATCCCCCGAGGGGTCCCAGATTGGAGAGGGTGCAAGCTGGGCTAAGGAACACGCCCCCCCCCCAGTGCATGAATTTCGTGCACCAGGCCTCTAGTAGAATCATATTCAACAAGTACTTAAAACACACTTTCTAATTGTTTGTTCTAATTGTGGTGGGTCTGAGAGAGACAACTCTAGCAAAATACACCTTATGAGCCTCTCTCTGCCATGTCATTCTCATCTGAGCGTGATTTAATTGGGCCTTTATATTAATCCTTACTCTTGTCTATTATGGCACAAGTCCCAAAGATGTTGAGAAAGTATTGAAGAAAACTGTACAAAAGGAAGCAAAGAAAATGATAAAAATAATTACCAGGGAGAAGTTCCTACATATAATTTTTTAAATAATCATATTAATATTCTGAAAATCAAGTAGCAATACTTAAAGCAATTTACATTTTTACTTGATAGTTTGATACTTCCTTTGCAGCATTTTTTAAAGATATTTTATTGATTTTTAGAGAGAGAGGAAGGGAGAGGGAGAGCAAAGTCTATTTATAGTTTTGAATATTGTTTGAACCTTTTAGATATACATATAACACTTTATAGTATCTCTCATTTAAACTAATGAGAAATTGTTTCCCTGTTAAGATTTTAGGGAAGGAAGTTTGAAAGTTAGTAAAGAATTGCTAACTTTAAGTTAGTGATGACTGATTTGAGTCTTCTAAAGCTATGAACTGGCAAGTAGCCGCACAAATGCTTTTTCTTGGAATCCAGAAATATGCCTAAAATGACTGATTTATAGATTTAGATTCAAATAAATCATTTTAGGCATATTTCAACCCTTTCCAGGTTGCTCTTGTTGCTTCATGATAAAGGAGAATATTACATCTTAGGGAGACACAGCCTAAACTGCACGTAGTGCTATAGTAAAGAGAGATTGGACAGTGTTGAAAGGAAGATCTCTGAATATGGAAATCAGTTTAACACTACTAGCCTCCTCTAAGTTTGACCTATGGCCCATGACAATGGATTCATTTTACCCATAAGCCTTTGTGGGATAAGATATTCATTCATAAAGAAATTGTGTAATCTGGCAAGCAAGAGGAGGTATACCTGACCATGCTTATGTAAAGCCTGAGCAAATATATACATAAATATATACTCATGAGAGATGAATAATTTAACCTCCAATTATTTTTAAGATAACTGAATAAATGGCAAAATTAAATTTTTTTACTTTTAATGAAAACATTTATGTTAGATTTGAAAAGAAGCCTTTACTTTTCATGTCAAACAAGTATGTGAATATTTTCATGTTGTTGGCAATTCCTGTTGTGAGGAGCTTTCCATGGATGGCTGTGCTTTTCCAAGTATATATCTTTATCATGCACAGAGGATTGCAGAGGGAGGGGAGGATATTTTATCCTTTAATATGCAATTAATGCCACTATATTCTTAAAGTTTCTTCAAAAATGGATCAAAGTAAAGCTAATTATGAAAAAAATATTTAAAATTCAAAAACTTGTCTGTATTAAGACATTATGTACTAGGGATAATAACTCATATTCCCTACCCTCCCATAGGTTATTCTGTAACTTTCTTTCTTTCCCTCCCTCCCTTCCTTTCTTCCTTCCTTCCTGCCTGCCTTCCTTCTTTTTTCCTTCCATTCATCCTCCTCCTTTTTCTTGATATTCTCTCTCTCTCTCACACACACACATAATTTTGTGACATGGAAACAGAGATGCCTATCCTCATCACTAAAAGTAAAGTTTAAACTCTTCTACAACAGTATGGCTATCAAAACAAGGTTAGGTTATTTTTGTATATAAACATTCAAATAAGATCAGCTTCAGAATTTGTATTGCCATTGCTGCTGATAAATGAACTTTTATCAATGTTTTAAGGTTTATTGCAAGGATGATTGCATTTAAATACAAAGAAAGTTTTAATATTCACTCTGTTTGGATGGCATCTCTAGAACAATTTCCTACTAGAAATCTATTAAAGAAACTTGATGAATGATTTAATATAGTTAAACTACATGGGTTAGTACATTCTGTGATATTCAGAGAGATTTGTTTTCTTTAAATCCTCATCTGAAGATATGTTGTTATTATTTTTAATTGATTTGAGAGAGAGAGAGAGAGAGAGAGACATTGATGTGGGAGAGAAATGTTGATCAGTTGCCTCCCATAGCACCCTGACCAGGGATCAAACCCAGAAGTATATGCCCTGTGCCCTGACCTTTTGGTGTATGGAATGATACTGCAAACAACTGAGCCACCTGGTCAGGGCACTCAAAAAGTTTTGGTTGTTATTTATTTTATTATTTTATTTTATTATTTATTTTATTTTATCTTTTTATTATTATTTTTAGCAAGAAATGATAACATGCTCTTTTCCACATTTATAATTTTTCTCCTATTTTCTTTAAGTTATTACTTAGATCAATAGTGCTCAAATTTATCCATTGGTTTAGCAACTGCATGTCACAGTGCTAGTTGTGGAACTCCACTGGAATACTGAGACACTGATATAAGTCACCTTTAATTTCCACACACTCAATTTTGTGCATAACAGATATCATCTTACATATATATGTGATCAATAAAATACAAGATTCAATGTTCTAAGACAAATACATTTGGAAGAAAAACATAACATTAAAAAATTATCTTCATTAGGTATTTTTTCTGCAAATTGGGAAAAGACTCATTATTCAATTATAGTGGTAGAATACCTTGATCCTGCTAATGGAATAGGTTCTGATGATAATTACTTAAAAACCACAACCCTACATTAACAGACTTTGAAAAAAGACCAGGGAAGTAAAGAACATTGACATGACTGTAATCAAAATAAAAATTAAGTTTATTTTTAAATGTAAAAAATTCATGGCACACTGCATGATTTATGATATAAACAGGATGCTTTAAGCAAAGGTGACATCAATCCCTTCAAAACAATTCTTTAATATTAAGTCTACATATTTAGACATTCCTCGGGCTATGACTTACAAAAAAGTTGATATGACAATAAGCAATGGTCAAATTAATTTTACCTTTTTGTAAAAAGGAAATAAAACAAAATCTAACAAACATGTATGGACTCATTAAATAACTGAAATACATTTTTAAAAGGTATGTCTTTGTTATAATAGTGCAAAGAATGCAGAAGGGACAGACTGCTATGTATGTTTATACAGACTGATATTTTGTGAATTGGTTAGTGGTGCAAGATTTTCTCAATTCATCAAAGTCACAGAAGAATGTTCTGGTGAAACTCCAACCTTCCAGAAAAGGTTGACAAATTTAGAAGAATTTATTTAAAGTTGAGTTTTTCCTTTAGCTGTAGTCTGTATCAGGCTTAACTTCTCAAGATGATGATCAAATAATTAAGAAATTCATGTCCAGCTGGTGTGGGTCAGTGGTTGAGCCTTGACCTATGAACCAGGAAGTCATGCTTCAATTCTGGTCAGGGTACATGCCTGCATTGTGGATAGGATAATAATTATCTTGCTTGTTTTTATTCATCTGTCTAAGGCAGTGGTCGGTGAGCCACATGCTGCTCTTTGGCCCCTTGAGTGTGGCTCTTCCACAAAATACCAACTTCTGCGCATGGGCCACGAAGTTTCAATCGCACTATACATGCACGACCACATGTGGTATTTTGTGGAAGAGCCACACTCAAGGGGCCAAAGAGCAGCATGTGGCTCGTGAGCCGCAGTTTGCTGACCACTGGTCTAAGGTATATGTATAGCTCGTAGTATTTCAGTGTTTATATTAGAAGTGTTTTGGACCTTTATTTAGATACTAGAGGCCCAGTGCACACAATTAGTGCACAGGTGGGGGGGGGTCCCTCAGCCCTCTCTGAACTCTCTCTAATCTGGGACCCCTTGGGCCTAAACCGGCAGTTGGACATCCCTCTCACAATCTGGGATAGCTGGCTCCTAACCACTCACCTGTCTGCCTGCCTGATTATCACTAACCACTCTGCCTGCCTGCCTGATGCCCCTAACTGCTCCTCTGACTGCCTGATTACCCATAATTGCCTTTGCCTGCTGGCCTGATCTCCCCTAATTGCCCTGCCCTGCCGACCTGGTCGCCCCAAACAGCCCTCTGCTGCTGGCCTGATCACACCTAACTGCTCTCCCCTGCCAGCCTGATTGCCCCTAACCACCTCTGCCTCAGCCCCCGCCACCGTGGCTTTGTCTGGAAGAATGCCTGGAAGGATGTCTGGTCTAATTAGCATATTACCTTTTTATTAGTATAAATTTGAGTTTTTTTGATCAGAAATATGCTGAACAAATTTAATTTTTGTTTATATCATTTGGCCTTTGGTAAAACTGGCTTCGATATATGTTTTTTCTCTTAAACTTGCAGTTTCTAAGAATCCATCAAAGACATTAAATGAGAACTTACTATACTTTAAAGGAGCAAACTGCCTGGGAGGTGAATTATATCTTAATAAAGCTGTTATGTATATATTATTTAAGTAGACATTTGGGGGTTCCCATTATCATAGGGATGACTAGTGAAATGAGAGCTGAGGAAGATGGAGAAGAAAAGGTGGCCAAGCAAATAGAGGCACAGATGGAATAAATTCATGACACCCAAAGCTATTAATGCCTGATCACTGCAATCTGCCGTGCAACTACCCGTTTTCCTTGGATATTACATGCAAGGACTTCTGTCATTGGTACCACACACACAGAGGTTCTGCATTCTCCTCTTGTCTATAACATTAGCTCCCCTGTCAAAGCACTGGAAAGACTGACCTAATTGGTTAAGCGTGCATTACATGCCTGCCTGACCAGGATGTGTAAATACAAAGCTTGCTCTCTTGTATTAGGAGTTAGCTTTTGGTCCTTATCAGGCAAGAGTTCTTCAAGCAAGGAAAAGGACTCAGAGGCTTGGCTGACAAAGATAACAAAGACACACTAATATACTATATAAATATATACAATCCTATATAATAAAAGGATAATATGAAAATTGACCCTAACAACAGAATGACTAGGAATGACTGGTCACTATGACACGCACTGACCACCAGGGGGCAGATGCTCAATGTAGGAGCTTCCCCCTGGTGGTCAGTGTGCTCTCACAGGGGGAGCTCTGCTCAGCCACAAGCCAGGCTGACAGCTGCCAGTACAGCGGTGGTGGCGGGAGCCTCTTCTGCCTCCTCAGCAGCGCTAAGGATGTCCAACTGCAGCTTAGGCCTGCTCCCCGCTGGCAAGTGGACATCCCCCAAGGGCTGCCGGGCTGCCACAGGGATGTCTGACTGCCAGCTTAGGCCCGATCCCCAGAGGAGTGGGCCTAAGCCAGCAGGTGGACATCCCCCGAGAGGTCACAGACTGTGAGAGGGCACAGGCCGGGCTGAGGGAACACCCCTCCCCCCGGCCTGAGTGCACAAATTTTTGTGCACCAGGCCTCTAGTATTTATATAAATCTACATTAAAATAATAACTAACACATATACATCTTACCATGTACAAGAGTTTTATCTGTGTGTTTTTAATATTTTTTATTGATTTTTAGAGAGAGAGGATCTGAGGAGAGAGAGTGAGAGAGAAAGAAGCATTGATAAGAAACATAGATTGGCTACCTCCTGCAGGCCCCCTACTGTGGATTGAACCTGCAACCTGGACATGTGCCCTGACCAGGAATCAAACCCATGACCTCTTGGTTCATGGGATGACACTCAATTCACTGAACCATACCAGCTGCGCTTTGTATTTATTCTTTGCATCTGCTATGGGATGTTGGCATTTTTATTATCCTCTATTGTTTTCCAGGTGAGTAAATTCAGACAGAGTCCAAGTAACATTTCTATAATTAGCAGGTAGGTGGCAGAGACAGGATTGGAAACCAGAGTGCCTCTGGAGACCATGCTCACTGGAGCACTGCCATGGTGAACTCCCTCCCTGTGAATAACAAAGGTCTTCTGATCTGCCTCAGCTCTCCTAGATGCATCATGATCCATGCTCAGAAATATGCTTTTCCTGCTAGGCAGACCCACTGCAAAGTTGCTAGATTAACTTAGCACTCCATTATTTTACTGCTCAGGGCCTGGGTTTGATGCTGGGGGAGGGAGTAGGAAGCAAAATTGATATCATATAACCCCTGCTCTTAAGTTTACAGTATAAATGGAGTCACAGTAAATGAACACATGAAACTTATTAAATAAGGTTTTTGTTATTCAAGTGACAGAAACACTGTTTTCAAAATAAATGCCATGCAGGAATAGATTATATATAAAATGAAAGTATAATGACTTTAATTCAAACCAGTTTTAAACTTTGAACCTATATCTACTTCTTTCCGTGACACTCCAAGACAATTTCTACAGCCTCTCTGAGGAAGCCATCAGCTCCCTAAATTTCAGTTTGAAAATCATAGATCTTTATACATTCAAAGATAAATGGAAAAATAAAGATTCCTAGGAAGAGAGACAGCATTGAGTTATGGGAAGTGCAAAAGCATTCTTTAAAGAAGATAGCATTTGAGCTTAAGCCCTGACAGATGTGGATGGGCAGTGGTGACAGAACTAGGAAGAGCCTTTTATGACCACAGACCCACAAGCAATGTTCAGGTAACAGAGGACAAACTAGTTCTGTTTGAGCACAGATTACATGTACACATGCACTGCAGGAATAAGTTCAGAATACAATAAAAAGAGGTTAAACAATAAAGAGACATTCTGAAGAATGCGCTCCTAAGCCAAGGAAAAATTTACAGAAATAACCAAAATAATTAGAGGACAAGACTCAAGTCTGCCATGAACCTAGAGCCAGGGAATGAGAATTTAAATAATTAATTTGCAAAGTATGCTGGGAAAGAGCATCGAACATTGCAGAAAATAAGGATTTTTTTATTAAATGAGTGATCAGCTCTGCTAAATAAAGAACGTTATTTGGACTGTTTAAAATCTTTGTCAAAGTACCATTAACAATGCCATATTGGAAAACCAAGAATCACTCTAGCTAGTTGTGAGATTTTAGGCTTTGGAAACCTTACTGTAAGAATATGAATGCCCTGACCAGTTTGGCTTGGTGGCTAGAGTATTGGACTGCAGACTGAAGGGTCCCAGGTTTGATTCCGGTCAAGGGCATGTACCTTGGTTGCGGGCACATCTCCAGTAGAAGGTGTGCAGGAGGCAGCTAATCGATGTTACTCTCCCATTGATGTTTCTAACTCTCTATCCCTCTCCCTTCCTATCAGTAAAAAATCAATAAAATATATATTTTTTAAAAAGAGTATGATTAAGCACATTGCATAGTTTCTTCATTGAGTTTATGATAGGTCACAGGAAATAGGCCCAAGGATTTAGAATTAATCTACAGTTATTTAAAAAATATGTTTAATTGAATTTTTAGAGAGATGAAGGGAGAGAGAGAGAAACATCATTGATTGACTGCCTCCTGCACACCCCCCCCCCCCCCGCCTCCTGGGGATTGAACCCTCAACCCAATAATGTGCCATGAATGGGAATTGAACCAGCAACCTCTTGGTTAATGGGTTGATGCTCAACCATTGAGCCACACTGGCTGGGCTTTTTTACAGTTTTGAACACTATTAATATTAACATTTTTTAGAAAGATGCAATTTTCTGAAGATATTCAGAGGTGTCATTTCACACATATAAAATCTCTGTTACTTGCATAAAATATTTGTTCACTAATTGTTTCTCAAAGACAATATCCATGGATCTTATCGATCTTATAAGATACTGAGTTATTCTATTTATTCTCTTTAGTTTTGCTTGAAATAGCGATGATCTGATAAGTTTTTTTCTATAAAGATATTATGCGCCCATATTTTTGACACCATGTTTAAGAATCATAAAGAAAATTAAAAAATAAGCCACTGTCATTTTTTAGAAAAGTCAAATCTTTCTATTTCTCTCTCACACACAAACACATACACACACACACACACACACACACACACACGCAGATCTATGATTTCAAAATTATGTTTTATAGCCTAGTTTTAGCAGTGTGTAGATAAAGCTTATCATCCAAGTCTACTGTAAGAAATGAAATAATACACATAAACATGATTTACAAATTAGAAAACACTCTGAAACCATTTTTGATTATTCTTTTCTTAAGATTTGCATAAATCAAAGAGAGAGTATTTATTAATCCAACTTAGATCATGAACTGGAAAAGAGTACTAACAATTACTTCAATTTTTATAGTACTCTGAATTTCCACTTTTTCTGTCTTAGTACTCATGTTGACCCAATGAAGAAAGAAAAATTAGATATTCATTTTCTAATTTTTAAATGGCAAAATTAATATATACAGATAGTCATTTTCAAATATCATGTAGTTATCAAGATAGAAAGTAACAAAAATGTGCTGCATACAATATCAGTGATTTTTGTTCCCAGAGTAGCTTAAACAAGGTCACAAATCAAGTGGCAGGGGTTATTCTTTGATCGTTTGCTGTCTACCATATGCAATATTTTTTGAATTCTTATCTATGGCAGGACTTCTATCAAAATCAATAATAGTTTTTCAAAACAAAAATGATTAAAACTGGCTTTCAGACATTTTATTTAATTCAGTAAAGATGTATTGATAGCTTAGGATGTTCAAGTTAGATGTGTAAGACATTGTGATAAATTAAAAATCAATGGTATATATTTTCTCACTGCTATCTCCTCTCATCTTCCAATATCACAGGGACTCATAAGTTAGTAGGTGAGGTAACTATTTATAAATCGCTAATAACATAAATCAGGCTCACATAAATAGTGTAATAAATATTCAGACAATGTGCTATGGGAGTAATATGTAAATAAATAAGAAGCTTATTCTGATGAATGTGATGTGGGAAGTGTCTTGGCTCAGGTAGAACTTGATAATGGCATTGAAGAGAAGTGAAGGTAAACAGCAAGTTAAAGGATATATATGGCATTCTTCAATGGCCTTACACAACTGAAAACTTCAGAGATTTGAGATTAAACTCATTAAATTCATCAACATCTCTATCCAAAGAATTGCACAGGATGTTTTAGCAAAAAGCACAATGCAAACACTGAGACAAATATTTTGATCAATAGTTATAAATACATGCATGTGGGGACTGTCATATCAAATAAATGAGACTGTCCATTTGAAAAGAAAACATTCAAATTATATAGAGATGGTATGCATTGATAGAACTTAACTGTGCAACAGAATATTATGCTAACCAAATTAAAGTTATGTGACTGCCTTGAAACATAAAATGAATAAACTCTTCTCAGCTCTGTCTCTTTTCTGACATCATGAAAGCCTAATTTTAATAGGCATCATTGTAAAATATGTAGTCATTAATCTTTTCTTAACCATGAGGCAAAAGTATTTCTTTTTGAAAAATTGAGCATAAATCAGAAATATTGGGTAACTGCATACTTGAAAATGTAGAGAACTTGGAAGTATGTCAGGACCTTAGGTAACTAGGCCCCAGGTCTTCTTTTCATTATCTTTGAAGATTTATTAACCAGATATCTATTCTATTTTATGAAGATTCTATATGCCTTATACAATTGCACTCAATCTTATAGAATTGGATTGTAGTGTTCTAAAAGAATAATGCAGAAATTAGAATTTAATATCAGAGAACAAGAAATATTTGTGCCTCTTTAATGTTATAATATGCTGTCTTCATAAACACAAATGGCTTTCATAGTATTAGGATATTTTATGCTGATATTTCCTGACTCTTCTGATCTTATTTAGAAAACAATGATTGGTTTTCATAAAGCTCCCTTGCATCAGGGCTTCTCTGCCCAGTAACAATTTTGGCTCTTTGTTGTCCAACCACATTGAACCCTCTTTCTGATGATCAAAACCCTGTGTAATATGGTCACATGCTTCTGAAATAATTTTCTCTACTTCAAGTCTTTATCATTTGCATGATTTCTAATCAGCTTATTTTCCACACCATTTTCAGTACAGGTCACAATTAACTTATGAATTTGGTCATCGCAAACACCTACTCAGCTGGTATGTACTATTTGAATTCCAATTATTAGAATGATTCTAATTATTCAACACCTATCTCAGTTTCACTGGGACTTTTAAAAGAGATATTAGAGACACAACACACTTAAATATTATCTTGGCCTTCAAGAAGCTTATAATTTACCAGAACAAATCCAAAAAGAATGAACCAGTAAGTCTGCTAATACTTAGACTTGGAAGAAGGAATTCTGTGGCATGGCAATGATGGCAAGACAAAGACATGAGTATAGTAATGGCTATATTCCAAAAGGCAAAGGGCCTATTTTCAGGCAGAACTTTAAACACATGAGCACTGAATGCCCTCCCTAACATGACCCCTAATACTGCATATTTAGTGCCAGTATCGGGTCCTTCCATTCAACTCGTCTGTACATTTCTGATGCCAGCAATGACCATTATCAGGAGGCTCAAGTAATCAATCCCAAGAAAACATCTACTTGGATGATAAAATGGGGCATTTATAAGACTGACACTTCCTGAAACTGAAGCCACCTGACCTTAGCAGATGGCCAGATCAGACTGAATCTGTACATTCACTATAGAATTACTCATCATTATTTCGACAAACAACTCCTGAGACCTGTTATGTACTAAGCCCATAGACAATAGCTAGTTGCATCATATCCTGTGCTATGTCAGATTCAAGTTTGCCCCACGGTCTTTTAAAAAATATATATATTTGTATTGATTTCAGAGAGGAAGGGAGAGGGAGAGTGAGATAGAAACATCAATGATGGGAGAGAATCATTGATCAGCTGCCTCCTGCATGCCCTCTACTGGGATTGAGCCCACAACCTGGGCATGTACCTTGATCAGAAATAGAACTGTGACTTCCTGGTTCACAGGTCAATACTCAACCACTGAGTCACGCCAGCCAGGCTACCCCACAGTCTTGATACATATGCTGAGATCCTACACATGTATTAATCAGGGAGGAGCTACTCCACTGTGATATATTTATCATGATCATGTACATTTAGTAAAAATATGAATATCACAAACAGCCATAAACCCTCTTATAATGGCATTTATCATAATTCATGAAACTTTATCTACATATTTTAGAAATGCTTCTTCATTCTGAAAAACTTGGCTGATCTTATTTTGTTCGATTTTGCTAATTCCCATTGACCATTTTCCTTGTCACCAATTGTTTTCTGATCCAAACCATACCTCAGGTTGTATTGTGTCATACATGTGACT
This sequence comes from Myotis daubentonii, assembly GCF_963259705.1. Taxonomy (NCBI): domain Eukaryota; kingdom Metazoa; phylum Chordata; class Mammalia; order Chiroptera; family Vespertilionidae; genus Myotis; species Myotis daubentonii. The sequence goes on from NC_081840.1 coordinate 217,158,985, forward strand.
GAGGTGTGTTAAATGCAACATTGATAGAAAAATGAAATGGCAATATCTGTACCATGGTATATGAGGGCAAATATCTGTAAATATTGTTTTTTTTATGAAAATGGAGGTGCAAAATAAAATACAGGACACAGTTAAATTTCAGATAAACACGTGGCCTACTGAGATACAAATAGAACCTTTTGCGGCCCATTTGTTTTGCTTTTGCCAATTTAAAACTTCTGTGGTAAGATAACCTACTATATTAGTACCCGTATGTTCCAAACCATGCAAGTGAAACATTAATACAAAAAAATAATTTTTTATTTGAAATACAAATTTAACTGGCATCCTATATTTTTATTTTCTAAATCTGACAACCATATCCAAAATATAAATGACATCGTATTAGAGATGAAAATTTTACCTTGCACACTCTGGAGCAGGTATCTCAACCTTAATGCTACTGACATTTTTGGCCAGAAACTTCTTTATTGTGGTGGGACTACCCTGTGCATTGTAGAGTATGTAACAGCATTGGTTTCTAGCCAAAAGGTGCCACTAGAATCTATCCAGTTGTGACAATCAAACATGTCGCCTAAAGTTGCCTACTTTCACCTGGGAGCAACATAGTCCCAGTTAAGAACCATTTATCTAACTATAAGGGTTAATGATAACACTGATTTAATTATTTGAGATTATTTAGCTCAAATATTTCTCTTTTAGTTAGATAACTGAAGCAAGCAAACAGAAGACACATGTGGAATTGTTTAAATTAGTTGCACGTTATTCAGTGTGCAACATAAGTTCCTAGCTAATATATTTGCTGATACATTGATTGCTTAACAGCAGACCATGAAAAAGCCTTCTGTTGTGCGATCCTACTTGGAAAGCTATTGACTCAACACTTACTGCCAGAGCATTTCTGGTTCAAAATATTTAGTCTGACAGGCGATACTTACAAGACATGAAACGCATGCCCTCACACTTCTACCATGTACACGTGGCCTACTGAGATACAAATTGAACCTTTTGTGGCCCATTTGTTGTGTTTTTGGCCATGTTAAAACTTCTTTGGTAAGCTAACTTGCAATTTACGATTATTTAAATAACAAGAATGCCTGCTGAGGTCTGTTTTAATTCAGTAAGTAAAACAGCTGGCCAGATAGGATGAATGACAGAAGCAAGGGATAAGATAGGGTTTTGTTCCTATTCATGTCATTACCAAGAAGAGCATTTAGATTCCAGGGCAGAGATTTCACCTGCCTCCCTCTTTGCTGGGTTTCAATAACATGTTTGCAATGAATGCATGAATGAGTGACAGAAAGTTCACAACAGATGTTATCTAACATAGTCATATATGATATCATTGATTAAGAATATGCCAGTCACTGCAGACTGAAGGGTCCCAGGTTCGATTCCAGTCAAGGGCATGTACCTTGGTTGCAGGCACATCCCCAGTAGGGGGTGTGCAGAAGGCAGCTGATCGATTTTCTCTCTCATCGATGTTTCTAACTCTCTGACCCTCTCCCTTCCTCTCTGTAAAAATATCAATAAAATATATTTTTTTAAAAAGAATATGCCAGTCAGAGAATGATAAGTATCACATGTTCTCACTTGTATGTGGAATATAATGAACAAAATTGATGAAAAAAGTAGATTCAGAGACATAGACGCATGGAACAGACTGACAAATTTCAGAGGGAAGGTAGGATGGGGTATAAAGAGATGAATCAAAGAATGCATATGTGCACACCCATGGACACAGACAATAGTACTGTGAAGGCCTGGGGGAGGGTGTGCACAGTGGAAAGAGTCAATTTGGGAGAAAAAGGAAACACCTGTAATACTTCCAATAATAAATATTTTTTTAAAAATTGTTCAGTTAGAGATAGTACATTGTTCAGCAGACAGCATTAGCTTGCTTACAAGTTTGTATTGATTAAAGGAGAAACAAAACTCTTAACATTATGTTTAATAAGTGATTAAACTCATTAGAATTAATTGTCATTTATTAAGTCATAAGGTAGGGCTCTAATTTCAACCATCCAAGTTGTTTGCTATGTTATTTTGTAATTCTTAGAATGCAGGTATGTGAATAGATAAGACATAAAATAGCACATGCATTTATTCACTGAAGACTAAGTAACTTCCGCATGTAAGAGGAGCAGAGAGAGAATGGAGAAAGAGATGAAGGAAAAAGGAGGAGAGGAATAGAGAGAGATGATATAGAGGACTTAAGTTATTTTGAGTAGAAAAAACCACGGACTTCATATTAAATAATATCGCCCAAAGAACCAAATTTTGTCTTAAAATGCCTGGACAGAGTTCTGCACATGCTGCTCACTATTTTCTTAAAACTGTTAGGGTGTTTGTAGTACCTAGCGATTTTGCCTAATAGCAATTAGTTGTGCTCATAGCCATAGATATATTGAAGGCAAGTAATTTCTCAAACACTAATGTTAATGAGGTTGATGAAGCCAGTTTTATCATTTAGAAGACATCTGTTGGGGCATGACTAATTGGAAAAAGAATGGTGATCAAAATGTCTGAAACATCTTTATATTTTATTAGGAAGAGGCAATTACCTTATAGAAATGTAAAATATACAGAGCAGAGTTATGAGTTTTTATTATTCAGAATTTAATACAAATATTCAGTTGATGATCAAATATTAAATGTACACAAATGGTTTCAAAATCCTTTCGGCCATTCCATCCTCTTCATATGTAAATTAGAACAGGAGCTGCATATTTTGAATAGCAGGGGAGAATGTCTTCATGCCCAGGCATTAAATGTGTGTTCTTATTTTCAGCCCAGCACTGCAAGGTGTTATCAAACTAGGAGAAAGGCAGTATGATGTGAAATTGGGCAAATCTCCTAGTGCTGACATTTTGCAACAGTCTCTTAAGCCCCGTGAGCCTCAATTTCCTTATCTTTAAAAAGGGAATAACAGTGACTTCTAAGATGAAATGTGATGATGTTTACAAACTGTTTGTTTAGAACTGTGTTTGGCCCATGGTAACTGGCAGGTAGCTATTGTTATGTGGTTTTCCAAACAATTTCAATCTAGATTGGAAAAATCTTTTGTTTTTAAGTAAAGACTTTCTGCTAAAGTGTTTTTGGAGCTGAAATGCATAGTAATGCAAATATAAACTTAGAAATATAAAAGGGATCAATGTTGCTGAGTGTTGGACCCTATATAAGTTCATCAATACATTTAGTTCAAGACAACTGGGATTTACAAAGCAAGCATCAAATGCCAAAAAACTATACTCAGGGCTAGATAAAGATGAGAAAAATTCCATTGACCACACAAAAGCAATAATTTTACTTTAATATGCAGAGCAATTTAGTCCTCCTTTGGTCTAAACTATACAACTTAGACCCCAGGCTCTACCTTCGCATATCCCAAAAGGCACATTTGTGTGTGTGTGTGTGTGTGTGTGTGTGTGTGTGTGTACATGCATGCACACTTTCTTTTTCATCCTATATAATAAAAGCCTAATATGCTAAGTGTCTGGTTGACCAGTCGACCGTGTAACTAATCAAAGCATAATATGTTATGGATATGATAAGGATGCTCAACCACTCACTATGACATGCACTGACCACCTGTGGCAGTTGACTGGTCAACCAGCCGCTATGACGTGCACTGACCACCAGGGGGCAGAAGCTCCGATCAGTAGGTTAGCTTGCTGCTGGGGTCCAACCGATCAGGACTGAGCAAGATGGGCCACATATGCCCTGGAGCCCTCCCACGATCCCTCTCCCACTGGCCAACCTCCCACATCCCTCCCTGGCTCCGATCATTCACCAGTAGGGTCCGGGACCCCTTGGGGGATGTCGGAGAGCCGGTTTCAGCCCGATCCCACAGGCCAGGCCGAGGGACCCCACTGGTGCACAAAACCATGCACGGGGCCTCTAGTCTTTATTAATAACAGAAGTGGTTTTTACAAGGTTGAATGTTATCTGTAACCCTGGAGCAACTGATGAAAACTAAGGCAGCATTGAAATCTCAATTCTTTCCCAACCAACTACATATCAACTGATGTATCCATTTAATCAACAAGTGTTTATTGAGCACCAACTTGAGATTCTAATAAAAGCTGAGAAATCCAAAGATAAGTAAAATGATCATGGCTCTAGCCTTTCAGAGTTCAGCCTCTACAGGTCTACGAAGATGCATCACGTGATGCACACATAGAAAATACAGTTTCACATATATATTTACACAGGGGCCCATCCTCCATGTTCATGAACATTAATCTAAAGATCACATTTCTTCTCACAACTTAAAATTGTAGCTAGAGGAAAGAAGAAAAAAATAAAATGTTAGCACACACTAAGGACATTTTTAACCTTCTCATGAGTAAGTATCTACTCATTTGTGCAATAAACATTTATCGGGCAGCTTATGTCTGCCAGGCACTTTGCTGAGCACTGGTTATAAAGAAAAAAAGGCTCTGTCCTTGGCTCAGGCTGATCTCACTCCAGAGACTCACACCTGCTGGTAAAGAAAATGAAACCTGTGATTTTGAGGACCCTCCCCATCTCCATCACCTGCCATTAACATACATGTTTATATATGCCCCCTCGCTCTTGAGAGTCACTGGTGTCGAGAGGGAAGCTAGCCAATAACAATAAATGCAATAAAATGCTATAGGTATTATGGTAAGAAATCTTTACAACATTCAGCAGGAGTTAGAGTGTTGTTTTGAATAATTTTATCTTGCAGGAGGAAGATGTTCAGCATTCCTGAAATACATAAATAAATGGACCTCTGAAATAACATTTGAAAAGTGAGAGGAATATTCTAGCCTGTTTTCTAAACTATTCATGGTGAAGAGGGGCAGGCATTTTAAATGAAAGTGGGAGTTATATTGTCCAAGGCAGAGACAGAGAGAGAGAGAGAGAGAGAGAGAGAGAGAGAGAGAGAGAGAGAGAGAGAGAGCGAGCTATCTTGGCACTTTCTGAGAACTAAAAATGTCTGGTAGTTTTAAAAGAGAGTGGAAAAATAGACATGAGCCTGACTTTAAACACACACACACACACACACTTTCTTATACAATGGACCTGTGTTTTGGAAAATGTCCTTGGCAGCAATGAGAAAGCTGCAAAATAGGAATATAAACATTGCAAACCAAAATTCAAGATGGTGATTGCAACAGTCCTGGTGAAACCAATCATGAGTATCTCAAAGAGGGAAAACTCAAACTTTGAAAACTCCAATTAGCTTCGCTCAGAGACAAATGAAATCATAAAATAGAGTCTCTTGGATAGAAAAATACACGTGATAGCTTTCTACACCACACTTGACATTTGGTTGCTGAGGGCTTGCTTGGCACATAAAATCTGCAGAAGCCAGTTCTCTGAATCCTGCCTCTGCCAATGCAAAGACAGACTGTACAAACCTTTGCCAAACATTCCTTCAAACCAGCTTTGCCTGTTAAACATCTCCAGAGAGGAATGTCTTGTTTTGGTGTATTCTTATTCACAGCTTTCCAAACAAAAGGTCAAATATTTTATTTTTAAGTTGTCACATCACAGCTGCAAAGAATTTTAAGTAACTGGAAACTTGCACATAAAAAGTTGAGACTACAAAAGCTAATAAATATGTAAATTTTGTCTGAATGTGAATTTTGCTTATTTTTCAAGATTCTCGGCCTGTTATTTTAACCCATAGGGTAGTAGAATTCTCTGGGCTACTTTCTCTTGCTATATTAAGAGTGTTCCTGAGACAAATACTAATTCAGCACAAAGAAAATGATTGCAAAGAGTAAGTCCAGAAAAAAAAAATGGATGGAAGAGAAAAAAAATGGTAAATTTCTAGTAATTTTGGAAAACATTTATAAAAAGTGTAACTATGCTTTGGCATGTCTAAGCTGTTACTGATTGACTCTGACTTTAAAGTGACCAAAAGCTTTAAAATTAATAACTTCTGTCTCACAGATATTAGAAATATTTTAAAATCGATCCTAATTTGGAATTAATCTGTTTATATACATGAGACTTGATCACTTTCTTTAAGGGTAGCTTTGAATAAATACATGAGTCCCTCACCCTTAAAAAAATGAAAAGAAACAGAAAAAATGTAGGTTTATATGAGACAGCAAAATAAAAGTAATAGTAATCATATTTACCCTAGCCATTATTATGGTCAGTTGTTAACTGAAACCAAGGAAAACCAAGCAATCCTGCCTGTATCACCAAGTATCTTATAGTTGCTTTTCATATTTCAGTGTCACTTCTTAATCCCTTTCAATACCATCTCTTTCACCAACATTGAAACTCACTGCTTTTCCTTAATTTCTTTTAATGTTTATGTTCTTTTCTCTTGTAACACTTTTTTAAGTAAATATATTCCCTGGTCAACTTGGCCAATTTAGTCCACAGAACCAGAGAATTTCACCCAACTTTGGATAGAACTTTACAATTTAACCCAATGATGTAGTTGATGTCAGAATCCCATTTATACCAGTAACTCATTCTAGGCTTTTTCTTAACCTCCAGTGACAATGAACTCAGTTCCCTCAAAACAATACATTTTATCGTAGAATACTGACTTACAAAGTTTTGCTACATAGAAATAAAATTGCTCTTCCTATATATTATACTAGAGACCCGGTGCATGACATTCATGCGCTTGAAGGGGGTCCCCTAGACCTGGCCTGTGCCCTTTAGCTGTCAGGGAGCCCTCAGGGGATGTCCGACTGATGGTTTAGCATGCAGAGAGGGCCTAAGCTGCAGTTGGACATCCTTAGTGCTTCCACAGAGGTGGGAGAGGCTCCCGCCACTGCTGCTGTGCTCGCCAGCCGTCAGCCGGTTATGGCTGAGCTGCGCTTCCCCTGTGAGAGTGCACTGACCACCAGGGGCAGCTCCTGTGTTGAGAATCTGCCCCCTGGTGGTCATTGCACATCATAGCGACCGGTCGGTCCACCGTTTGGTCGATTTGCATATTACCCTTTTATTATATAGGATACTCTATGCATCTGCTTGGGCTGCCATTAGAAAATATCAAGAGCCATGCAGCTGCACCACTGCCTGGGCAGGGGTGTGGAATGGCGCCCAGTGGGCCCTACATAGCGCATGGTGTTCAGGAGCTTCCTGGAGGTTGGCTGGGTGGCTTACCTCTCCTTTGGGTCTCATGCCGGGAAGCTGGTCGCAATCTTAAATGTTATCGATCAGAACAGGGCTTTGGCTGATGGACCTTGCACTCAAGTAAGGAGCCAGGCTAAGCCTTTCAAATGCATGCAGCTCACTGACTTCATCCTTAAGTTCCCACACAGTGCCCGCCAGTGTCTGATAAGCCTGGGAGAAGGCAGATATCAATACAAAATGGCAGCCACAAGATGGGCCAAGAAGATTGAAGCCGGAGAAAAGAAAGCCAAGGAGACAGATTTTGATCCTTACAAAGTAGTGAAGGCAAAGAAAATGAGGAACCGAATAACCAAGCTTGAAGTTAGGAAGCTTCAAAAGGCAGCTCTCCTGAAAGCTTCTCCCAAAATAGCACCTGCTGCTAAAGGTGTGGCTGCAGCTGCAACAGCTGCTGCAAAGATTCCAGCAAAACAGGTGACCGCTGCAGGCAAGAGGGTTCCAGCCCAGAAGGTTCCGGCCCAGAAACCTGCAGGCCAGAAGGCAGCGCCTCCAAAAGCTCAAAAGGGTCTGAAAGCCCCGCCCAAAACACACCTGCTGCTTCCACGGCATCTGGCAAGAAAGCATGAGAACATAAGGGGCTACTATGCACATATAATAAAGGTTCTTTTTAACACACACACACACAGAAACTATCACATACTGTGTGACTTAACAACAAATGTATTTCTCACATTTCTAGAGGCCAAAAGTCCAAGACCAATGTGCTGGCAAGGTAGATTTCATTGTTAGGCTTTTTCTCTTGGTTTGTAGGTAGATATCACCTCACTGTGGGCTCACCTCTATTTGTGTGTACAAGGAGAGAGTGAGAGGCAGATAGAGATAGAGACAGAGATAGAGATAGAGAGAGAGAGAGGGAGAGAGAGATAGAGACAGAGCCATACAGAGATAGACATAGACATAGAGAGAAAGACAGAGAGACAAAGAGAAAAATATCTGGTACTTCTTATAAAGACAATAATCCCATGGAATGAATCCTTATAACCTCATTTAATCTTAATTACTTCTTTACTCCAAATATAGCCACAGTGGGGATTAGGGTTTCAGCATATGAATGTTGGGAGGATATAAACATTCAGTTCATAACATACAGCAGTTGGACCCCTTGGAACTAAATGGAAAAGTGTGTTTCAGATACCCTATAGCTAAGATTATTTGAAACAGCTTATCAGATATTCTTTGGCTTTCACATACATTAACTGTAATTCTTCCGAAGACAGCTCATTGGTACACTTCCTTCAGGATTAGTTATTGATTCACATGTTTCTTTTCCATTTGCAGAGCCTTGGAGTTTTGAACACAGCTTTCCTGACCCCCTCTCCCCATATCCAAGGATAAGTAAGTCTAACAGAAAACAGGTTAGTGAATTTTCCCCAGACAACTTTTCACACCAAAACTAAAATTTTTCATGGAAAGTAATCTGAAATAAGGCTCCCCTTGCACTGTATAAAAGATTAAGCTGCCATGTCTTTGGAATATTGATGAGAAAAGGATGAAAATGTTCACTCCAAGAAGCTGTTTTCTTCCATCCAAAAGTTGGTAGCTGGCAGTCTGGCATCTTAGTTTACATCCCAGACATTAAACCTGGGCTATAAATATACCTAATGGGGTTTTCAATAGTTTTGTTTATCTCCCCGAGGACAGAGAAACCTGCTGCTTAGAAATGTCAGATCTTAAACCTTGTTTCTGTGAGTTGTTTTTATTTATGTTCCACCTTGTGTTTCTCTGATGCACATACAAAAGTCAACTTCAAGGAGCCATTCGTCATATTTGAAATCCTTAAGTAGTTAAGCTCTAGTCTGAAGAACCACCTGGAAACGTGGAGACAGGCAGTACATCCAGCACATTAAACCCAGACTATGAATACCTAACACTTTTTATATCACAATTTTGTTTTCCAGAAAACCGAGCACACCTGACATTATATAACATCATAAATATAGCATAGTGCTATATTATGTAACGTTATAAAATGTTGTTATTCATGTTACTGCGAAGTGATGTTGATGGTGCTTCCCATTATATTATTTTTAATAACAGCAGAAAGTCTATGACATAGTTAACAACATTTTATATGCAGAGATTCTAAGTAATGGATAAAGTTATCATTGAACCTCAAACAATACCATGTGTTTTACTCAGATATTATCAAAGCCAGGGTCCACCCCCATTTGTATTCTTAGATTGTAATCGTCATTAATATCACTGAGTTAACCTCTTTGTGAGAGTTGCTTAGCTTAGACATAGAGTCAGAGAATATTAGAGTTGTAAGTACTTCAGGGTTATCTTCAAATATCTAACTTTGCACAAACATCTTAGAAAATGAGGCCGTGAGCTATTGAGTAGCAAAGCCCAGGAATGAACCCAGGATTTCTGTTCGTGAACATAGTAGCCTGCCCCCCAATCTCTAGTCCCCATTTCACTAGTTTACTTTCTTTTCTTTTTTTCCATAATCACGTATTGATTTCTAACATACAATAAAAGTGTTTATTTATTGCTTATTATTATGGTCTCTTTCCATGTATACAGTGTAGCTTCAATAAGGTAGGGCTTTTTATAGGTCCTATGTACTGATATATTCAACTGCCCAGTAAATGATCAATAGGTATTAATTTAATGAATAAGTGAGTGAATAGTGCCTAAAATATCCAAACTTGTAGGTACCATTCATTTTTTTAATCCACATATATTTATTTGGGGTTTACTTAGTCCAAATACTGCTCTACATACTGGGTTTAAGATCATAAAAAAACCAACATGGCCTCTTCAATTATGGTACTTATAATATATTGAGAAGCCTGAATATTACCCAATAAACATAACAATTAATAAACAATTCTAATTAATTATTAGTGAAATGAAGACATAGCAAAACAATGGGGACAAACTTCAGAGTGTGATAAGGGAGGGTTGAGAAAGAATAATGAGGACATAGCAATGCAAAAGAAAGATGCATGTCAGGTGACATGGGGGTTAAGTTATCATGTTTGATTGTGTACTTTTGCATTTAGTTCTCAACATGTACAAAGTATTATATTCACAATATGTGAGGTGTGCTATTAAGCAAGTGATGTAACAAATAGAATTGAAATGGTACCGGTGGAGATTAGATGACTGTGAAGGGTGATTCTCTCTTTTCTATTTCCTATCATTTCATGGAGACCTTCCTCTTGTACATGTCTTACCTAGAAATTGACTAATAGATTTAGATATCAGTCTAACTCCCATCAGTTACTTAATATTTTAAGTATCATCATGATATGATTTTCAATTTTAATTCCCTGTTGTCTCATTTACTTCATTCTCATTTAAAAGCACTCATCTATTGATGAACCTAAGTACTTTACTGTACACAACTAACACCCAAGGCAAAGCGAGGAGAATACTTAAGATAATGTTGCTTTTAATGTACTCTTGGGATAATCTTGGGTATATTTTTCTATGTAATTAAGGAGTGAGAGTAGTTATTATTTTCACCTCTTAAAGAACATCTACAATTAAAATACTGAATTGTATGTTTATATTAACAACCTAACATATTTAAAGTCTATTTATTTTGCTTTGAATATCTGAAGAGAGTATGATACAAACTATATTGTTTTTGTGTACATGAAGAAACGCAGACTAGATTAGTTTGCTTATCCAAAGTCATACAGCTGGAATTAAACTCACATTTCTCAACCTCAAAATAGAATTTTTTAAATTGAACTTTTTGTCAAAGGGCAATGTAATGGTGGGTGGAAGGGGAAAAAATGTAGTAATCATGACTATCTCTGTTTCAGTAGAATTATATATGTGTGTGTGTATATATATATATATATATATATATATATATATATATATATAATGTTTATTAAGAAAAGTTTGGTAATATAAAAAAATGGAAAAAGAATAAGATTTGTTCGTAATTACATATAGGTGCATCTATAAGTTAGAATGAGTGTTCCATATCACAAACACATAAAAAAGCCAAAACAAGAGAAAAGCAAGGATAGAAAAATAATAGTTTAATCTTTTTTACTATCTTTTTCTATATTTGATTTCATTCTGATGGAAGTTGCTAAAGTTGAGATAGTCCTTTGCCAATTTTACAAATTTATCAAATTTCTGAGATATTCCTTCTAAGTAAAAACTTGAAAATGAAATATAACATTTGTAATATAAATTATGTATGGACTTGTAAATGAAACAGGAATATTATCAGAATTTATAAAAATAATCATATTAGAACAGATAAAAAAATCTAAAATAAAATCTAACAATTGTTAAGACATACCTAGTAAAATATAATTAATAAGTTAGAAATAATTTTTTATATACCCTGGTTCCATATCAACATGTAAGCTACACCTTGCTGATTTTGGCCAAATGTGCTAACATCTCTGTGTCTCAGTTTATACAAATGTAAATATTAATCCAAATTATCCCACATATTTTCAAATGCTAAAATCATATAGCTGAATAAAATAACTTTTAGATATAACAAATTTCTCATCTACCACACAAATCTCCATAGAATACCAGTCACTTCAAACTCACACTTAATTTATTTGCTTTATTATTTTTCCTGTACAAATTATCTGGTTATTTAGAAGTGCATAGATGAAACCAGACTATGATGATATGGACTGAGAAAATTTGGTCAGATACCATCAAAGTTTCTGGCTCTCTTTCATCAGTTTTTATATAAGCTTAAAATCTTCACCAATTTGTATTAATATTTTTAAAGGAATCAGCCATCATAGATTAAGACATGAGGAATTAATTTCATAGCTAAAATATTTGGATAAAAAATGAATATACATGTACTTGAAAAGTCTGGTTAGTATTCTGGAACCTAAAAAGAGGTTTTTAACAAAGCAAACTGAAGTTAGTCTCCACCATTCTGACTGATTTAAAAATTACTTACAAGAGAGAGAGAGACAGAAATGCCAAATCAGAATTTTAGAGATTGATTTAAAAATACAACAATGAAGATAGCAGCAAAAATAACAATATTCCCTATCAGATATCATACTGAATTAATATTCCTTTTGGGAATGTGTAGAATTAAATAGAGGGGCTGAGAAATACAACAATAACTATTCTAAAAGAAAAAAAAATGTCAGTCTCATAACCCAGTATTCTTTGGAGAAAAAGAGAGATATGGCAAGTTACTAATATTAAAAATAAAATATAGCCATCACTACAGATCCCACAAATATTAAAAAATGATAAAGAAATACTACAAACAAGTCTATGGCCACAAATCTGATAATCTCAGTAAAATGGACCTGTTCTTAGAAAGACACAATTTGCCATAACTCACACAAGGAAAAGTTGACAATCTGTCTAGGCCTTTATTTATTAAAGAAATTTTATTAATAATTAAACTTGTAAAACAGAAAATACCAGGCCCAAATGGATTCACTGCTAAATTCATCAAACATTTAAGGAATAAATTATACCAATTCTCTATAGTCTATTTCAGATATTATAAGTAGAAACATTACTTATTAACTCATTCTATGAGGCCACTTAAAATTGACCAATATATCTCATAAACATCGATGCTAAATACCTCAATAAAATATTAGCAAATTGAACCCAACAATGTATAAAAAATTACATATCACAACCAAGTGTAATTTATACCATTTGTGTAAGATTGGTTCAACATTTGAAAAATCAATTAATAAATCTATCATATCAGTAGGCTAAAATAGAAAAATTCACATGAATATATCAATAGATACATGAAAAGCATTTGAAAAATACAACACAAATCTATGATAAAATTCTAGGACTAGAGGTAAATTTCCTCAAATAAAAAAGGTCTTCTTTATAAAGATGATCTACACAATACCATAACTAACATCATATTTGATGAAGAACTTGATATGATATTGATCTACTTGATTATTAAATAATCTTTCCTATCACATAAGGCCAAATGGACTATTAAAATGGGAGAAATGACAGCACTTTCAAGGCCATTGTGCAATTATTTTTGTTTCTCTAGGCATGGCCTTGATGTCAAATTCCACCATGACTGCATTTTCATATCAATCCTATTTGGATTTTACATATAACTCTCGTACCCTGAATGCACTCCCATCTCTTAAATGTCAATCAGAGGTTAGGAAATGATTCATTCAGTTCTACCAGAGGCAATATTGTACCTGAGAACTTCATCTTACATTTTTGAACCTCAGGACCACCATCAATGCCCAACTTCTCTTTCAAAACATCAAGTATTAAAAATAAAAGATAAAATTAGAGGAAATTATAAAAATCATTAAATCTATCCCTGAATCATATCTTCAGAGTTGTGATAGACTTGCTTCTGAAATGTTCCTTTAATATTTACTGAAGTTATTTCATAAAATTCCTCTCTTTACTATAATTTTCATTAATTACTCTGAAAATGTAGTTGCTAATATCTCCATTAAAAATAATTAATGTTCATGTTTTCAGTAAGGAATTAACTTGAATGCTTATAATATTGAAAAAAATCAAGTATTTGTGATTGATTTAAAACACTATTGAAAGTTTTCAATTACTTCATTATAAGCAAAAGTGCATTTAAAGTGTACTGAATTTTTTTAATTTTATTTTTCAATTACAGTCTACATTCAATATTACTTTGCTTTAGTTTCAGGTGTACCACATAGTGGTTAGACAATCAATACTTTACAAAGTGCTCCCCTACTAAAAGTTGCAAACAATATACAAGTTATACTTAATAAAGCTTTTATTCCATTTTTTTGCAGCAGAAAATATGAACTGATTTTAAACTCAATATTATGAGAAATAGGTGAGTCTTAACTAGCCATTTTATATATTATGATATCTAATACTCTTAAAAAGATATAATTAGAAATGATTTGTTCATAGTTTAACATTAATTGATGGAGACAGTGAATCCGTGCTCTCCATAAGTCTCTGTTGTTCACTGATATAAAGATCTTGGGGTTGCCCAGCCAATTGGCTCAGTGGTTGAGCATTGACCTACGAACTAGGAGGTCAAGGTTTGATTCCAGGTCAGGGCAATGTTAGGGTTGTAGGCTTGTTTTCTGTGTGGGGCTTGTAGGAGGCAGTTGATCAATGATTCTCTCTCATCATTGATGTTTCTAGCTATCTCTCCCTCTCCATTCCTCTCTGAAATCAATAAAAACATACTTAAAAAAAAAGATATTGGGGAAATGTTATTTATTTAGGAAACTTTAAAGAACTCAGATTTGATATGTAATTTTTAGACAAAGGTTAAAAGTATTAAAATAATTTGTGAAAATAATTTGTAGACTGAAAATGTGAGTCCATTTCAGTTTGGGATATAATTTAAAAATTGTGCATTTGCTCAGAAAACATTCAGTATGTATTTAAATGTAGTGCGTTTTCTCTTTCTCTCTTTCTAGACAGACACACACACACACACACACACACAATAGTTCAGTTTCTGGTAGATTCAAGCAGAGAGAGAAAGAAAGAGAGAGAGAAAGAAAGAATATGTAAACTTAAGTTTTGTTTTTATTTTCATTTTCACTACTAAATTTTTATCCATATTCTCATTATTATTAGAGTCATTTGAATGCTGAAAGTTATGGTAGGTATTCAAATGATATCATGAGGAAATTTTGTTATAGTCGATATTGATTTGTTTTATAAATATATAGTAATTCAGAGTAGTTAATAACAATGAAGAAAACAATAAGTACTGTATGCTTTTAAAAATTATCTCATTTAGTATTTATAAGAATTCATTATAAATAGGAACTATTTTTATGTACATTTTCCAAAGTAAGAAATGAAAGTCAAAATGACTTAATTAATTTCCCCAAATATAATCTGATCTGTAGATTTTGATGAAGTTGTAGTTTGAACCCATTTCTTTTGATTCGCTACTTGTTCTGATCATTCATTGAATAATAATTTTTCATCTGACGTGTCAGGTAGTGAGCAATTGGCTAAGTATCTGATGAATAACCAACCATGATATTCAGTAACCTTCACAGGATCTCTTTATCTGCATAAATATGTCCTAATTTCAACATGGAAATTCAGGGCCCTCAAAATTCAAATTTAACTCCTACAGTGCAAAAAATATTACAAGTTGAGCTTTTTCCCCCAAAGAAAACAAAAACTGATATTTGCTCTCATGCAATTTTCATGTTCCTGTATGTGAACTAAGCCAATGCTAACATTGTTACCTTAATTGTCAAAAGACTTCTGCAACTCTATGAGGCCTTGAAAGAATTAAATTTACTTCTTTATTTCATGAAAATAAGTACAAGTCTGTGATTTCAAATAGTGCTGTTTTTAAAACAAAGCTATCATAAAAAATGTTTAAAAACTTTTGTGTTGACTTAAGGGAAAATGAAATGCTGTTTACTCCCCAGATGTACTTTGAGTAGATTTAGCTACTTTAATTCCAGTGCCATTGTAAAACATCCCTCAGAAAATGGCAGGAACTTGGAGATAAACAGGATGATAGTAAAAAAGGTACTCAACCCCCAACCCACAGCAGTGTAATTGCATCTATTGCAACAAGTTGCCATTAAACTTCTGCTTCAGGTCACTCATATTTTCAACACATTATAATATTTAGTTGTTCCTTATGTTGAACCAAACCCTTGCTTCCTGGAATATCTTCCTAGTGATCATGGCTTTTACATTCTGAACCAACACAAAATGTATTCCTCTTCGCAATGAAATTTCACTGATCTGAACCCATTTAGCGTTCCCAAACTCCAGTTCTTTAACTTCCTCCACTGAATCTCATTCTATCTCAGGTCCTTGCCTTTCTTATTAACCTGCTAGAGATTTTTAAGTTTTATCAAAATCCTCCATAATATAGGGAGCTCTTTACCAAAAGAGTACTGGAAATATACTGAGATTGTTATTTTACTCTCTCAAGAAAATAGACCTTAATGATTTGGTGTGAAGTTTCAATATTTTGTAGTTGTATTGACACACTATTAAATTATACAAACATATTTCAAAATCACCATGTAACATTTTTCACTCCTCCCAGAAAATGCCATCAAGGAATCTCTTTGCCCCCAGAATTGAAAACACTAATTAAATAAATAAAAAGATTAAACAGTAAAATTATTGTTGACCAATATGTTTCATGTTCACTTATTGCTCTCTCTCTCTTTCTCTCTCTTTTAGTGTCTGGCTAGCAAATTTTAAAGCTGCATCATTAGAAAGGAAAAGAACATGAAAATGTAAGATCATGTTTATGACATCTATTTCAGAACTCAAGTTTTAGTGCAGGACAATTCCATCCCAACATGACATGTGGCCTTCAAATTTCAATCACAGAACATGAGCTTGGTGAAATGGCTAGGTCAAGCTGCCCAGCTTGCTGGCCAGAGGGCCATTTGAGCTATCCAAACCAGCTATGTGTTTGGCTATAGTTTGGCACCAGAGTTTGGAAATCATCCAATCTTGTTTAAGACAATGGATCCTGTGGCTGGCTATAATATTGAGGACAATTGCAGTGATCCCATGTATCTCCTGATCAGCTGAGCTGGTATAAGTGGTCAAATCTGAGAAAACTGAGCAAGGTGAGTAATGGAGGGTGCATGGGTTAATTCTGTACCACCATGACTCCTCAAGTCTGGGTGGATTACATCACCCTCTGAGTCTTAGTCACCACAATCATCTTGCCTCCCCCTATCCCCACCAAAACACACACACACAAAAACAGAATAATTTCACTTGTTCCCTTTCCAGACAGGATGCTGGGAAGTTAATCGAGTTATACATAGACTCAATAGCTACTTGTGACCCGTCACAAATGATTTTCTCATTATTTCAAGAAGTAATAGTTTAGTTTTCCTGTAATTTCTTTTTTTTAAAATTTATTTTCATAGAAGGGAAAGGGAGAGAGAGAGATAGAAACATCAATGATGAGAGAGAATCATTGATTGGCTGCCTCCTGCATTCCCCACACCAAGGATTGGGCCCACAACCTGGACATGTGCCCTGATCTGAATCAAACCATGACCTCCTGGTTCATAGGCCAATGCTCAACCACTGAGCCACAATAGCAGGGCATGTAATTTCTTATTCACTTCTTGGTATTAGCTATTGGGGTACATGGTAATTCACCTTGAATTTACCCCTTGTCACATGTTGGCCAACCTTTTTAGATACTGAATCCTTATTTCTAAATCTAGTTACAACATGAATCACCAACTAAGGGAAGGAAGTAGATAAGCAAAAGAAAGAATTGTTTTAGTATTTCTTTAAACATTAGTGTTTTATTTTTAAATATTTAATGCTTCTCTCATGTTTCACCTCAGCTTGCTCTTTTCTTAGATATATGTTGTTTTTCATCTTTCTTCAGGGACTCTATTTTTCCTAAGGTTTAATCATTTTTATTGCTTTCATTATTGACTAAAAAGCAGAGCACATAAACCACAATATTTCTTGCACTTAACATTTGACAAAAATGCAGTGTTTGATGATCTACCATAATGCTATCAACTCAAATGTTTTTTCTCCAGGAAAACCAATACTTCAAGGGCATTATAAGGGATCAGTAAGAATATGAAACGTTAGTAATGTGCCAGTATTCACAGTCATACAATCTCCTGACTGTAGAAGATGTTACTTTTAGTGGCTAAGATGTATGAAGTCTGTAAGCACAATTGCTCTCAATATTCTCTGTAGTACCACTTAGTGGTCCTTCAGCTCATTTGAAAGTTTTATGTTAGTGGAGTCTCATGATTCTGAAACAAGTCTTTCTCTGGCAAGTTCTGTACTTTGGAAGTTTTCTTTTTTTTAGTGTGATTTCATTTTTTCTTTGCAACTTCCCTTTAGTACTCCTAGCATATCCCTTAGTGTCACATGGGGGGGGGAAGGGGGGAGCGGGGAGCGGATCAAATTCTCTCACATGATTTAATATCATTTCACCACTAAGACTCCCTATAACTTAACCTAACATTTTTATTTTATTTGTACTTTATTCTATAATGCAATGTTTGTGTCACTATTATACAACAAATAAAAAAACATAGCTTAGAGTGAAGAAAACATAACTCTGGAATATTTACTGTTCATGGCTTTGCAAACTTGGACAAATTATTTAACTTCTCTGTTTTAATTTTCTAGTGGTAAAATTGAAATAATAATTATAATAATAACACCCTCATTGGATTGGTAAGAGGATTAAATGACTGTACTCAATAACTGCCAAAATAATTTAAAATGCACATAGAACATTTTAAAAGTAGACTCATATTGAGTCATAACACCAGAATACTTAAACAAAAAATAAATAATAAATATATAATTAAAATTGTTTGATAAATATCTATAAATTTGTTAATATATTTCTAAATAGCCCATGAGTCAAATGGGTTGCAATTATTTCAAAGGTTTAATCATAATTTAAATTAGTAAGTTATTGTAGGCCTCTAGATCAGCTCTTTGCACATAGAACAAAATCAATGAATTGATTTTTCATTGAATAAAATTAAAATTTTAATTTGATAAGTTGTACCATTACAACTTAAATATCAATAAACAATAACTTAAATAGGTCAATGTTGGAAGCATGTCCCTTAAAATAAAGAATAATACCCTCTATCTTCTATTCAAATTTTCATTGGAGTCTTACACAGCCCAATAAGAAAATAAAATTAAATAAATAGAAAATAGAAAGAGGGAAGTAAAACTAATTATTTGTCATAAATGACTTTCTGCATGGAAACAAACATATAGTAATAATTTATTATAAATAATTGAGAATGTTAGAAAGCTTACAGGATATTATTTTTAATTGATTTTTAGAGAGAGAGGAAAGGACAGGGAGAGAGAGAGAAACATGGATGTGAGAGAAAAATAGCAAAATATTAATCGGCTACCTCCTACAACCCCCCTACTGGGACTGGAGCACAAAACCCAAGTATGTGTCCTGACCAAGGATTGAACTGGCAACCTTCCCTGCACGGGCCTACACGCAACCAACTGATCACACCTTTGGGGCCAAGATATAATTTAAAAAGCCAATTTTAATTCCCAACATCAACAACAAATGGTAGAACAACAGTTTATATACTTTAATTTATAATAGCAATAAAATTATATTTTAGTTGGCAATAAATTTAGAAAATAATGTGCAAGAATGTTTATAATGAATAATGACCGTGTAATAAGGGCATTAGAGAAGACCTAAGAAAATGGAGACATAGCCCATGTTCAGAAGGCTTAGTATTATACAGGATGATTTTTCCCTACTGACCTAAAACACCGCAAGAGATCAAGAAAACACTGCCAACAAATATCCCAACAGAGATTTTTGTGGCATTTAACAAAGTGCTATACATTTTATAAGAAAAAGTACACAGCTAAAATAGCTTGGAAAAAGACCAAGAAAAGAATAGATGCACTATTAAGTCAGGAGGTTGTCTTTTAGAGCTAGAATAAGTAGCGTAGTGTGGTATTGGTATAAAGATAGAAAAACTAACCCAGCTGCTGTGGCTCAGTGGTTGAGTGCTGATCTATGAACCAGATAGTCATGATTCCATTCCCAGTCAGGGCACATGCCTGGGTTTCGGATGGATTCATTCCTCAGTGGGGGTTGTGCAGGAGGCAGCCGATGGAGGATTCTCTCTCATCATTGATGTTTCTCTCTCCCCCTCTCTCTTCCTCTCTGAAATCACTAAAAAAAAAAGAAAAAGAGAGATGGAAAAAATAATCAAGGGGACAAAAAAGGGAGCCCACGAATAGACTCACACATATAAAGATGGTTTGAACTTACAATGGTTCAACTTATGTGTTCACTTTATGATGGTGGGTATCGGATATGCATTTGGTATAAATGAAGTTCAAATTTTGAATTGTGATCTTTTCCCAGGCAAGCAATTCCATAGGTCACTCTTTCCTGATCCTATGCAGTGGCAGCAAGATGATTTTGTCAACTGTAGACTAATGTACATGTTCTGAGCATGCTTAAGGTAGACTAAGCTAAGCTGTGATGTGTTCTAGGTTAGGTATATTGAATATATTTTTCACATGACTTTTTCAATCATTTTGGGTTTATGAAGACATGACCATTGTAAATTGAAGAACATCTATATAGTACATCAATCTGATGAATGACAGGTGGTGTGGCATATCATTAGGAACAGAAGAATAAAGGAGTCTTAAGCAATGCTTATTCAGAGGGGGGAGATGGAATTGGAAGTCAGCTGCACATCATAAATACAATTTTCACATATAGAGTCCCACATGGCCATAAGCCACATGAGCACTGAGGTGCCCATCTCCTGCCATCAACTTAAGATTCTAGCATACCAGGGAGAGAGAAGAAGCATGTTCACTTTTTTGTATATATGCTTGTTAGTTCCTATTGGTCCTTTCAAAGAATTTTGCCTTAGCAACATCCTTGGGATTGGTCATATTTCTCACTGCCTTGTGATTGGTTATCTGTAAGCTGCCTGTCTTAGCAACCTCCATAGATTTTAAAGCTCATGTCTCCCACTCATGGCCTTTATTCCACACCCAGTTGGGGTATCTTAGGAACTCCACCTAGTTGGGTTCCCAAGTCAATTCCTTTCCCCCCTAGGGTCCTCATCCTTATCTATCTAGCTTTCTTCTGTATCCTCAAAACCCCTAAGGCCAGTCTTAATAGAGGTTCCTCACAGAAAAATTCTATCTTTGAAATAAAGAGAAGTTAATCATTGACTCTGTGATAATCTATACTAATAAAAGCCTATGTGGTCATCGTGCCCTCATGCTGTGATGCCCTCACACCTTAACCATTCATCACCAGGAGGCTGCGTGTGCAGTGGGTGCACGTGGGTGGGCAGGGCTGCATGAACAGCGAGGCGCACACAGGTGGGCGGGGACTTGACGCTGTGTGCACAGTGCCGAGGCGGGACCCATGGCTCTGGCCTACCTCTTTTTGGGCCATCCATTGAGGAGCTCCGAATGGATGGGGCAATCGATTGTGGGGCTCCTGCACTGTGACAGGGCACAGGCCAGGCTGGGGAACGCTCCCCCCCCCCCCATTGCATGAGTTTCATGCACCGGGCCTCTAGTATACTCATAAGAGGCTATTTAAACAGAAACCATCCCAGAATCATTCATTCAATTTCTTTATTTTAACGATAAAGTTTCACCTTCCTACCTCTTCATTTTATTCTCTGCCCTATAAAATATTACATGGAAGGTATGTCCAAAAGAGACCTCCAATATCAAACACTCAGTTTCATCCCTTCACATATTTATCAAAAATTTACTTGCCATAGGTAATACTACCTCAAGTCTGCTCTCAGCAAAGCATTAACAAATCATCTAATAAATTAAGCCTCCAATAGAAGTTAGATCCTAAATAAGTTGTGGCTTTACTTGTATTTCTTATTACAGAGACAGCAATAAAAATGTGTTTCTAGCATCCTGGCATAAGGGGATTCAAGTTGAAATTCCTAGTCATTCCACATAAATATATGTACAATTTCACAGCTAAGAATAAAGTACCTGGGAATTAAAAAGCAGAGTGATGAACAGAAAGCAAGATTTATAACAGGAACATATATCCGTCAGGGAGAAATTTAAAGTTCAAAATGAAAAGAGGGTTGGAATGTCATGGTAATGTCAGGGTATCAGAACAATTATAAGAGATGGGCAATAGGTAATTTGGATAAATGTGAGGCTATACCATTCTCTGGGAAGGATCCATATCAAAAGTCTTAATATATCCACAAATTTCATCAAACCAATAAATGTATCTTTGAAAAAGAGTATTTTAGAATTCATAAATAGGTTACATAGAAAATTAAACATGTTAATTTGGTGAAATAAAATAAAAATTAACAAAAATAAAATATAGTGAGATATATAATCTCATGATATGGAAATATTTATTAATCATAGAAAGTTAAAATAAGAAAAAGGAAGAATAACAACTGTTTGAGTCCATATGCATTACTAAATATGTATATGTTAAAATATGAATAATATTAACAGTCTTCAAGATGACTTTTAATTACAGAAATGCAAATGATATTCTAATATGCTGCTTGTGAGAATACAAATGTATGGAAACTTTCTGGAGGACAATTTGGCAACATTTATTGAAATCATTAAAATACCCACACTGCTTTACCCAATTATTCCACTTTAGAAATATAGCCTAAAAAAAATTGGAGATGTGCATAATGAATTGTGCATAAGAACGTGTATTGAAACATTATGGTAGCATAATTCTGGGACCAGATACAATGTCCAATATTGGAGAAAGAGCTGAGTAAATTACTATAGAAATAAGATAACCCAATAATATAATACAATATTATGCATTCCTTACAACATCTTTTCAAAAAATTGATTAAAATACTAGAGGCATGATGCATGAAATTCATGCAAGAGTAGGCCTTCCTTCCCTGGGCTGCCAGCACCTGCTTCCCTCTGGCACCCAGGACCCGGGCTTCCCTTGCAGCCCAAGTTTGTCTGTAAGGATGTCCAGTCTAATTAGCATATTACGCTTTTATCATTATAGAAAAAATAAAAACTATCAAATACATATCCTAATTTTCTCTAACTATGTATATACACATATATACACAAATATTCCTAAAAGAAAATACACTAAGATTTAATATTTTACATTGATATATACTGTGATAGTGAATAATGCCTTTCTTTCTCTTTGCTCACTTCTGAATTTTATAAAGACGGTGCATTAAAGATATTAACTATATTATGAAAAATAATACACATTAAAGAAATATCTGTACATTTGCACTTTCAGAATATACTAAGAGAAAAGAATTATCATCTTGAGATGAGTGAAACTGAGCTCAGAAAAGAATTAGTTGTTTTGAAGCAAGCAATCAAGTATATTTCATGAATTCAGGGAACTTTTGGGTTAGAAAGGCAACTGTGTCTTTATCCCAAAGATTAAAAGATAAAATGAATCAGTTCTTTGACATAAAAGATTAAAATTGGTCTTTAGTCAAAGATTAAACGCAGAATATGACTCGTACAACCATTGATAAGCCCTTTACTGAATTGCTAGCAACCAGTAGGTCACCCCAATTACACAGAACACCCCAGGAACAGCAGAGGAGGAATGTGGCTGATTTCCTACCTAAGTGGCCCAAGTTCCCCATGATTTGGTGGGGAGAGAACAGAAGCCTGGAAGCAAGGAAATGAAGACATATATTAAATCCAGGAAGAACGTCTGAATAAAGAACTGCAGACATGGATGTTTGCACATGGAGCTGCTGGGAATCAAACACACAGAAGCCAACAAAGTTTGTAAGAGATCTGTACTACTAAAGGAACCATAATTCCAAGCATAAAAATGTGTGACTTCATGATTTAAAACAGCCCACTGTATAAGAACCAAAATGGCCCTTGGCCCCCAAATGTTGCCTTAATCAGATATTTTTCTGAGTAGGGGGATGGATATAGAAAATCCTCTCAGAGGATGAAGCAATAGGCTAAGAGATCGATGGCATCACAATGCTTCTCTCAGGGAGTAGTACCAGGGCCCAATCAAACATTGCCCTTGCCTGGGTAATGGGGCGTTTGCAAAGTCTGCCCATGGTATTTGAGTTTCTGTGGACTGGTTTACCACTCTTTTGTTTTCTAAACAACCACATATATTGTAGTTATTCTGCTCTTAGTATTGCTAAGTGGTGCAGACATTTCCAACAGAAACCTGGCTGCCACCTAGTTTAGTATGTTAATGCCTATTATCTGAATGTTCTACCTCTGGGAACATATCCTTAAGTGAGAGTTCTAACAGTATTAATTGCAGGACTATTGTCCATAGAAGGGAATGGGGAGCTTGTGTCCCCACTGATACAAGCACTGGTGAACTGTGAGGGTAAACAAAGAGAGTAAACTATTAAAATTGGTGGAATCACAACATGGAATTCTATGCAACTGTTAGAAGGAAAAGAATTTATATAGATATAGATGATATAGATAGATATAGATAGATAGATTAGATATATAGATATAGATATAGATATAGATATAGATATAGATATAGATATAGATATAGATATAGATATAGATATAGATATATTGAATGGATGGAACTTAAACCCATTTGATGAGTGAGAAAAGTAAGCAATATATAATACTTATACTATACAACATGTTTATCAAATATATTTGGATGCTTTCTTAGGGGGAAGGAAGGGAAAAAGAAATGTGGGAGATTAAAGAGAATACTTGAATAGATATTGGTGGTGTATGAATTAATTATGATATTGGACCATGCATTTAGGAATAAAATGACCTCAATTGTAGGCACCTCCATGTCCAAAACAAACACATAAATTTTAAAAACATTTCAGCTAGTATACATAGAGAACAGGTGATAAAAAATCAATTAATCCTCAATCAATGGAAAGGAATGGAGTGAAAACTCTTGGGAACTGGAACCTAGGGACCAGCATTTCCATGTGTATTTAGGGGTCATTCTAATAAGATATTGGGGGACAGTCATGCCTGGACATGAACAAGCCTCCCTTTTTATCAATAAAGAACACATCATTCAGAACCACCAGGTCTTTTTAGAGCCTTCCTCCATGACCTACTATTTGAATAATTTGGGGTAAATGTAGTTTTTCTCTCAAAATATTTTATTGTGTTGTACTCATCATTCTTCTTGTGATGATGTGAGATGATAAAAGTGCTTATATGATGAGGTAAGGGAGGTATGAAAAATGGTGCACAATTTAAAAATCTATGAATTATTTATTTCTAGAATTTTCCACTTATTATTATTTTCAGATGATTCTTGACCACTGGTAACTGAAACCTTAAAAGGAAAAACCAAAGAAAAAAATTATGATTGCTATAATATTTTATTCTAATAAATGCATTTGCTCTTTAGTCTATTATTTTATATAAATTATTAGAGCAACTCCTTTAGCACTAGTTATGTGACAAGTGTTCTGATAAGACTCACTCTGAGGGTGAAAACCCTGGTCTGTGCCCTCTAGGAGTCTAGTTTAATAAAAAGATGCAAAAAAAAATCAATCTACACATGTGGGCTGTACATTTATATTTAAAAGATTAAACAAGGAAATTAAGGACACTATAGAGATATAACATTTGCCATCTAGCAACTTTATGTAATGATCATAAACATATATTACCATGTGATTATTAACCTCTGTTGTGTGGGATAAATAACGATATTTTAGTTCACTAATATGGCTCTATTTCTCCATTGAATTCAGCATCAATATTCAAAAATATAAATTGATATGAAAACCCATCTGATTATCTTAATGTATTTAGATTTTAAGTATTCAAAATATTCTGTGCATATACAAAATGTGAAAAGATTCATTTTATTTGATTTTAATACTTTAATCTAGGGTTTATTATTCCCTCTGAATTACTGAATTATCCAGATTCACTCATGGTGTAGTAATGTAAACATATGATCTTGTATATACATATGCATAATACTAAAGAGCTTTTTCATCTCAATGGACATACTCAAGGTCATAAAATCAGAATTATTTGTATGGCAATAATATTTAACAGTGAATCTGAGAAATCTCTCAAATTAGTAAACAGGTTTACCAGCAAAGAAAAAGTTCACTTCTCAGAGTTCTTATTACAAATAATATAAGATTACTCATTCTTTTTCCTGGAATTGATAGGCTCTACAGGGATGCAAGAGAGAACTCACTAGTTACTTACATATGATAAAATGACTGGTCTATGTCAAAGTAATGTATTATAAGAGTAAGTGCCTTTTCAACAATGAATAGCTATTAAAACAAGACTCCATTTTGAGCTCACATATTAATGCAGGAATACCCCTTTTATGAGGAATTTACTGAAATATTTTATTTATGAAATCCTGTGGCAGGCACCATATGCTAAAACAGCAAATGAAAGACTATATCATTGTTAAGGAATTTTTATATGTAATTCTTAAAAAATGAAATCCTAAAGACAAACTCATTACAATCTTCTGAAAATTGATGAATTCATAATAATCCCACTACCTGTTTATTTTCTTTAAGGAATACAAATTTATTTCAGTGTTCCTAAATCTAAAACAAGTATAACTCAGGCACTTGAGGGCAGGAGACAACTTGTGGTACTAATAAGCTGTTTTTCTTTAGTGTATTAAATTATATATGCCACAGCCAGGCATGGCTCAGTGATTGAGCTTTGACCTATGAACCAGGAGGTCACCGTTCGATTCCCTGTCAGGGCACATGCCTTGCTTGCATGCTCAATCCCCAGTAGGGGGCGTGTAGGAGGCAGCCAATTGATAATTATCTCTCATCATTGATGTTTCTCTCTCCCTTCCTCTCTGAAATCAATAAAAGTATATAATAAATTATATATGCCATATGAATATGCTGTATAAATATACATAAATTAAATCTGATACCTAATAAGGCTTTCTTATATGGCCTCATCTAAAAATTATCAATAAAAAGATTATTTTTTCTTAATAAATGGAAAACAAAAAGATGTAGATAATGTTCTCAGGTGATGGACACTTTTCATGTGAACATTTATAAGTGGACTCTATAGTATTATCATTTTAGTAACACTTTTCTTGACCTATTTCCTCAATGAAGTATATGGTGGCAATTTCCTTTTATCATTTATCCATCCCTGCTATTGTGTGGTGTGGAATTATCCCTTTTCCTGTCTTTTATTATAAACTACCCATCTACCTCTAAGTTCAGTTCAAATTCAGCCTACTTTACAATGTTTCTTTTTTACACCCAATTCTTCTTTCCTTCCCTGTAAGCTAAAAGTAATTTCTTCTTTTTGTGGTTTTTTATAAGCTATTTTGTCACAATTTTTACAACCCTTAACCCAACCAGACTGAAAGCTCCCTGACAGCAAACGCAGGTCTGATTTATCATGAAATTCAGCTATGCAGGAGCCAATAGCTCACCTGGGGCCATTAGCAGACCTCAAAAGCATCAATGCTTTGGGTCACAAAGGGAAATGTGGATGGGACGCCGGATAACTAACATCAGATGATGATTTCACATGGGCTCATTGTTCAGAAATGTCCCCTTTTCATTCACAGTGGGCTAGCCGTCAAAATTATTCAGCAATTGCTGCTAGAAAATCCTCAAATTATTATTAATAGTCAAGTTCCACCAAGTACAATTTCTTTCTGAAAATTATAGCATATCATTTCCTCCTCCATAAAAAGAGAAAGCTTTCCTCGTGAACAAAGGGGAATGCAACTCTCAAAGCCTGATTTCAAAGGAGCAATCATTTTAGCTGAGAAAGCAAAGCTCATGATCCAGTGAAAGTTTACCATGACAAAGCTACTTTTGAAATTTCAATATACAATACACATATACACTCCTACACGTGAACTCTCTGTTCCCCTTTTGTATTACGAATCCAAGGTCATGGCCCTGCTGGGGTGTTTAAGTGATTGAATGTGGACCTATGAATCAGGAGGTCAGGGTTCAATTCCTGGTCAGGGCATATGCCTGGGTTTCAGGCTTAATCCCCAGGAGGGAGAATGCAGGAGGCAGCCGATCAATGATTCTTTCTCATCATTGATGCTTCTCTCTCCCTCTCCCTTTCTCTGTGATATCAATAAAAATATATTTTTCAAAAGCAAGACCAACCAATAAACAAAAATTCAAGGTCATGGTTTGTAATAACCTCTCCTGGGGTTTAGTGGGTAGAGACAAGGGCACTAGTAAAATCCAGTATAGGAGCCCCCTTGTAGAGAAGGAAGAAATTTCCCTCCACTCTTCTAGGTTCTTTGTGTGGTCTAATAAGTAAACCTGCATGAGAAAGACTAACAAGACAAAATAACCAAACTTAATTACATGTTCAAGTATGAGAACCCCACATGCATAACAGGTACAGATAGGTAAAATGGGGTATCTGAAAGGAATGAGGTGAGAGTACGGAGGCTTTAGAAGGGAGGAGGGTCATTTTCAGTACATTAAGAAGAGCAGATGCTCAGTAATTAGATGTTTTCCCTGACAGATAAGTCATAAAAAAGTATTTCTGTTATAAGAGTGTTAACCTTTATTATGTAAAAGACCCCTGATTTAGAATCCTCTAAGTAGCTGAGAGGGAACAGGTGTTTCTACTGAGCCTGTAGGGTCTCCACTGACTTCAATTCAAAATAATCCACATGCTAAAGTGGCACACCTTGGGTAAACCTGTTCTGAATCCCTTCATCCTGCAACAAAGAAAAATGCTGCCCAAATATCAATAGGGCTGAGATAAAAAACAAAAAACAACAAAAAAAAACTTTTTCTAAAATAATCTTGGCCCTTAAAAGGCTTTCATGTATGCTCAGGGGTCCAACCCCATTGGGGAGACTTAGCTGGGGCCACTCTACCATTTTCAATTTCAACAGTTCATTGACTTCCATTTCAGGATGAAGAACAAATACCTGCAAGGCCAAATATCATTTCTTCAGATGTAAAAGATAGAGGGATACAGGATGGGCAAAGTTTAGCAACACATTTACACACCCATATACCTATATATACACCAAATGCTAAACATGCTCAGAGTAATCATGTTTTGCCCAAACAGAAAATACATATAAAAACAAAAAGATGCCAGAACCGGTTTGGCTCAGCGGATGGAGCTTCGCCCTGCGGACTGAAGGGTCCCAGGTTCGATTCCGGTCAAGGGCATGTACCTGGGTTGCGGGCACATCCCCAGTGGGAGATGTGCAGGAGGCAGCTGATCGATGTTTCTCTCTCATCGATGTTTCTGGCTCTCTGTCTCTCTCCCTTCCTCTCTGTAAAAAATCAATAAAATATATTTAAAAAAAAAAAAAACCAAAAAGATTATTCCCTTTTTTCCTCAGAATGTAATTGCAATATCTCACCTGGATCTAACCTCCGCACACTCTTAGTTTTTTTTTTTTTTTCTTTCACGGTTTTCTTTTACATGACCTAACATTTCATGACACAATGCAATTAATTTTTCTTAGTTCCTTTGCCTTAGAGGGAGTGTCTTAATTTCTGCTTATTTTTATATGAAATATAGTATAAAATATAAAGACAAAACAATGAATTCAGATTTTACATTATTATTACTTTAAGAAGCTTTCTAGAGGTGCAATGATTTGGTTTTAAAAGGGGATATTAATGAAGAGAATTTGAGGTAAGATGACAGGCCAGTAGAGAAAATAAACTGGTGCAAGCAGACATTTCCACATCCCAGAAAGAACCTATCTATGATATCAAAATACATCAGATGATTTTAATGAAACAAAAAAATTTATTCTTCTTTCTAAGGAGTGAAAGTGAACTAGAGCATTTGACAAGTTCCTAATCTGTTCAAAAATATTGACATGGCTGGTATATTTGAGAGGGATTGAAGATAATTATAAATTCTTAATGTGGATTCTGCTGTTCTCTAAAGAAAATAATTTAGTTCTAACTTCAGCTCTTTAGAACACAAACACACAACACACAACACACACACACACACACACACACACACACACACACCTTTACTTTAACCTCCTAATGAGAGGTTTAATGGAAAGTTTTGTTCAAAAATTGATTAGGAAGGTTTTGTAACCATGAGTCCATTCCCATTACTTATCTCTTGTATTACCCCAAATTCCTCATAAAATGCTAACTTTTGTTGCATATTATTGTACAATGACTAATATATTTTAAAAACTCTACATTGCAAACACATCTCACATGAATAGGTATCATGCATTGAGTTCAAGGAGAGAATATACCCTAATAAATCTGTTATGAGACATACCTCATCAGCTGCTCATTAGAACTCTTTGGAAGCTCTACATAATACATCAAAAGGAAACTTGCCCATGATGCAAATCAATTAATTTATTTTTATTGAAATTCTTTGTTGTTTAAAGTATTACATAAGTCTCCCTTTTTCCCCATTGACCTCTCCCCGGCTGCCTCCAACCCCCAGCACATGCCCTCACCCCCCCCCCCCCCCCGCCCCATCTGTGTCCATTGGTTATGCTCATATAGATGCATACAAGTCCTTTGGTTGATCTCTTACCCCCCTCACCCCCGCACCTTCCCTCATATGTTGGACAGTCTGTTCAATGCTTCTATGACTCTGGTTCTATTTTTGTTCATCAGTTTATGTTGTTCATTATATTCCATAAATGAGTGAGATCATGTGATATTTTTCTCTGACTGGCTTATTTCACTTAGCATATTGCTCTCCAGTTCCATCCATGCTGTTACAAATGGTAAGAATTCCTTCTTTTTGATAGCAGTGTAGTATTCCATTGTGTAGATGTACCATAGGTTTTTAATCCACTCATCGGCTGATGGGCACTTAGGCTCTTTTCAAATCTTAGGTATTGTAAATTGTGCTGCTATGAACATAGGGGTGCATATATCCTTTCTGATTGGTGTTTGTTTTCTTGGGATATATTCCTAGAAGTGGGATTACTGGGTTTATATAGAAGCACATACCCTGTGTACACTGTGTATTGTAACATGCTTTGCAAAGAGTGTTAGTCTAGTCACAAGCCAAAAGGAAAAAAAGAGACAACTTTTATTGTGAGATAAGAATCCAGTACTAGACAATTCTACACTCTAATGTGGGCAAGTATAAAGTGAAAACTAAGGCTTTGGAGATTAGGGGAGACATTCCCCTTGTTAAATCTAATATTGTCTTCGATTTCTTCTAAGATTGGTGCTATTCTTCAGTTAAGAGAAAGTTGTATGAAGATTAAAGGGAATAAAGATAGCACAATTACTCTTCTCACTTCTTTGAATATTCTTCTTTTAAAAAATCATTTCCAATGACAGTATTTAAAGAACTGCCTGAGCTCTGGTTGTGCTGTGGATAGCTTTAATTCTGTTAGGAGTTGACCCCAATCTCTTACTTGGATGATTTGAATAAATGGCTGATGTGATAGCAAAGTGATAAATATATAAAGTAGGAGAGCTCATTTCTATCCAAATTATTATAACTCTATTTCAATTTTCATATGATAACAAAAATAAATTAGATTTAAAGTATTATTTGTTCTGATAATGCTCCTTGTTAACATTCTCATTTACAAGAATGTAAAACCATATGTATTAAACATTCAGACACCTAATACTCATCTTTGGAATTCACAGAATCAAATAAGATATGTAATTACAAAGTCCCAGGACTTACACTATTTTGTATCCAATTGCCACTAGAATAAAAGATAAATTTCTTACCAGTGGCTATGAGGCCCTGCATAGAGTGATCCATACCTAACTCCTCCACTTCAATGCTCACAAACCCTTGGTTGTCTCACACACTCAAGTCATACTCATCTTGGCCTTTTCTCTGAGTCCCTCTGATTCTTGCCCTTGGTGATCATTTGTTTCTGGTAACCAGCTCCCATACCTATGGTCATCTACTCTTACTCCTCAATAAAGTTCTCCCTCATCACTCTGTGTCCCTTGGCCCTCTTAAGTTTTCCTCATGGCTCCGATGATTATTTTTCATTCTACTTTATCTCTATCTAGTTCTTCATTGTTTATTCTTCCACTAGAATTGTTTTTCTAATTTCCTTTTCAAAAGTTTATTATACAGAAATACAAATACATTTCATTTTTTTCTTGAGCAAATTTTACTAATTCATGTTTTCAGGAGAGCTACCTATTCTATTAAAAATACACTAGCCTAATTAAATAGATAAGACCCATATTACTCATACTGTTACAGATCATTAAACATATTTTTAAAATGTATTAACATATTTTTAATAACAACTATGCTAAATATAGCATTAAAAAACTCAGAGACCAATGTTAAGATTATCGGCCTTTAAACATCCATAAATAAAACATGTGAGAGGTATAATCCAATGGTATCCTATATAATAAAAGCCTAATATGCAAATCGACCCAATGGCGGAACAAATGGTGGAACAACCAGTCGCTATGATGCACACTGACCATCAGGGGGCAGATGCTCAATGCAAGGGCTGCCCCCAGCCCACAGGCCCCAAGCCAGCCAAGGCAGGTGCCAGTGGGGGCCCCGTGATCACCCTTCTGGTTCCCCCACTAATTGGCCCTGATCACCAGCCAGGTTTGAATTTTGTGCACCAGGCCTCTAGTCTTAAAATAATAGCATAACATTTTATGTCTCTGAAACTCAGCGTAGAGTCTAGGGCTTGGCAAATAAACTAGAAAGACAAAAATATAAAACCTTGAGACAATATAAGGTCATTGGAACCAGAAAAAATGATGGGGAGAACAGAAACTTTCAGAATTCCAAAAAATTAGAATCCTAGTTGACCAGGGGAGGAACATAAGAGTACGCTGAGAATGAAAAGCCAGAGAGGTTGAACTCAGATGAAGTGAGTGGACTATCGGGACACAATTTGCCCTGGAATGTTGCCAAAAGAGCACAAGGAGCATATCAAATTGGCATCTGGGTTCTGAAAGATCTGCCCCTTGGTATTATGAGATCTTGAAGGACATTTTTGTGGAGTTGTGGGAGATAAAGCCTGATGGGTGGGGGCTCATGGTCAGACAAATATTGCAAGAAACAAAGATGAAAACTAAACTCTACCAGTAGAGAAATATGAGATCAATATCCTTTCTATTTTTAGACAGTTGATGCTAACAAATACTTTATATGTTATTTTTCAAAATATACTGTCTAATACAGGTTTACTACACTATATTAGTAATAATATTCATTATGTCAGTACACCAAAGTAAAAGAGTAAAAAAAAAATAGCTCCCCTTTATAGATGCTAAAGAGTACTTGATGGTTTTTAATATTTTTTGATTTCTAAGTCATTGCAGAAACTGTTCTAGGAAAGCTCTATGATAAAATATATGAGTTGTCCACAGATTACTATCTAAATTCATTATATTCTAATTAAAAATCCCAGTGCCTTACTATAACCAGGCAAAGTGAGATGTGAGCTCATGTGAGAAAGAAAATCCATAAGAATTTTCAAGAAAATTATAAAACTGAATAGTAATGAGGAGGGATTTGGATCATCTAAATATAAAAATATATTAAGCTATATTATATTGTGAAGGCTACATAAGCAGATTTCTAACCAGAATGGAAAGCTGCTTAAAAGATTGTGTATGACGTATGTATATAACTGTTTATGTGTGTTTATTCATTTGCACATAAAATGATGGTGTTTCCAGGTTACATGTAAAGGTAAAACATTGGTTGAATGATATGTAGACATTTGGTTTTCTTTGATAAATAAAATAAAATAAAAATTGTCCATTCAGAAAAAAAATTAACTGTACAGATCAATATCATAATTAGAGAATCTAGATGTGCATTTATCTTCTATCACAGTGAGATTCCTTGCACAAGGGCTAAAAGCAAAGTTTATCACATTCAATCATGTCAATATTTTAATGTGCACATTACAAATAACATATAAAGTTAGAATGTGAAAGCAAACAAAAATGAGGATTTACTTCATATATGCATATCTTGCTTAATACACTCAATAGTAAAGAGAATTATAAGTCAAAAATAAAAGGACAAAGAAACCAATAAATCTGAGCAAAAAATCTTAATAGGTAATTTATAAAGTAGATGAATAGGTGCCAAGGGGTACTTCTCCTATCCAATTGGCAAAAATTAAAACAACCATAAGTTCCAATAGCAGGTGCAAGAAGAAATCAAAAAATCCCTATTTGCAGCTGCTACTGCACTGTAGAATGGTATAATATTTCTGGATTCCTTGAAATAAACTTGGCAGTTTACATCAAACACGTTTTCTAAAAAAAATATTATTTGCTCCAGCTACCCCACATTCAGGAATTTTCTTTCTTATGGTAACCATAAAATAAGTAAACATAAATACTACAGCATTATTTTGGACAAGACAAATATTAGAATTAAAACCTTAGTAATAGGATATTGGTAAAATAACATATGCTTATCTATATAATGAATGTTTAAACACACATTAAACATGAAGGTAGTATTTGATCATGAATATGGAAAAATATTCATAATATATTGGTAATATGGCAATTTCTATTTTACATTTGGATTCATGTGTTAACAAATGTGCACATGCATATACCAGAGACAAATCTTCAAATTTACTCTGAATATTTAGATCAAAGGCTGTTTTACTTTCTTTTGTGAGTTATTCTGAATTATTCAAATTTTTATAATAAATATGTACTAATTTTAGAATCGGAAACAAAAATATTGAAAGGATTAAAAATAATAATAAATTTGAAAGAAAAACACTCTTCTATCAGCCTGAAAATTTGTCCTTTCTTATTATTATTCATGCCTCTCCAAGATGTTTATTTCAGCATCCATTCCCTTGTATGTATATGTGTATGTGTGTGTTGTATGTGTGCATGAACTGCAGCTCATAGTGAACTGTAGCATAGAAAGAAACTGCCCTTAGCAACCCATTTCCAATTGCCATGTTTCTTGTGAATCATTCTATGGCCTGCAAACGTCAAAGGAGGTCCCCATAAATAGCCATCCTCTAAGTTCTTTGGTCTTTTTATTATTATATTGTTAAATACATCAAGTTTTAGATTTATGTTTTTCTTTTATATGGACATTTGTTTGGAATTGGAGAACATGTGAAACTGGGCCTTCTTTGCTACCAGAAGGTAAAGGCAACCTGTAATTCTACATTTAATGACTTTCTTCTTGTACTGGCTTGTTCTTTGACAAAGAACCAATCATTGTGAATCCCATTTCCATATAAGTATATGATTAGTTTGGAAATGTAAGACTTAGTTGTATATATTTCTCTATATATATCTCTCTTAAGAAAACCAAAACTTATATATAAAATTTGATTTAATTTTCAGAGGTCATTTCAGTTTTATTCCAAAGAAAATCTCTGGAAATTGGTGTGTTTCTTATCTTGATTTAGCTATACAAGAGATAAGATAGTTGTATTTAGCAAATAGATTCAAGAAACAGGATTTAAACACCTAAAACTAATCTTAAAAGAAAAAAAAAAGAGTGAAATAATACAGAAAAGATACTTCAACACAAAAAGCAAACTAATTTGCATATAAGATAGAAATAAAATTTATCTCATTCCAACTATTGTCAAAGTCAAATTAACTCCTTTAGCAATTCTGATGTACCACTAAAAGGATCAAAATTAAAAACAAATAAAAAAATAACAAAGCATTTAAATACTGAAAATAGAAAATGTTCTCAAATTTCATAAAACAATTTTTGAGGAATATGATGTGCATAGTAGTTATCGTTACTTGATATTTTCTGTGTATTATCTCGTTTATTTGAACATTTTCCATTCTTCCTCATTAGCATGCAAATTCTACGAGGCTGTGAACTTGCCAGTCTCTGGGTGATTAGCAAATGTGTAATTTGCATGTCTATATTCTAATGGCATAATTTACATATCTATATTCTAACCTGCTTTCCTCTCAGTACAAATGATTTTTAAAGTTTTATTCTCAGAGATTTTTTTTAAATAGTTTTGTGAGACTACCTCACCCTAACCTCCAAATTCTTACAAAAGATCTATTTTCTTCTGTATGAATTTCATGTTCATAGAAACGATAATGGGCAGGTCAAAGTCAAATGTTTTAAAGCATGGTCTTAAGTCATTTATTCAAAACACTTTGAATATATTAATTAATTATAGCTATCTATTGTATTATTAATATCATGCAGACTCCTTGTTGAACTGCAGATTCTGTTATTCTGAGGCAGAGGTTCCTAAATTTTTTTCTGTGGACTCTCAACGTACCCCAAAGAAAGGGATCTGTGCCAGATGCTGGTCCACTCAATTTTAGGTCTATCCTGGGACAGCTACACAACTACTGTTATGTTTATGTGAATTGAAAGGTTAGGGAGCACTGGTAAATGACATTCTACTAAAAAAAGTAAGCAATGCAGAGGTTAAATAGTATTTCTCATAGCTGTGCATGATTGAGTTTCTATGTAATCTCATACTATCTGTGTCCACAATTAAGCCCTTAACACAATATATGCTATCATATTAACACCTACTGAATGTATATTTACTGGTATATAAATCTAATTATCTACTTAAGATTCAGTTTGGTTACTTTAATTAATTTAGTTACTGTGATCGATTCTTTACACTGATCTTGACCTTGTGTATAATTCCACAGGTGTACTTAAAATAAAAACAGAATGAACTATATTTTCAATAAATGCAAAGGCATTTACCAGGCAACACATGATTAGTATTAACTGTTTCTAATGCTTTTGACAAATAGCAAATGACTTGCAGACAAGCAAACACATGCTTCAAAATGGACCAGTGACAAATGATAAATGATAAAAATCTAAGATCAGACCATACCCAATCTCACACCTGCTGTTGAGTCAGATTTAAGTAAGTGGGTTAAAGTTTTACAGAAAGAAGGCTATGGACAAGTCCTTTCTCATTGTGTCACTCTATAAATTTAAAAGGGGCACTGATTTGTGCATCCTCTTCACCTCTACCTACTTCTTCCAGGTTCTTGAAAGTAATATACCTAAAATAAACAAAAACAAAAATAGAACTTAGTGCACTATCCTTCCAGCCATGGCACTATACTTTGTTATTTTTGTTGTATAGTAAAATACTTCTTCAATATCTCTCTTTCTCACTATGGTTTAAATTCCATAGTGGCAGAGACTACGTTTTTGTGTTTTGTTTTGTTTTGTTTTGTTTTGTTTTATTGCATTCTCTTTTTTGCCTACCACAACACTTAGCACATGATATGTGATCAATAAATATGTGTTGAATGAAAGAATGCATGAGTCATAGGAGTGAAATAAATATTTGCTGAATGGATATATAAATATCTAAATAGAAAAGGGTTTCACTGCAAATCAGGAAAGTCTGCAGTGTTCTTGGCTTGCCATCCCTGGGATAAAGCCTCTTGATACTATGATGGGAGACTAAATAAAGGGGTAAGCTCCTGATTTTTTGAGCATAGTTGCCTGAAGTTTAGCCTCTGCTATACAAAGCTGAGCTGTGTGGGGAGAGGGGAGGGCAGCATGAAACATGCTGGTAACTCCCCATCTCAGGGGCTGGAGAGGAATCCTAGCTTATTGACTATACCGAACCCTAAAAGAAGTTTCCATTCTGCTGTGCTAGAAAGGGAAGGAATAAGTGTGTGGGTTGTGGTACAAATGCCAAACTCTCACTGTTCTTACTGAGATCTAGCAGATTTTCTTTAATAAATGTCTCTCTATTTTTGGTATGTCCTTAAGGCAATTTCCAGAAAGTTTGAATGGTGTTATTTTTTAAATTAAATGTATTAGGGTGACATTGGTTAATAAGATCATATAGGTTTCAAGTGTACATTTCCATGATACAAAAAGTTATGGTTGTCTTGGGAACTCCTCAGACCACCATTTCATAAGTAAATCCTCAAAATATTATTTTTAAGTTCTACAGGAAGTTGAATTTACCTAAAAACTTACTTATCTTAAGATAGTATTGTACATTCTAATTCTTCATTATCTGGTGAGAAACTTTATTCTGAAATGATTCTAACTTTCCTTTTCTCTTACATATTTAGTGTCTTTGGAAAAGTAAGGGTTTTTTTTTGCTTTAACTCTAAGAAATAAGTGGGTTTATTTAAAAAGTAACATATTCCTTACTTATCTGCTTTTGCATTTTAATAAATGGTATATTGGTATTTCATGTTTTCACTTGTAGAAAAGAACAGAGAAAGAAATTATGCTACTTATGAAAAATTAACTTCTTAAAAGCAATATGTAAAAATTATTTTCCAAGTCTTTGTTAAAATTCCAAAACACATACTGAAAACTAATAGTATTTTGAAGACTATGAGTATGGCAAGTCAATTATCTTTCCAGAGCCATCAATGTGTTTGTCTCTAGATGACAGTGCTTTTTCAATATACTTCCTAATATTTTATCATTTCAGCTGAGTTAGGAATGAGAAATATTTTACTGCTGAATTATAATTAGATAAAAGAACACAAATTATGGTTGATAAAATAATTGTTTCCCTGAAAGAAAAATGAAGTGTTTTACATTGTGTACCAATACAATCAATTAGTATATCAATTAGGAGCACTTTTCATTTATTTTAAAATCTCATTATATTATTTCCTAATGGGTTTTCAGTAACTCTCTTTTAGAAGAACTGCTTGGGAAAAAATGGAATTCATTATAATTGAATTTGAGGCATATAAGTTTAAACTAATTATCATGCTTGAACTTCACTTTTTAATATAAAACACCCTTAGTATATTCAGGTTAAAATTATAAAACTTAAGAAAAACCAACCAAGTATCATTTATATTCATAATTTGAAAGAACTAGAAGTCTATGAGAAAGTCTAGCATTGACGCTAATAAAGGATGGACTTTCTTATTTTTATAGTTAAACAAAATACTGAGTTTGGTGGTTGCATTTTAAAATAATTCTGCCAGCAGAAAAGCAAAGGTGTGTCACTACAGTCTTCCACCAAGTTTCATAACTTAAACTACCCACCAGAGAGAAACTGGATTCATTGTCTCTCTGACTCCAACCTCTAAGATGCCTATCTCTGGCTGTATTTGCTAAAACTACATTAGAAAACATGCACATTTAGGATGAACTGAAGGCTAAGAAGTACAGTAGATTTGTGAGGGACTATCCAATGCCAGAAAATCTTTCATAGTCTTAAACATGGGACATTTCCTTAGAAGCTATGGCCTATATGATGATGTGGCCCAGAGGAGAGGAGACTATGATAGGCAGCACAATGAGAGGTACGCAAGAAAGTAGTAAATGCCAAGCGTGGTAGTGAGTAACTTTCTGGAGGTAGAGACTAACTTTTCCTTTGGTCCCTGTCTCAGTATCTGTTTCTCATAATTTTGATTATAGACAACTAGAGGCCAGTTGCACGAAAAGATTCGTGCAATAGGCTTTCCCTTCCCCTGGCTGCCGGCACTGGTTTTCCTCTGGCACCCAGGACCCCGGCCTTCGCTCCGGCCGGAGCTGCCTTCAAGCCTTCGCTGCTCCGGCCAGAGCCACCTTCAGTCTTCGCTCTGCTGCTTTGCACCTACATATGCAAATTAACTGTCATCTTTGTTGGTGGTTAATTTGCATATCTTGCTGATTAGCCAATGGGAGGTGTAGCGAAGTAATGTCAATTACCATGTTTGTCTATTATTAGCTAGGATATCAGATCAAAAGTTTTTCCTTTATTCCCCTTTAATCTGATTTAAACAAAATTTTATGTACAAAGTTTTCTAACTAGTTTGGTATGTTTTTATCAGCATTTTCTCTTGTTTTAAAATTTTTATTGAATTTATTGGGGTGACACTGGTTAAAAAAGAAATTATACAAGTTTCAGGTGCACAATTCTACAACACATAATCTGTATGTATTGTGTCAAATCCCCATCCATCACTATTTATCCCCCCGTCCATCACTATTGATCCCCCCATCCATCGATATTTATCCCCCGTATGCCATACACCATCTCTTCCAGCATCGCTTCCCCAAGCAATCACCATATTGTTGCCCCTGGTCATGAGTATTTTTTAAAATATATATATATATATATATATATATATATATATATATATATATATATATATATATATATTATTGATTTCAGAGAGGAAGGGAGGAGAGAGAAATAGAAACATCAATGATGAGAAAGAATCATTGATTGGCTGACTCCTGCATGCCCCCTACTGAGGATTGATCCCCAACCCAGCATGTGCCCTTGACCAGAATTGAATCCAGAACCCTTCAGTCCTCAGGCCGATGCTATATTCACTGAGTCAAAGTAGCTGGGCAATAGTTTCTTTTTTTTTTCTTCCTTGCTCTATCCTCACACCCCTCCACCCAATCCCTCTCCGACAGCTGTCAGCTTGCTATCCATGAGTCTGTCTCTATTTTGCTTGTTAGTTCATTTTGTTCATTGGATTCCACTTGTGAGTGAAATCCTGTGGTACTTGTCTTTCTCTAACTGGCTGATTTCACTTAACATAATACTCTCCAGGTCTATCCATGCTATTGCAAAGGGTACAATTTCTTCTCTCTTTTTTATTTTACAGCCATGCAAATATTCTATTGTGTAAATATATAACAGCTTTTTTATCCACTCATCCATCTACTGATAGGCACTTGAGCCGCTTCAAAATCTTGGCTATTGTAAATAACACTTAAACGAATATAGGGGTACAGATATTCTTTCAAATTTGGGTTTTGGGTTTCGTTGGCTATATTCCCAGAAGTGGGATCCCTGAGTCATAAGGCAGTTCCATTTTTATTTCTTGAGGCAACTCTATACTGCTTTCCACAATGGCTATACCAGTCTGCATTCTCATCAACAGGGCACGAGGGTTCCCTTTTCTCCACATGCTTGCCAATATTTGTTGTTTATTGATTTCTGAATGATAGACATTCTGATAGTGTTAGGTAATATCTCATTGTGGTTTTAATTTGCATTTCTCTGATGACTAGTGACATTGAACATCTTTTCACGTGTCTATTGGCCATCTGTGTGTCTTCTTGGAGAAGTGTCTATTTGATCAATTGACTATTATTTAATTGAATTTTTTTGGTGTTGAGTTTTATACGTTCTTTATAAATTTTGGATATTAACCCCTTATCAGATGCATTTTCTAAAAACCTCTCTTTTATGTTTAATACATTGACAGGTCCTGAAATTGGTGGGAGAATTGGTGCATGAATACATGTGTGATTTTGGTATATGTTAGAAGAGAGAGTGGAGAGTGGGAATATATATTAATATAACTCAATTTGAAGCCTGGGTTACTAGGAAACAGTCATTCCTCCCAGTTGTATCATTCACAGTCACATACTAACTCTTTGCCTTTCTCCATCACCAAGATAAAAATTAAATTATCAAAAAAGTCTATCTTAACACAAAAAAACCTATTTTAATGTACTAATTTTAAAATAATAGACTCTCAATTTATATACATATATATTCTTATCTAAAAAAATTAGTTTTACAACCTACACTTTATAAACTTTATGCTTTGTTTCAATCGGAAAAATAGCCATTTACCAAAATCTACATAAATAAATGCTTCATTCAACATAACATCTATAAAGATTTGAAAAATAGATTCTGATCAAAATTATATTATATATATATATATACAAATTTTTATTTATATATACATATATACTTGTATATATACATATACATTTATATGTAAATGGTATATATAAATATATGAGGTGGTAGATGTGTTAATTAATTAGATGGGAAGAATTTTTTCATTGTGTATATCAAATCATCAAGATGTAAACTTTAAATATCTTACACTTTTATTTGTAAATTTTTCCTCAAAAATAATATTACACATATGCGGACCACATAATTTTTACTTTACTCTCCAGGAAAACGTTAGTGTGGATAATGGCTTTAAAAGTCCTAGAAATAAGTTCTTGTTCGTAGAGGACTCTAGTGCACAGGATGAGGACCAATGGTTTAAAATTGTGGGTTTGCCGAACCGGTTTGGCTCGGTGGATAGAGCATCAGCCTGCGGACTCAAGGGTCCCAGGTTCGATTCCGGTCAAGGGCATGTACCTTGGTTGCAGGCACATTCCCACTGGGGGGTGTGCAGGAGGCAGCTGATCGATGTTTCTGTCTCATCGATGTTTCTAACTCTCTATCCCTCTCCCTTCTTCTCTGTAAAAATCAATAAAATATATTTAAAAAAATAAAATAAAATAAAATAAAATTGTGGGTTTATGCCATTTTGATGGCTTTTACAACTTATACACACACACACACACACACACACAAAATGGAGCTAGGTTGCTGTGTCTGGATTCTTGGATTTCTTTCCAGTTCACCAGTCTCTCTCCCTTATAAACCACCTCTACTTCTTCTTGCCTTGGTTTCCCCTTTGCACAATAGGGAGAGAGCGATAAACCAACTTCAATGACTCATGCCAGAGTTTATACATGTAGAAATCATCAGGTCAAAGGACTCCTTCTAAAGCATAAATTTTTAAATAACTAGATATAAAGATTCAACTTTAAATGTTCAGAGAACTTGAAATTCTCTAGTAAATCATACTTGGAATTCTTAAGCCACACTTTTCCCAACAATACTACAGGATTAGAAATAAATGGGAAGAATTGTATTATTTTGTGGAGCTACATTTCATAGTAGAAAATATTGCAGTTAATTACCTGACCTAGACTGATGAACTCTGAGTTAGTTGCAATGATTATTATTCCATTATTCATTTTACAAACAAAATGGATACTTAGATTTTCTAAGATTTGTTCTTCTGTTTATTCACTTTTCAATAAGGGTAAAATGTAAGGATTTATCTATTTTTTATATGTTAAAATTGGATTCAGTAAATTTGTTTTTCATCCTGTTGGAAGCATAATCACAATTATTTATTAACAACATTGACATATTGACTATTTTACTGCTAAGTTTGTGTTTTGTATTAAGGCAACTTAATACTATGTTCTGTGCTTTACACACATTATCGTATTTAGTCCTTTCAATAAACCTATAAATTAGACATTATTACAGCAGGCATTTTTAGATGAGGAAATTAATATTCAGCAGGTTAACTAATTAACCAAAGTCTTAGAGTATTTGAAGCGAGAAGCCAG
The DNA here is from genome assembly GCF_963259705.1 of Myotis daubentonii. Taxonomy (NCBI): domain Eukaryota; kingdom Metazoa; phylum Chordata; class Mammalia; order Chiroptera; family Vespertilionidae; genus Myotis; species Myotis daubentonii. The sequence continues at coordinate 217,201,648 of NC_081840.1, forward strand.
GTTCAAACACAGACCTCACGCCAGAGCCGTGATTCTTACTAAATTATCAAAATGTCTAACAATACATGTTTAACCTTATTTTCTCTTAGGATGACTTAAGGTTGAATAACATTTATTGTATGTTTTTCTATAAAAAGAATAATGAAAAATATAAGAGTACAAAATAGCAGAAAGAGAAATAAAATCACCCATTTCAATAATGCCTACATAAAGACATTACTGTATGTTGTTGATTTTTCTCTTAAATTTATTCAATATTTTCATAGCTGTGATCTTACTACTTGTGCTATTTTGCCTTCTCAATTTTATATAACAAGTATTTTTCATATTACTATGGCATCTTTTAAAATATATGAAAAGACTTTATAACACATTATTAAAAAGTAAGCATTTAACTATAGTTAGACATTTAAATTAGTTTAATGTGGTATCTATTATAAATGTGTTGGTCATAATAAGACACATTCTATTTTTTTAAAATTTTACTTGTTTTCTTAAGGGAAGTCTATAAAGGTATAGTTACCATTTCAAGTAACTACTAACACAGTTAATGTTCATTTTGCATAATGCCAAAATCTTTTACAAAGGCTTCTACAAATTAGCCCCATATAAATGCATGGATGTACACAATTTACTATGTCACTAGAGTGCATAACAAAAAACTCTGTAAGGTGCTCTAGGTGAAAGCCACATCTTATAACTACCTACCCCATCCCCCTTAAAAATGCTAATAAAACAGCTGGGCTCAGTGGTTGAGCATGGACCTATGAACCATCAATTCCAGGTCTGGGCATATCTGGCTTGGTCCCCAGGATGAGGTGTTCAGGAGGCAGCCAATCAATGATTCTCTCTCATCATTGATATTTCTACCTCTCTCTCTTCCTCTTCCCTTCCTCTCTGAAATCAATAAAAATATATAAAGACATCAGAGGGGTGAGGGCATGAGCAGGGGTGGGGGGCTAAAGGGGGATAAGAACACATATGTAATATCTAAATCAATAAAGAAAATTTTTTTAAAACAAAATATATATATTTAAAAAATGCTAGTAAAACAGAAGGGGGAGTAAATTGATTCTTATATTTTAAGACTAGAGGCCCAGTGCATGAAATTCATGCACTGGGGTGGAGGGGGATGTCCGTCAGCCCAGCCAGAAACTTCTCCAATCTGGAACTGCTGGCTCCCAACCGCTCACCTGCCTGCCTGCCTGACTGCCCCTAACCGCTTCTGCCTGCCAGCTGATCATCCCCTAACCACTCCCCTGCCAGCCTGATTGACACCTAACTGCTCCCCTGCCAGCCTAATTGCTCCCAACTGCCCTTCCCTGCTAGCCCTGTTGCCCCCAACTGCCCTCCCCTGATGGCCTGATCACCCACAACTGCTCTCCCTGCCGGCCATGTTGTAACCACATGGGGGCGGCCATCTTGTATGAGGGTGTGATGGTCAATTTGCATATTACCTCTTTATTATATAGGAAAAGAGGGAAATCTTTCCAAAGTGTCAATAAAAGTTAAAGAAGATACACAAGCATCCTTCCAAATATTTCCTCACATCTTTAAGTTACTCCATCTCCTTTCTGTAAATTCAATATTCCACTGAACCTTAACTAATAGAGAAACAAATTAGATACAGTTTAAAATGTGGTGTGTTGGGGGAAATTATTTAAATATGAGCTTTTCTTATTAGTAGTGGCAGACTAAGCAAGGTTCACAACATTATCAGCAGAGTTAGCTGATTTAATTTCCATATAATGTTTTCAAGATATCTCTTCCTTAAAAGTTGTTGAGCAGGCACTAAGAATTCTAAATAAATAGAGCTTCTAAAGAAAATGTAATTACCAGTGTGTACAGAGCCAGGGAAGTCCCATGGACATGATAAGTTTGGTAACCAAGAGAGAAAGCATTAATGAACATAATCATGAAAATGTTATTAGCTGGAGCATTTAAAACAAAACAATTAAGAGACTTTCATTTCATTAAGCAACCAATATCACTCAATATCATTCTGAGGCTTTAAAGTAAAGAGGTTCTCTCTTTAGCCTCAATTTAAATGAAAAGCTACAAATGATCTGAAAGTGTGAATAGTTTTAACATGCAATTTCACTTACAGGAATCAATACTAAAAAAATTGAACTGAACTGAGAAAAAAGATTTATGCTCAATGATATTAATCACAGCATTGTTCGTTAGAAAAAAAGTAAAATCTCCAAAATTAAAGTAGAATTATGTAATAAATAACACTTAAGGAAATTGGGGTGAATATATACAATGGACCAATGTGAGACATTTAAAATTTGATTGCAATGATTTGGGGAAATGCTAGTGAATATTCAACAATAATGGTAGTTTAAAAATATTTACATTCTAGAGTCAACAAAACAACATGAAAACCCACTGCATGGGAAAACATATTTGCCAATGTCATATCTGATAAGGGCCTAATCTCCAAAATTTATAGGGACCTCATACAACTTAACAAAAGGAAAATAAACAACCCAATCAAAAAATGGGCAAATGATCTAAATAGACACATTTCAAAAGAGGACATTCAGAAAGCCAAGAGACATATGAAAACATGCTCAAAGTCACTAGTCATCTGAGAGATGCAAATCAAAACAACAATGAGGTACCATCTCACACATGTCAGACTGGCTATCATCAACAAATCAACAAATGACAAGTGCTGGAGAGGATGTGGAGAAAAAGGAACACTCGTGCACTGCTGGTAGAGTCTTTCCACTGTTTTAAAATGTACATAGCATAGAAAAATTAAGGGGCTTTCCCATTGGTCAGTGGCTAGGTAGTCAACACACTACCGCTGTTGATATTAACAAAAGAGCTGCCTAAATACAGTTATTTGGCAATTTCCTCCATTCTTTGAGTTACTCCATCTCTTCAAAAATTGCTCCAAATTAAAAACAAAAAAAATTACATTGCAGAAAAAAATGTCTTAATCCCATTTGACTAAAAAAAAAAGTAATGATAAATCTATAGTACAGAGTAGAGACAAGATAATGAACAGGAAGTGGAAAAATTCACAGCAAACTAAAAAACTATTAATTTTAATGTGAAAAAGAGAAAGTATAGAGAGGAGCTAAGGTCTTTCATGTTTTACTTTGTACACATCTCTAAATCTTGAACCTTTTGTAATAAAACTAATGAAAATACAAACAACAAAAATTAAAGAAAATAGAAAATTGTAGCAACATTTATATGTCTATTTTTAAAAGGGGATAGATATTAAGGTAATGTTAATGTTTTTCTTTTTGTCTGTGTGCCTATGTAACAATTTTTTTTCCTTATAGAAACTATCAAATTGAATGTTATTTTCGGTCTCAATGGTCAAAAGATGCTTGAAAATGCATTTTTATTGTTGAAATATTCTGAGTGTCATACTAAAATTTTAGGCTTAATTTATGTCTTAATAACACTTTCTAGAGTTATTTGTTGATCATTAAAATGTCACTGAAAAACTCTTTAATAAATTACTGTAGCAAGTAGCTTCCTAATGTTCTGATTGGCCTGCGATTCTCAGCAATCTCATCTGTCCTTTTTGCAAGATATATGTAGAGGCTGGGATTTGTCATATTCTATTTTGTTTATTCAGGCTCTGGGAGGTAATCCCAATTGGAAATTTATCAAAGATATCCGTATGGCAATAAAGATAATCCTTCAGCATCTAGATTAGTTCTCTGTTTTATACCACTAATGAATACTCCAGAGAAATATGGGTAATTTTCCAGAACAAATTACCCTGACAGCACAGGCACTTATAATGTTCATTTTACTGGACACCTACGATGCAGAATAAATTTAAATACAGTTTAATCGACCCTTCCAGGCCTGGTGGAGATTAAACGGCTAAGAAATAAATATAATGGTAATTAACTTAAATTGATGCTAAGATGGTTTTTACATAAGTACTGACAAATACCACATTTGGGATCTTAATTTCGAGCAAATAGAGAATATGGAGTCAGGCAGCAACATCGTCCTACATATCACGTGTGTCACAATCGTTCAGAGGTGGCTTTTGCTGGCAAGGAAATCTGATTTTTAATTACTCTGTTGTTTCCAGCACATAATGGCCATGACTTGTTTAACAGGAGCACCAGGATCTAAGCTGCATTTCGCTTCCCTCCTGCCTTCGTTTCACTGCAGAATTGACAAAATGTAGCTCTCTGTCCTACTAATAGGGCAGCATGAAAACTAATTGGTATTCTCTGTTTTCAAATATTTGTATCCTCAAGCTTCTCTGCCTAAAAAAGCCAGACAGAGTCTCTTCATTATCTAATTATGCTATAATTATTGCATACTCAATTGCCAGGCCAGACTAATTCATTTATGTTGAGCATCAATATAAACTTGGGCCTCTGGAACAAGATTTAACCAACTTTTAAAAATTCTAATTTAGATCACAGTGTTGTCTCCTGGTGATTCAAGACATGAGTAATCTTTCTTTTTATTAAAATAAGAAAAATCTAAATAAATGTACTAAGGTAGCTTTTAAATCATTGCTGTTATTTTTGTTGAAATTGGCTTTTCCATGCAATCCCAATGAAAGATTATGTGAACTTGATGATCTTATAGTACATAAATGAGTATGTATTTGCTACCTGTCTCCTAATCTATTCTGGACCAAAACATTGATAGTCCTGAATCTCCATCAATAATAAAAAATGTTTGCAGGCCTGAACAATAAAGAGTAATGTTGTACATAATGATAGCATAAGCTCCTGTAATAAATATTATGAAATTAATACCAAAGGACCAGAGAAGTAAATGCTTATCTACATAGGGGAAACATAATACTCTAAGATAATAGCCTGCAGGGTAATATAGCACGTATGTTTAACATCTTCATGTGACTAAGAAAAAATTAAATTTCATCTGCAAGTAGGTTTAGTTTAACCAGGTAATAAAATTATTCCTGTGTTATTTTTAGTCACAAAAAGCTGAGTCATACATGTTAAGTGACAAATACAAGTAGTGATATTATCTTTCTCTTCACTTTGATTGATTATATACATTGCATTGTAAGGGGAAAAAATAACTGAAACCACTTAATGTAAGATAGGGGTATCTTCAAATTACAAAACTGTCCGGAAGGCTGTTGGGCTGACTAGTGGCCATTCTCCCATCAGATTCTTCCTCCAGGCTTCCTCTACACCGTGTCCTGGGCTGCAGGATGTAGACTTTCATGAGCTGCGTCATTCCCCATATCCCAACTCCTCAATCATCAATTTGATTTGGCCAACAGAGGTAGCAGCAGAAAACTGATGAGCTGGAGATGGAGGGTTAGAGGGAGAGTGGGAGAAAGGGAGAGGGAAAAGGAGGTGGAGGGAAGCACTAGAGGGAGACAGCTAGAGGGAGGAAGGAGAGAGAGAGGTATAGGGATGGGGAGAGGAGAAAATTGGACCCTTCCTCTTGCTGCCAGGCTGTTTTTTCCTATCAAGCTCCAACAGCTGCTGCTTAAGCCAGGTACTAGGTTCCACTCTTTTTTCCTGTCAGGCTGCTCCGTTGGGTGCACAGGTCAGAAAGGCATCCTGCATTTGTTGGTGCCGCGATGCTTCACCATCCCTAGCTGGATCCTTTCATCCTATCTCCATTTCAGTAAATAGACCTTACATTAAACTTCCATTATACTTTTTTCAATTAACATTTTGGGTATGTCCTGCTGACCGCTGCAGCTATTGTTTCAGAACCTTCCACAATACGGAGTGATTTTCAGATACCACGGGAGGAGTTTTTCCATCTATTCGGTTGCTATTGGGTAAACCAAACAGCGAATGAAAGGTCATTAAGGGACTAACTTATTCCCACTATAAGGAAGCAGGTTTAGTATTTTCTGTAGTAGCCAATAAAACCAACCAGACTATTTCATATAATTTCATCTACAATACAAAAAGGGCATAACTTTTTTCTGAGTTTCCCTATGTTTTAAAACAAATCATGTATATGCAATATTGAAACAACCCAGAAAATTATTAAAAAGTGAATGTTACCTCATTTAATATGAATTTTCACTAAATAGGTGACATGACATGGTTTCCTTGACATGCGTGTCATGTCTGAGGAATGGAAGAGGTACAGTGTTAAATACTGTTCAGGTTTTTTATTTTCTTTTAAACTAACAACAAATATAATATTCTGAATACTTTACATATATTGAATACTTTTCACCTCTTAAAACTCTATAAGGTAGGTTTTATTCTTCCTCCATTTTGTAGGCAAGGGCTTGGTCACAGAGAGATTAATTAATGTGCCCCAAATCATAGAGTGAGTGGTAGAGCTGTAAATATAATCAGAGTTAAAAGCAATTAAATTGGCCTCTGCAGGTATCCCTTCCCTTACTTCTTTTGATAAAAATAATAATCAAATTTCCTAAGAAATGTACCTTTTGAGGTAAAACTAAATTTATATGCCCTTTGGAAGTAAATTTTATATTATATTTAACCAATTATATTTTAATTGAAGTAATTTTTACTAGAATTTTATTTTAAGCTTCTCTTATTTGGTTTCATTATATGAGAGGAGAAACATAATATCAATGTACCGTGTCACAAAGATAAATGAAAGAGCAAATAAAGGAATCACATGACACCTAAGAAATAGCTACATCACTGGCATTCCTAACTCATCCTCTTCGTTGCTGCCTTTGTTGACAGATGTATCAAATATTCATAAAATGAATGGAGTATAAATGGTACTATCCTTGTGCTGGTGTTATTAAGAGAAAAATACACATGTTTTTGCTGGCTCTCATGGACATATCATGAGGGAGATAAACATGAACACATTAATCACATATGTGATTATTATCAGAATAAAGAGATTTAAGATGAAACAAAGGTAATATTTCAAATTAAGTATATGAAGAGTTAAACCTAGGTCTTATCTAGACAGGAATGGGGTTGATGGAGAAAAAAAAAATATTCTAAGGACAAGGTAAACTAGTAGAAAGGAATGCATGGAGGGAAGGGGAATTCAGGTTTTTTTTTTGAGAAGTAAAAATTCATCATTAGTTCTGGAATTCAGAACATTCTAGATCAGGGGTGGGCAAACTTTTTGACTCGAGGGCCACAATGGGTTCTTAAACTGGACCGGAGGGCTGGAACAAAAGCATGGATGCAGTGTTTGTGTGAACTAATATAAATTCAAAGTAAACATCATTACATAAAAGGGTATGGTCTTTTTTTTTTTTTTTTTTTTTTTTTTTTTTTTTTTTTTTTTTTTTTTTTTTAGTTTTATTAATTTCAAACGGGCCAGATCCGGCCTGCGGGCCTTAGTTTGCCCACGGCTGTTCTAGATAGTGAGGCCTAGCTCCTACTTTCTTTTTTGAAATAAAGTAGATTGTTTTCTATTTTCAGTTTAGGAGATAGAATTTTTAAGGAACTCTCCTTCAAATTTCTAATGTCAAGGGCATAGTTCCAGCCTGTGTATTTTTGTTTTTCATATTCTCCCATTCTGCAGGGAGAAAGACCAAGGTCACTTAATGAAGTTGAAACAACATGGCAAATTTACCTTGAAAACACTCTATGCAGAAAGTGTCTCAATAATTGCTCCTAAGGGATTTCATCCATGGAAAACAACAGTAATAATTGGAGAACAGGATACATTTTTACATGAAATTATAATAGAGTTATGAGAGCTTTAATTTAATCAGTATCTATTAGGCATTTTGAATACATTATAGGTAATCCTTAGAGATCCCTATAGTATCGGCACTTTTATCCACGTTTTACAAATGAGAAACAAAAAATCACATGACCTGCCCTAGTTTTACACTTTTACATAGCAGTGCTAGTATTATAAACATGGTTAGTTTGACTCCAAAGTTCTTGTTCTTTCTACTCTACCTCTCAGATGAAAAATTAATCTTAAAGCAAAGTTTAGTATTAACATGAGAAAGTACAAAGAAGGTGAGAATTGTGGATTAAAGATAGATAATATATAGAAATGTATCATATTTAGAATAAACTCTATATTCTTTCATTCATTGGATTTTTAAATTTTTAAGATTTACTGTTTTGAGGAGGTGTTTCTTATAAAAATAGGTAAATGCATTTTTTCTATAATGAGCTGGTGGGGTGGGATTCACTGCAATGTAGGAAATGGGGAAACAAGAATATACATCCACCTTCAGTTTCAGACAATGATGTTCCTCACAACCTGATTCTACATAGCCTGGACCACCTGCTTTGTGAGAATATTTTTGAGTTGTTAAAATTGTACTCAGTTTTATATCTTGTACTGTATGCTAAGTAAGTGTTTAAAGTGATATACAGACAGTATTCAAATCTAATACTGTTAAAAACCTAGAAACAGGCATTATAATCCCCATTTTACAAATGGGAAGTCTGAGGCTTAGCAATATTATACAACTTTCATTTAAGAATCCATTGAGAATATTTGTATGTGGTTATTACCTGCCAAGGGATATGCTAAATGCTTTACATCAATTCTCTCAATAAATCCAATAGTATTAGATAGGGATGATAAAAAGAGTGCTGGTGATGGTGATGGTGATGGTGATGGTCATGATGATGATGATGATGATGATGATGATAATCATGATGATGATGACCATAATAATATCCATTTTATAGATGAAGAATTTGTGTAAACACCTCCACCCACCACATTCTGCATACTGAACTTGATACTCTGAAGATCTCACTTTAAGAGTCAGAATTCCCAAAGTATCTCCTCAGAAATTTTTAAATTTATCACTTTTTAGTATGATGATATATTTTTCTCTACTCTGGTGACCATTCAAAGAATATAAGGAAGCGTCATATTCATCTTTATGGATTAAAAGACGACTCTAAGTACCAGGGCCCTAAGACCTGATTATCATCCATCTGTGGCAATTAAACTAATGGCCTTCATTATAAAAAGAAATGTTGCTTTTTTTAAAAAAGCTCATTTCATTGCTGAAGCTAATTTTTCCAGCTGTGATCATATGCTGACTGGGAAATTCATAAATGAAAATAATAATCTATGTATTGGTTTCATATCTGACACATTTGAGACTGCATGGGAAATTACTTCTTGTTTAGAATTATTTTAATGACCTTGGCCCTGAAATGTTCTTAGATGGTCAATTTGAGCAAGAGCTGATGACATTAAGTGAGAAACAAAAATTTAGATTGAGCATGAGAATGAGTAAACACAAATTTATAAATGGATTCTAAAGTATTTGGGATATTAAACCAAAATGTAATATAGGATGACAGACCAGAACTCCTGTGTTGTATCAACTTTTATGTGACCTTTATGTTTCATTTGTCCCAAACTCTACTTATCTCCTCCTTTTTCCTTTTCTCTATATGCATACACATAACAAAGGCTCAGTCTTCCGTATGCCCAAAGCACTGTGGATAACACATTTGCTCCCCCTCAACCAGTCCACTGCTCTTGCTTTTTACCACTGATTTCATAATATCATTTTTTAAAATGTATATTATGATAAAAGTAATAAAATTAAGCTGACTGTACACACAGGTTAAACCAATTAAATACAGAGCTTTACTAATAAAAATATGTATATATGATAACAAACATAAATAAGATGAACAAGTTAGTCCTGGATTTGAAGATGAATCAATGAATAAATTAGGAAGATATTAATTTTTCGCATCTATTTAACATATTAGAATAGCTATTCTCAATAAGGAACATGTATCTTCAAGGATTGATTAAAAAATTATGATCTGTAAAGAATTCAAATATGCCTTGCCTTTGCCATTCTCTATTGGAGACCACTGCTTCTACTGTTGGAAGCATGTCATGTGTTCAGAAAACAATACTTGGAGAGGTGAGGGAATTAGATGTGAAACTATGCAACCTAAATCATGTTTGGGAAAAAAAATTGTCATTGAAAGAAAAAAAGAAAAAAAGCATAGTTCATATGTCTTTTGGATATTGTTGCAGAAAATATTTTGAAATTGAAATGTAACAATGTGCATAAGGAATAGTAATAATTCCTACAGCATCTTCATTTCCATAGAGGACCAGAATAACAAATCCAATTACTATCACAAAGAACAGATCTCAGTTTTGAGGTGAATGAAAATGTTATAAATCTCATTGGGGGAAAAAATGGAGTTAATTTTTATATAGATTTACATTTGGTATATATGGGAATTCTGTTATACAGATTAATTTTAAATTATTTAAATAATATGTATCAATTTCTGGTTGCAAAATACTCAATAACAAGATCACTTTAAAAATCACAATGAAATACTATGCCACTATAAAAAAGAAGGGACTTTTACCATTTGCAACAGCATGGAACTGGAGAGCATTTTGCTAAGCAAAATAAGCCAGTTGGGAAAGATAAACATCACATGATCTCACTCATATGTGGGATATAATGATCAACATAATTTGATGAACAAGAATAGGTCCATAGACAAATGGTAGGGGATGGGGGTTAGAGAGCAACCAAAGGACTTGTATGCATGCATACTTGCATAAGCAATGGACACAGACACTAGGGCGGTGGGGGCTTGCCCAGGGAGGGAATGGCTGGGGGGCGGGGGCAGTCAATCGGGGGGGAAAAGGAGACATATGTACAACTTTAGACAATAAAAAAATCCATTTCTCAATATTATATCCTACTTTTTCTCTGTGCATATATTTTTTCTCAATATGCATTTTACTGATTCACCACCTCCAACATTACCATATTGCTCTTCCCCAAGTTTCTCCAAAAGAGGTTTCAAACTTCTAAATTTCTCCACCAAAAGTAGTTAACATTTACTTCTCCCTTCTACAACATATTAAATTCATAAAAATATCCTTTTAGTTATAACTTGAAATTACATTCAGAATTGAGTACCTTCCCAATATGTCCACTCCTACCACGATCCAAACAATGTCTGCTTAGGTTTGCATAACACATTTCTAAAGTGAGTTCCTCCCTAACAGTGGATTCTTCACACAGCACCAGAGTGCTCCTTCCAAAATGGAAGTCAGATTGTTTTGTTCCTTTGGCAAAAATCTGTCAAAAGCTTTTCATTTAATTCATGAAAGTTTATACGTAAACTTGTCTTTGGCTACCCACTTGACATTATTTCCTATTGCTTCAAGCCTTGTTCATTCAGCTAGACCCACACTGGTTATGATGATGATGATGTTGATGATGACGATGTTAATGATGGCCATGAGCATTAGCGCATCCTAAATGATTCAGAGCATTTGTATCTGCTGTTGTCTCTACCTGGAATGCTCCTCTCAACAGTGCCATGGCTCACTTCCCACTGCCTCCAATCATTGTTCATTTATTTTCTTTTCAATGATTCCTGAAGACCCACCATGCTTTGCAAAATACACAAGCACTAAGCAAATATGCCCTACCTAAATAGCTAAAAGTCAGCAATGCCAAGCCAGTAGCAAGCAGCATCTAAGGTAAAATTTCAAAAGGTATTCATTAGGAAAGAATGGCATAAATCATTAGCATTCCACAAATAACACAGGAATGAAGCTTCAACTAATGAAAGTGGCCCATATAATACACAAGGTTAAGTCTCTCTTGAAAAGGAAATGATAAGTCACCTGTAGAAGAAGAGAGTAATGATAAAATCAGCAATGGGCATCATTTTTATAGAACTTATTTCAATAAATTAGTTATTCCCATAAGGGCAAAACTAATGGACACAGTGAGAAAACCACAGAAAAAATTGTACTCCAGATAGTAGCCCTATCTATCCACAGAATTCTGACATTATTATAATTGAATACATCACTCTTTCAATTAAAAAGTGAGGTTTACAAAATTTAATAGTCTAAAGCTAGTTTTAGTTTTATTTGTCCCAACGTCTGGTATCCGAGTCTGTGTGACTCAAAAACAAATCTGTGAAATATCTTTAAAATATTTAATCCTCACCCAAGGATGTGTTGTTGTTTTGTATTTTAGAGAGAGAGAAAAGGAGAGGGAGAGAGAAACATTGATATGAGACATTGATTGGTTGCCTTCTGTATGCACCCTGATCAGGAATCAAACCTGAGACCTTTGAGTATATGGGACAATGCTCCAACCCACTGAGGAAACTGGCCAGGGTCATAAAAATATCCAAAGCCTTCTCTTCTACTGCAAAATTCCAATGGACAAACAAAAGCCAAACATCTATATTTCACTGAATTTTTTCACCAAATCTACTTACTTTCTGATTAGTATTTTTGGCTTCTGAGAAATACACTTGATGAATTTTGCATCTTGATGCTTAGCATGCAATTAAGACTAGAGATGGACTTTAATCCCCTTATAACACAAACCCACATTTTCATCACAATGGACAGCTGAGTGTCTATTATAGAGGATTTTTAATGGTTTCTTATGTAATGTCATGGTGATCATAGGTGCAGTAAAGTAATGTGGCTTCATATTGCAGGTGAGAAAATTAAGACTCACTAAGAATGATACACTTGCCTAAATCTCAACCAACTAGACTCAGACTCTCAACCCTGCAAGTTAGGAAACCAGCCTGGTTTTGTTAGCAAATATTTTTCAGGGATATGACATCTTCACAAAACTCTTAAGACTGAAGAAAATCAGAAATCTTAATTTATGAACTTCGAGGAAGCATCAGGATGTCAAGTGTACTGGGCATTTGCATCAGGCTATTCAGCATGTTTTCTCTTTGCAAGAAAAAGTATGTGGAAATTAAATTTATCAGATGGGTTATCAACGAACTCAGAATCCTAACCGCAGGAGGTATTTTTATGATTGAAATGTAAAAATGCTCAGTTCAAATAGCCTGATGTAGCTTTCTCACCCAGTAGACCTGATTGGCAGGCAGGTAGGCATGCCAACCCAGCAAACAGTACAGTTAGCGTAGCACTTGCCCTTGGGCATTTGGAGTTGTCCTTTTCTATTTCACCTACCTGGCTATTGCCTTCTGTTTAAACAACCTTTCTCCTAGTGAGATGAATATAACCACTGGTCAAAGTGCTAGTATGCCATCTATTCCTTCCACACTTCAACTATTCCCGAGTCACCTTGGTTGGAATTCCAACCAAGCTCTTTTGTTCTGTAACTATTTGGTTGTACATTTACTGACCATTCATTTGGCATCCTTTCATTCAAGAAGAGTTGTTGAGCATTTATTCTATGAAAATAAAAGAGACAGTCTTTGTCTTCATAAACTTCAAAGTATAAAAGATTAAATAGAAATTAAACATTATTAAAATCAGTTACTTTGAATAGATGAACACAAAAGTCCCTGGCACTATAGGAACAACAGGGAAGTTCTCTCAGAAGAAATTATTTACAAAATTGACATGAAGGAATGAGGGAAAATTCTTATCTTTGTATTATAGATGGTCTCACTTACTATGTATGGATTTATTGGTTTAATTAATTTTCATGGGGCATCTTTATTCATTTATCCATACATTCAGTTAAGACACCTAATATTTGCATCCCCATTAGATTAGACAAAATTAAGTCTTATTTGATCATGTATATCATAAAAATACAATATATATATAAAGTACCTATATAACATCTAGCATAAATGGCCTCTTAAAAAGCCATTATTAGTGGTATTCAGTTTAAAAATGGGAATTATTACTCAGTATAAGATCTTACTTGCCCTAATTCCTGTACAAAACAGTATTTCCTCAGCTCTCTCTCTCCACCCAGGATCTCATCATTTGTCCCCTGCAGGATAACTCTCAGGGCAACTTTCTAATCAAGAACATTGCTATCAAAATAATACTCTGCTTTCAAAAATGGGAGATTTGGAGAATGTCCTTAAAACTTCATCATCCTGATGCCTTGAACTTAAGAGCAAGTCTTTAAGTATTTCAATAATTAAAAGTTTTCTTGCGCTTTATTAACATTAAAGGCTTTTAAGGCATAAAAATTCATATTAGTGGTAATACTATTCTATTTCCCCAAGGAGTCCTAAGGGAAAACAGGGTATCCCTAAGGCAAGCTCACAGTCCTTTCCATCCAGCAGTGGCCTCATGATTCCAGCTTACACTACCAGCCCCTCACATCCTGAGCCACGCATCACTCTGGCTCCTCCAACCACTGAGCAAGTTGCAAGCAAGTCCAGGAACCCAGACATTCACAAGCTAGACTTATATGATTTGTGTCACAGTTGTCTGGTAATATGAAAAATATGCTTATGGCTGTTGAAATGAGAAGTAGAAGTAGACAGCAAGCATATGAATTGACATTTAATACTGGTCAATACAATTTAATACCTTAATGCTTAGGTAAAGTTTTCATTATAATTCAACCTAAACTATAAACTTTTAAGCTATGACAGAATTCCCGATTCCCCCCATAATCTTCTTGATATTTAAGACCCTCTACTCTTTGGCTATACTCCTCCTATTTCTCACTCTGAGCTGTCATAGCTTCTCAGCAGGTTTATATAACATACCCTTGATATTCATGAAGACATATTTGAAGGTCTTTGTGTATTTGCTTGAGCTCCAAATTCTCTTTCAAATCTTATTTCTACCTAGTGGCATATAAACTGCTCATATTACACGTTAAGCCTTTTCAAATTTCACTAACATTTCTAATTTGATGAGAAAATTTTGACCTAGCTGGGGCTTTTCTTAAAATACGTTAACTAGCAGAAACCGGTTTTGCTCAGTGGATAGTGCGTTGGCCTGTGGACTGAATGGTCCTGGGTTCGATTCCGGTCAAGGGCATGTACCTGGGTTGCAGGCACATCCCCAGTAGGAGATGTGCAGGAGGCGGCTGATCAATGTTTCTCTCCCATCGATGTTTCGAACTCTCTATCTCTCTCCCTTCCTCTCTGTAAAAAAGCAATAAAATATATTTTAAAAAATACCTTAACTAATTAGTGCTTCTTAATGTATAGAATGTACATGAAGGCCTTATTCCTTTCTAACATCATAGCCTTCAAAAATTTGACTCTCTTCTGATTCATTAAAACCAAACCTAAATATTGCCTTAAAAGAATCATTCTTTTAAACACCTCTTATTATTCATCTCCATTATTAAATTTTACTTTTGTTCTTACTTGTGAGTATATTTATTTGGTTGAACTTATTTTGAGAATGATACCAATACCTTCCTTTCCTTTTTTAATTTAAAGCCTTTATTGTTTTAAGTATTACATATGTCTCCTTTTTCCCCCCCAATTAACCTCTCTTCTTAAAAGAAATTTTTTTAGTATTGTGCCAAAAAATGATTATTGTAGGTGAAGCTGCTAAACTTATTCACTGATAAATGGCATGATCCTAAACACTGGGCACACACAAAATGAAAGTAAGTTTGTATCTCACACCATGTAACATTGAGGTCATTCAATGTATATAAAAGTATATTTTATATAGAGTACACATATTTAATGTATAATGTATACATATATAAATAGCTTTAATATTCATTTAATATTCATTTAATATTCATTTAATATATATATGTATATATGTATACACACACACACACACACACACACACACACACATATATATTTCCAACTGTAAGGGACTCTAAGGCTATCTGATATATTTTAGGTCCAGTTTAAGCAAGAGGTTTTTCATTACTCCAGAATGCACCTTTTTCTCTGAGAGCTCATAATACTTAATCTTCTCATTTCCCTGTGCATGTGTCTCATTTCTCTAATTTGGTAATATGCTCTTTAAAGACAGGGAACTACTGATTTCATTTTAAATTCCCCCATGATACACAGAACACTATAAGCACTTGATAAAACTCTTGCTAATTAGTATGTTTTCCTCCACAGAAGTAACAAACAGATTAAAACACACAAAGCAGACACATATATGAAGGAATAAAATGTAGATCCATTCCTTAAATCTTCATCTAAAGAATAAAGAGTACAGTTTTCCTTAAAGTTTGAAACAGCTTTGCCATTTATGATTAGTATGTAAACATGTAAATAAAACATTTGTTAAATTTACTGAAGTGAATTAACATTTTCTGCTAGAGGCCAGGAGGAAAAGGGAGGAAGCCTGAATAACCCCAAGAATGAATCACTACTAAGGCATTGCAGACATAGATTGTGTAGCACTGGAAAATCTCCCCTAAAGGAGAAATATTTATGGGTGATCATGGGAATATGGTGAAAACAGCAGAGGCAGCATGTGTTTTTATTTCTTCTTGGCTCTCCCATCAAATCAAAGGAAGGAGTCACTGTGCTAGAGGCTCAACTGGTGATTAAGACTTTGTGTTCATTTGACACAGATGTTTGTTAAAATTAGAGTGTTAAAAACAAAAACATGAATATACTTTCTGCTAAAAGTTAAAATATAATATCTCAGGTCTAATTTGGTGACCATTTGAAATCTCATTTCCCTTCCAACACACATGCACGCATGCACGCACACACACACACACACACACACACACACACACAAACACTCATCATATCCTATATAATAAAAGAGTAATATGCAAATTGACCCTAATGGTGGAACGACCAGAATGACTGGTCACTCTGATGCACACTGACCACCAGGGGGCATACACTCAACACAGGAGCTGCCCTGTGGTGGTCAGTGCGTTCCCACACGGGGAACTCCACTCACCCACAAGCCAGGCTGACAGCTGAGAGCGCAGTGGCGGTGGTGGGAGCCTCTCCCACCTCCTCGGCAGCATTAAGGATGTCCAATTGAAGCTCAGGCCTGCTTCTCCTGGGGAACGGGCCTAAGCCATCAATCAGAAATCCCCAAGGGCTTCTGGGCTACCAGAGGGATATCTGACTGCCAGCTTAGGCCCAATCCTCTGGGGAGCAGGCCTAACCTGGCAAGTGGACATCCCCTGAGGGGTCCTGGACTGCCAGAGGGCACAGGCCGAGCTAAGGGACCTCCCCCCAAGTGAACAATTTTGTGTGCACCAGGCCTCTAGTGTAGGTATACATACCATATTGGGCAAAAGTAGGTTTACAATTGTTCATATGGAAAATAATTCAAAAAGTAATAAATAATGCAACAAGAATAAACTATGTGTTTCATGTACTCATAACTATAAACCTACTTTTGCTCCATCCTATATATAAAGAGACATAGAGATGTAACCTACATAACCACATATCTGAACTATGAAATGGAATCCTGCATGTTAGTGTTCATTTATTTTTTTTTTACCTTTTGACCATTTTTCAGCTTAATGGCTTCTATTTCATTCTAACTGAAATAGTTCTTGGTGAGGTCTGTTCAATAAATAAGTTCAATGAATGTGTGGTTAAAACATGTTGGCTTGGTTGAGGGCTCTGCAGGCAGCTAAGTCAAATCATATTCTGTTCCCAGAAATCATTTCAATTCTCCCCATTCCTGGTTGGTTGCACACCTGGGTATAACAGAACTTCTTGCATCCACTTTGTTTGCAGAGATGTAGGCAGGGTGAGCAGATGCTGCAAAGCGTTTACCCCACCACACCCTCTGTGCCTTACTAGAGGGAGATTTGAGGCTGTTATTAATTTTAGAATTTTATTTTTAAAAATAAACAAGAAATTTTTCTCCCTTTATTCCTCCATTTAAAATGAGAATTAATCTTAAAAGTTCATTGTGGAGTCTTTGCTCATGGGATCTGACTAAAAATTAAATACTTCAATTGAAAGTTACAAATGTCACAAGAAATAATACATTTATATAATAGTTTGCAATTTATTTAACATAAATATATAAAAACTCATTTTAAAATAATTTAGTAATATGTATATTGATACATAGGACATCTAATAATAACTTATAGAAAAATCACGAAACTTCTGAAACCATTACCAGTTGGTTTATCTCCTTATAGCTTGAATTTTCACATAATAAAGAGAAATCAGTAATATATTAACTAAAGTATTTCAAACTAAAACATTCCATAAAATAAAGCTTACTATATGGATGCATATGTGATTTAATTTTATCAGGACAATTTTGCCACAACAATATTAAGGAGAGGTTATTTTTATCCATATTTTTCTTGCTATTTAATAACCTAATAATACCCACAGAGTGAAGCCCTTCAGCATTATTCTGCTTTCAAAAGAATCTGCAATTTGATCCCAACCAATATTACCAGCTTCACCTACCTTACTTCTCCTGAGACATTAACTATAACTCACAGATCAGGCTCTATGCAAGTCACCATAATCTCTCTGCTCTGTGATAATGTTATGCATTTTAAAATAATATTAAAATTAAATATTATTATATAAAATTATATAAAATATTATTATATAAAACTTAATATCATTTTTAAGAATAATATACTTTATGAAACTCAATATTATTTATTAAAAATAATAAATACAATTTTGATTTGTCAGGTTACTTCTGTCATCATTTAGAACCTGTATAATTTCCTCAAACTGTCTTCAAAATAAAACAATAATTAGATTTATAAATATTATGCTTTGCTTTGTAAAAAATATTTTCTAGAAAAAAATAAAAATATAAATCAACTGTTTTAGTAAAATGTAACTCATTTAATATTAGTTTCATTAAAAATACATATTTCTGATGAATCTGCAGGGTCTGCATTTTGTAACCTTTAGTCTGACTAGCTTTCACTTTCATCAGTATAACATTTCAGCCCTGGTGAAAAAAAGGGACTCATTACTTTTACAACGGTATGCTTTTCATTAATAAGTTTATTAGATATTCTGAAATAGGATAAAAGTAATAAGTGGAATGCTCATTATTGCTTAATGATCCTAATTATCTGAATATTCTTTTGGTGCAGCTCTATCAATACACTTATTGAAAACCTCAATTTACTGTTACCGTCACTCCACTTCTGCATGCTCATGTGAAAAGTCTTATTAAAACTAATTTGTTTTATGCACTGACAATCATGTTTAAAAGTCAGCAGGAAATATAAATTATCTAATTATTCCTATTGCGGAAGCAGCATGGAAGGGTTGATAGCTTTAGAGTAATGATTTGTGCAGCTCTGTATCACTGTTCAACACGACACGAGGGGCTTTGATGACTTGATTCAGATTTGAATCTGCTGTTCTTTCCTTTGTTCTGTAGAAGATTATTTATTCCTACATGCTCCGGAATGCACAAGATGACAGGTAGAAAATACAGGAGGAAAAAAATGAAGATAAATCATGGCATGGGCCTTCTTGTAGAAAGGCATCTGTTTTTGAAATAGATAAGGCTTATCAATCCGGAGTAATTATCAATGCCTTTTTAAAAATCAATGTCAACAAAGCCACTTTCTGTGTCAGAATTTCCCCTAATCGAATTTATTAGAAATGTTGGAGTACACAAAATAATGATCATCTCCTTAATTGAAACAGCCAGAAACCAAAAACCATACCTCTCTGACACAGACATCAGGGGAAAAAACTGCTCATTAAAAATCTGGGGAAGTGGATAAAAATTGATGTCATTCTCTGAAAAGTTGAAAACTCTATGTGGTACACAACTTTTTGAGACTTTTAATAAAGCACAGTTGACAGCGCAGCTGTTGCTTTGAAATGTAACATTATTTTCTGTGTTGTCTTAATGTTCGTATTTGATAATGAATAAAGAACACAGCCAACTTAAAACTCAGGATGTCCTTGGAGAACAGATAACGTTGAGTGACACACTGAGAGCAAATTAGAGGAAAGTAAATGTCACCATCACACTCCAGATGGTTTAGAACTTTCTCAATAGATCCATACCATTCCCACTGGGAACAGGGACTAAGATGGCCCATAGTTCCACCGAAGGACTTGGGCACAATCACATTTACATCTTTAAAAAAAACAGCATGTTTTAGTTTAGGCTCTTAAATACAGAAGAGGAAAGACTTTCTATTCATTGACTGTGAAATAGATCTTACTTGAGTATTGGCACACAGACGCAGGATACCTAAACTACATCACTCTGGCCTTGTCCCATCCACTACCCCTGCTCACAACAGAGTTAGCAGACCATGGAACCAAGATGTTATGCCCACTCAGATAATACATGCTTCTGTTCCTTATCCCAGATACCCAGGACCTTGCATTGTTCTGCCTAAGTGGCCATAAGCCTTCTTTCATGAATACAATGGGCATTTTTCTCAGCTCATTATCCCAAGGGTGCAGCATGTACCTGGTGGCCACATGCCTAAAGAGTAGCTAAGGGGTGATTGTTTCTCAGAGGTTATGGCTGGAGCTTGGATGTACGGACTGAATGGTGTACATGGGCACATGCAACACCATTCATAGTGTAGGAATTGAGAGTAGTAAGAGAAGGGAGGTGAAACTGTGAGCCCTAGGCAGGGCAAATACTCCTTGCATCACCAATTTCTGTGTAGAAATCTATCTAAATGTGCACCTGCATTTTGAGATGATACATATTTTCAAATAGCTCCTTACCTTGACTTACAACAGTGGTCAGCAAACTGCAGACCCTTGAGAGGGGCTCTTCCACAAAATACCACGTGCAGGCGCGCACGTACAGTGCGATTGAAACTTTGTGGCTATACTCAAGGGGCCAAAGAGCCGCATGTGGCTCACGAGCCGCAGTTTGCCGACCATTGACTTACAACTAAATAATTTAGACCTATGGTATGTAGGCCACATTTATAATCTTTCTCTAGGACCTGCAAATGTTTACATGAGACCTATTTAAGATACAGGATTTCTCCCCGACCACAATTTCAAAGACAATTCTCTTCATGATTAATGTGACCATTTAAGGCAAATCTTTATTTTTAATTACAAAAAGTCTTTATTTTTCTTCCTCTCTGTAACATTTACATTTTTGAAGATGGGTTCTGTTAGGAAACTTCAATTGGATCCATCATTTCCATTCTTCTTTCTTCATCAACCAAGTAATGATTAGGTTTTGAGAACTTTTCCTGTTTTGATTTCCTCTATTCTAGTTCTCTCAGAAAAATGAAAGGAGGAGGAGGAGAAGGAAGTTGAAGATGAAGAGAGAAGCAGTAGTGTAGTTACCTCTATAACTGTGAATACCTGCCTCTGTTTACTTCTAGCCTAAAAGGCTAATATAAGATATTATATTAATAACACATTACATAGCCACCAAGAATTTCTGATATGATGTATCACTGTGCTTCAAACTTACATATACTTATTCATCGAATGCTCACTACATTCAGGGCATTAGGCTACACTGTTTGAAGGAGATGAGTTTAAAATAATATATATCCTCAAAAAGTTTGCACCACTTCCCTATTTCATGCCAGCTCTATTTATCAACTTCCCTGCCTTTGTTTCATGATCTCAATATATAGCTCTTCCTCTCCCTTTACATCTACATCCAAACTAGTGTCAGAGTCTAACATCTCCTTTCTTGCATTTATTTTAGACATGTTCCTTTTTCTTCCTCTTCATCCAAAATACTACCTCAACATATTGTTATTGGAATAGCATTCTCTACCCTTTTTACATGTAAATAACATGATTACATTTTCTTTTTTTTTTTGTCAAACAGACTAAAAAAAAAGAATGTTCACTATTCCTCACTGCCCATTCCTGTCGGACCCCAGCTGTTCTCAGCTAAAGACAGACATGACCACCACAGGCAGACTTATCCGTCCAGTTAAAAAGCCAACTTCAATGGCTTACTTGTTTTGTTTTCCTTTGTTTTCTTTAGCATGCTTGTCCCTCCTTAGTTAAGCATACTGATTTGCTTAAATGCTCTCTTTTAAAATCTAAATCCAAAAGCTTTTTTATACTTATATTCATAATTATACTTTTACTTATATTTTTTACACTTATCATTTTCCTTACCATCAAGAGACAAACCTTACTACCTGGATGATTCTAGCAATCCTATTCAGGATGTTACACTTGTTTTAATTCCCACTCCTTAAGGTCTCAGCTTGCCTGCCAGGTTCCTGCTATGCTATTGGCGTGAATGACTGGAATTTTGGATTGTCTAATTTACTAATTTTCTAATTGTTTATTCTCGTTTCACTGCTTAAAATACAGATCACTTGACTGGAGCCATGATGCACTTTGTCACAGTTTGGGTTCTCTGGAAATTAAAGCTGAGAGGAGTGCGTGGTGCAAGATGTTTATTAGTGGCTAACATTTCTAAAAGGTTGGAAAGTAAAACAAAATATTTTAAAAGAAAAGTAAAACTTCTATGCAGTCCCAACAAAATCTCAATCAACTCAGTGGAAAGCCAATATAGCCAATTAGAGTTATCTTGCGGCAAAATGGAATAGATAAGATGCAATTTGGGTAACAATATGTTGAGGTAGTATTTTGGATGAAGAGGAAGTAAAATGAACAGAACCTGTCAACATAAATGCAAGAAAGGAAAATGAGTTCGACTTTGACTTTGTTTGTATCTCTGCTTCACTCAATCACCTGGTTCAGATTGTCCTTGGATGCACTACTTAGACTAATACAAAGAGTGTGATACCTGAAACCATTTAGAAAGATGAATCAGAATTTGGCAAATGGGAAAATATTTACAGAATTAGGAAAGAAGCTATGCAAACATGGCACAAAGAAGTCTGATGTGAGTTGAAAATAGAACTTTGTTTAATGTTGGTGATACATAATGTAGAATGATGCAGTATGATAGAGAAGATTAAAGAGTGAACAGAAGCTAAACCTGAGGACATGCAACACTGAGTTCTTTCTATGTGTTAGTTACTATTTTAAGTGCTTCACATACAGGGTGAGGCTAAAGTAGGTTTATAGTTGTGCATATGGAAATAAGTGAATAATTAATAAGCAATAGTACAAGAATAAACTGTTTTGTGTACTCACAACTGTAAACCCATTTTTGCCCCAGACTATATATTTATTTGGCAAAGTACTACAGGGATTATGAGATAATGTATGAAAATCAGTTATTATTGGATAAGAAAATCTCCAATAACACCTAATACTTATTAACAGCTTGGACCACTGGGTCGACTAAGTAAAAGAGCAGAAATATGAATACATAAAATAGTCTATCTTTATCATCATGAGTTTTGTAACTCACAACTTATAACTGAATCAAAAATTCTAACACTGCCTGATACTCAAGAAAATGATATTAAAAGTGTGGAGGTTAAAGAACACAACTGGATGTGTAACTTGTAAAATGTTCACATTAATAGATGTTATGTCACGTGCATATACTGGAATACTCATAGAAATGAATGCAAAAAAATTCAAAGACATGCATTAAAATACTATAGATATATCAATACGGAATATTTAAAATTTTAAAGAAAACCACAGGAAAGCAATGAATAAGAAAAACGAATCAGAACCAGAGGCATAAGACAGAAAACAAATGATAAAACAGCATACCATAGTGCTGACATTCAATGATTATCTTAAATGTCAACAGTGTAAATACATCAAAAGACAGAGATTGATTCCTATAATTAAAATAGGTAATTTTTTTCCATATACTATTTGACCAACTGTAACATCTGAGTAAAGAATCTATGATTATGAAAATAAAAATACCAAATATAGTTGATGTCTAGAAGTATATTGATAGATTTCATGATTCATTGAGAACAGCGTTTTGAGCATTTTACAGAAACACCACAAATGATCTCAAATGAATAAGCAAACTCTCTTTGTAAAAACATGCAACCTCAGAATTTATATGTATATTTGACATTCACTTTGATAAAACATCATTTCTTGGACTATACAGTGACTTAAGGCTCCTTTTTGTCATTGTCCAAAAAATAAAAAAAATAAAAACACACACATACACACAAAAAGAGATTGTGAGAGTAAATAACAAGTAAAAGGGAAGGCAACTTTGTGTTGCTTAAAAGAAACATTTCAAATTCAGTGACATAAATGGGTTGAAATTAAAATATGAGAAAAATACTCCATGCATACTCTATTATCCACAATAGTAGGATGACTATATTTAGTATTTGATGAAGTAACGCACAGTAAAGGAAATGACTAGAGAAAAAAAATAAAGAAACATTACTTAATGACAAAATGATCAATCATCTACCAGGAAAGTATAAAGACCCTAAATGTTACAGATCTAATAACAGAGCCTGAAAATAGAGGCAATAAAATCTGATAGATGTGGTGAAAAGAAAAAGAAACAAATCCACAGTTATGGCTGGAAATCTCAACACCCCATTCCTTACAACCGAAAGAACAAAAAAATCATCAAGAATGTTGAAGAACTACTAAAGGCAATCCACAAACTGGATCCAATTGATATGTATAAAATCATTTACCCAAAATAGCAGAATATGTCTTTTTTTTCTTTTCTAAGTACTCATGAAACATTCCCTAAGATAAACCATATCCTGGACCATTAAACAAATTTAAAAGAATTGAAATCATAACAGAGTGTGTTCTCTGACCATATGGGACCAAAGTAAAAGCCACTAAGAAAAAGAGAGCAGGAATATTTCTGAACAGGTGGAAATTAAACACACATCAAAATAATCCTTGGGTAAAGAAGAAGTCTAAAAGGAAATAAAAATACATAGTATTGAAATTCAACTGGAAACATATGTATCAAATATGTGGAATGCAGCTAAATTAGTTCTCAGAAGGAAATCAGGAAATTTATAGCACTTATACTAGAACTGAAGAAGATTCAAATCAATAACCCAAGTTAACATCCAAAAAAACTAGCAAAAAATGAAACTAAAACAAACAGAGTAAAGGAAATAATAAAGATAAGGGCAGAAATAAATATAATAAAAAGTAGTAAACAAACAAACCAGCAAAACCAATTAAAAGCCGTTTTCTGAAAAAAAAAATCAATAAAATTGATAAAACTATAGGAAGACTGACAAAAACATTGAAGAGTAGAGAATATACTAATATACAAATCACCAACTTCAGAAATTATATAAGGGATATAACTACAGGTCCTGGAGCCATTAGAATAATAATAAGGTAATACTAAAAACACATGTATGTTAACAAATTCAACAACTTGGAAACAAATTGCTTAAAATTGACAAACTCCCCAAGCTCAGTCAAGATGAAATAGTTAGCCTGAATATTCCTATAACTATCAAAATAATTGCATATTTATTTTAAAAATTCCAGTATAACAAATCTCCAAATTAAGATGGTTTTACTGAAGAACCTTATGATTAAAGAAAAATTAACACCAATTCTGCACAATCTCTTCTAAAAAATAGAAGAGGAGAAATTTTCCAATTGATTTTAAAAAACTACATTTATACTGACAGCAAAAGCAGTAAAAAAAAGTACAAAAACAAACAAAGCACAAGTATAGAGCAATATCAAGAAATTAGACATAAAATTTGTCAACATAATACTGAAAATATAATTCAGCAATATATAAATGAATTGTACACCATGACACACTGGGGTTTATTTCTAGAAATGCAAATATGATTCAGTATTTGAAAATCAGTCTATTCAATACATATCAACAAGCTAAAGAACAAAAATAATATAATCCCATGAATTGATTCAATAAAATAATTTAACAAAATTCAATACCCATTATGACAAATATTCTCAAGCATGATTTATTATATAGAATTTTTTAACTTAATAGAGATTATCTACAAATAATGTACAGCTAATATTATACTTCATGATAAAAGATTGAATGTTTTACCTCTAAGATCAAGGCAAGGATGTTTGTTCTCACTACTCTTATTTGCATAATACTGAAGTTTTTGCCACTGCAATGAGGCAAGAAGAGGAAGTGGAAGACATAGTGATTAGAAAAGGAGTAAGTAAACCACTCTGTTTGCAGATGGCATTATGATATAAATAAAAACCCAAAGAAATCTAAAACAAGTCAACCAACCAACCCAAAATTCCTAAAATAATAGAGTTTGCAGGATAAAATCAACACTAAAATGTATTTCATTTCTAATTAGTAACAATGAATATGTGAAAACCAAAATTAAAACATAAAACAATTTACAATCACTCTAAAGAAAATAAAATAGGTATGTCCATAATAAAACATGTATGCTGAAAATTAGAATATGCCAGTGAAATAAATCAAAGAAAACCTAAATAAACAGAAAGATATAGTGTAGTCATGAATGGGAAAACCCAACATAAAAAAAGATGATCTGGAAACTGGTCTATGATTTAAAATGATGCTTATCAATATCCCAGACAGAACATGTTGTAGACATATAAAGCTTATTCTGAAATTTACAGGGAGAGGTACAGTAATATCTAAAACCATCTTGACAAAGAAGAATGAAGTGGAAGAAATTAATCTATCCAATCTGAAGTCTTTCTAGAGAGCTACAGTAATCAAGAGAATATTGTGTTGCCCAAGGAACAGAATCATATATTAATGAAAGAAAATAGGGAACCCACAGAAATATAAAAAATAGATTGTTGAAAGATGTGAAAAGCAAATCAAAGAAGAGACAGATTGTTCATCATATGATGCTGGAGTGATTGGACACACATAGACTAAAAATGTTGACTTAAATATCACACCTTATCCAAAAGTCAACTCAAAGTGGATCAGACTTAAACTGAAATTATGAAGCTTTAAACTTTTATTTAAAAACATAGGAAATGAATTTTAAGATCTAGAGGTAGGCAAAAAATCATACAACAATTTGGATGAACTCCCAGGGAATATCTGAAGGAGAGAAGTGGATGTGACAAGAGCAAAAGAAATGATATTTGTGATGATGAAACTGTCTAGTACCTGTAGCAAACACATGAACCTACACATCTAACAAAATTGTATAGAACTAAATGCACACACAAATGTGTACAAGAAAGACTGAGAAAATAAAATAAGGATACATTGATGTATCGTATCAATTACAATACCTTTATTGTAGTAGTATACACGTTTCACAAAGTGTACATAAGTAAAGTGTATTATTTTTTTACTATTGTGTGTAAATCTACCATTATCTCAGTAAAATGTTCCTTTAAAAGTAAAGTAATTACAAGTTTCAACATGACTTCCATGAGCATTTTCATTACTATATGTCTGGATTTGAAGTTCTGACTAAGGAGTGATATGGTGTAATAACAAATAACTATTATTCCTTAGCCTTGGACTAGGAAACAAAGGAGTCATTTTAAAATTGAGGGAGTAGGTATAAATTAATGAAATAAGTTATCAGGCAACCATGTAAGACCTCTATCTCTGAAGTTTTCCAGAAGAGTCTTGAAAACTATCTCTTTTAAATGATTAATATCTCTTAACAGGTATAAAAAGGAATATTAATAATACAATATATAAATAGGTATTAAGAGACAAACTTTTTCATTGCTTAACTGTATACTGAATTAATAAAAGTTAAACATGTCTTTAATGCAGGCATTTACAGATACTAATGTTAATGTTCATTCTTAAGTCCTTAAGAGGGAAAGATAAAATATAAATCCTAAAGAATCAAGTGTGTATGAGTGTGTGTGTGTGTGTGTGTGTGTGTGTGTGTGTATGTGTGTGTGTGTGTGTTTACATGCAACATTATTTTGGATTTGGATTTTTTGGACTATAATTTTTAAGGGCTAGTTTATATCAGAACTGATCAGCATAATTTCTAAGGCAAATCTTACCATTATACTTAAACTATCCAAGAAATTGCCTTTATCTCTTGCCAGATACATAAAATAATTATAGTTGTTATTTGCTTGTACGTTTGTTTTATGATGAGCTTAAAAAATTAACATTTTCCTCCATTAAAAAAGCATGCACAAGAAATACTATAAATACATTTCAATTGATTTTTCTCAGTAAATAGATATTGTAATTAGTTGGCTTTCTGTCAGGATAATATGTAGGTCAACAATTAAATTCAAATGTAATCTTATTTTGATACAAAAAGGGGATGTCAGAGTACACTATTCTGAGGTATTATTTTTCTATTTCTGCTTGCTCTTATATTTTTATTTGAATTTGATAAGTCATGATATTAAAATGTCTTTGTGATGTGGAGCAATTCACTAAAACCATGATTCCCAAAGGTCATCTTGTTCCAAGCACATTGTTATTTATTCTCATTTTACTGCAGGGATTTGACTTAGCATAATGCTGATCTGACTCTATTTTTGACTTTGAATTTTATTGTGGGCATGTGTCAGCTTATTTTTGAAATGGTGCTACATAAGTCCTCTCAAATATTCACCGTCCTCATCTGTGGTCTCTTTTTCAGGCAAGGCTTCCATTGAGAGCAATGGCCCTGACTTAGCCCTTTGGGTGCCTCACCAATCAGGATGCAAATTCCATTTCTGGGAATGAACTATTCATGCAAACATCCCCCCCATGAAGACAGCAAAGCTGAAGGCTCGTTAATATTCAGGCCTGATGCTGGAGAGAGGCTTCTCTTAAGTAAGCACATAAATCTAACCCGTTCTTATGAGCAGCTTCACCAGTGACCCAAGCCAAGCGCTCTCATGTGGTTCTCCCTTTTATGGGCTCAAAAGTTGCAATTTAGAGACAAAGTGTCCATTTTCCACTAAAGATCAACTATAGCATTTGTTTATTGATCCTGAACATTCAATCATCATACATATACAAGTTAACACTACTGATATGGTGTAGAACTTAGAGATAAATTTGTACATTGTGTTTAATGTTGAATTTTATTTTTCTCCCCAAAACAACTAATACATTTCTCATTAGGCTTCCTGAGAAACAGTCTCGGGATTTCCTATTCTGGAAGTTTCCTTCTGTATTGGTATATAAAGAAATTTCAAGGGAAAATCCTTTATTAAGCTTCATTATTTATTTTTCCTATTATTCCTCATTCTTCAGAACTCAATATTTACTAGCTTTTCTTTTTTAAAAATAATGTTGATGAATCAGAATGTTTATGCCTACATCTGATAAAAATGACTAGGTGAATTATCATCAAATTCTCATGGTATGCTTGGAGTAATCTAAGTTAATGTAGGTTCTTTTGGAATATGTACAAAATTTACTCAGGACTTTCTGGACAACACTTCCAACTATAGGTAATAGTCACCTGGATTAAAACCGAGATGCCATATGAGACCATGTGGCTTTGTATTGATGAAACAGGCCACACATCAAGGTGATTGCAAAGAAAGTGTTATATTAAATACAGTCTCAAATTGAAAGTAACAAGAGGTTCAATAACCTCAG
Source organism: Myotis daubentonii (assembly GCF_963259705.1). Classification (NCBI taxonomy): domain Eukaryota; kingdom Metazoa; phylum Chordata; class Mammalia; order Chiroptera; family Vespertilionidae; genus Myotis; species Myotis daubentonii. The sequence goes on from NC_081840.1 coordinate 217,230,637, forward strand.
GCATTGACTAGTCAATGAGTTTCCAGGCGAGTAACACTATAGTGACTGTTCCAGTATGAGTACCAGTAAGGTTTTATGAAATCATTCTCCCTAACAATTCCACAGAAGCCTGCACACACCTGTCACTTCTATTGGGTTACTGCATTCACCAACTCACTGCTATGGCTTTGATTTTTATTAGCCTTCATAATAATCCATGAGCAAAGCAGTCTATGTATTTTTACCCCCATCACCAAATGAAGAAATTTAAGTGATCTGTCATTGTCACACACCCAATAAAATCAGAGATGCAACCTCACATCATGTCTTACCCAGCATTTGCATTTAATAACTGCAACGTTTCTTCAGACCTTTTACTATGTAAAATATGTGTTTATAATAAACTTTAAGGTGAAAATATTTTTTCTCAAGCCTGATTAAGTATAAATTTAACAATTTTTGCCTCTGTAAATATTCTTTCTCCATCTTATCATTTAAATTAAAAGAGGACAGGGTTACTGGATTCTTTTAAAAGTGTTTGACAATTTTAGGTAGGCAGAAGTTCCAAGATGGGAAAATCTGAAGTATAGTTATATATAAAATCACCTATGAAGTGGAGGAGTGGCCATTCGACATTGATTTGATGAGAAAGATCAGGGACTTCAATGTAAAGTGGAAAATTAGAAGGAAGTGAGGCATTTAAAGCCACCTGAAAAATTCCAGGAGGAATAGAGAAGTGTTTAATGCCAGAGAGCAACTAACAGACCAACTGAAATATAAATAAATTATAACTGCAGTGTGCTGGCTGGCCATTTACCTACTGTTGGAAGGTGTTAAATTTCCCTTTAATTACATATGCCATCACTCTGTGATGGTGTGGCTAACAGGAGGCAAAGTGTGGTTCTACTCTGTTAGCTGTCACCTCATTAAATTCATCCAAAAAGGGATTCAGGCTCTCCTAGCCTATTGAGCCATTAGACATAGAGGAGACTGAAGAGAAGGCAAAGGAAAGAAGGAACTTGCTTTCCACGTTTTCTCTGCTGTTCCTGGCAGGATCCCCTAGGAGCAACACTTCATCCCAGGAGCAGCCATTTGCTAAAGCACCATCCAGTGCTGCCAACCTCCAGCACCTCTAAGCACCAGAACCAGCCACAGGACTTTCCCGCAGAGGTACTAGCAGCAAGTAGATAGCACTCTCCCGTCAGAGTCCTAAGCGCCAGGTGTGTAGGCTGTTCTCTTAATCCCAATCTCAACCCTTTCTTCTCCATCCCTAGACATGATCGCTGTTTCATGCAGTTATCTCTGAGTTACTCCATGTTCTCTCTATGTATTTAGGCCTCAAATGTCTGTATAACAAGTTCCCTGCATTAAATTACCTCTGCTGAAATAACTAAAATGGTTTTCATTTGCCTACTTGAATGCTGACAAAAACTGTGGGGAGCAGCTATAGGGTTAAGCCTTGGACTGACCTGTTGAAAAAGTCAAAACAAGGATATATGATGAAAAGGCAGTACAAATACAAAAATAAAATTCTGCCATATATATATATAAAAAAAATGTCCTCAACTGGTATTTCCCTTTTTCTGGGCATTTGTGAGTTATGCTTGTTCTTCCTTCAGACTGAAAATGTTTTCTCTTTTCTAAACATGTCAGTAAGAGAAATGGAATTTACAAATTAGGCCAATGCCACCTGTCTGGTTGTTGGTCTTAATCTTCTATTTGGATGTACAATAGTGCCAGCATACAGACTTTGAATGTTTGGAAATGGGGATCGTGTGGGGCTGATAGCTAATTGATATGTGTTTGCCTGTATTTCTATACCCTTGTGTCTTTAATCTTATTTTTATTAAACCACATATAATCTAAGTAGGTGTGCACTGGAAAAATTACATGCACAAAATTTGGGATATAAAAATAAACCTTATTGTACAGTGCAGTTTTTTTTTTTTACAAAGTTCTTTATTGTTATTTGTTGTTAATATTAAAATCATTGCTATAGTGATGCTAAATTGCACTAAAAGGTTCCAAAATTGAGTAAAATGCTCTTAGGTCATTAATTTTAGTCATATTCTGAAACATCAAGATTTCAACAATTTAAAAACTATTTGTTGGCATGGTAACATAAACTTAATTAAAACTGGAATAAAGTAATTAGCCTAAAACATATTGTACTACTGAGTGTTTGATTAGAATACTTTGGAAGAAATAGAGCATTTTTCACAATCAGTTTAGGTCTTTTTATCTAATGGAAGTGTTTAGGTGTTATAATAGACCTACACATGCACTAATGTGTGACATGAGTGCTTTCATGAGGACAGGATGGCTATGAAGAAGATTTCCATTAAATGAAATGCCAGTTTGCTTGCAGGGTTTCAGAGAACAGAACATTTTATGAATATTGCTTACTGTCTTCGCTTAACCATAGTCTCCGTATCCAGGAGATGAGGAAAAAACCACAGTGTGATCCTTCATTTCATCCTTTATTATTTCACCCCAATGGAGTAAGATTTGTGTCACATTAATAAGGGATATCACACCGTGATGAATGACAAAAATTAAATATGGGTTACAGTAGGATAGCTAAAATGTTTGCGATAATGACATAATCATTGCTGCATTTTATAACCAATGATTTTTGCAGCAATGAAGCACACCAGGGCATAGCTAGTATTCACTGAATGCATTTTATATTGTCTAAACCAGCCGTGGGCAAACTACGGCCCGCGGGCCGGATCTGGCCCGTTTGAAATGAATAAAACTAAAAAAAAAAAAAAAAAACAAAAAAAACACCGTACCCTTTTATGTAATGATGTTTACTTTGAATTTATATTAGTTCACACAGACACTCCATCCATGCTTTTGTTCCGGCCCTCCGGTCCAGTTTAAGAACCCACTGTGGCCCTCGAGTCAAAAAGTTTGCCCACCCCTGGAACAAACCAAAAGTTTGTTTTGTGCTTTTTTGCTGTCGTTCATTTTATCAACAGTGAGTGTTTACCATGTGGTAGGCTCGACCTTGGACAATTTAAACAGATCCATTGGAGATATGCTGCTGTCTGGACTCCACGTCCACTTCATCCATTCTTTCAGTAAAAATGTCATGCTCTCTGTGCTGTGAGGGGTCTGACTCCCACCCTAGCTCTAAGGCAGCGTGGTCTTTGTAATGTGTTTACGCGGCTGTGCTGAACTACACTTCCCAGAATTCTGGTGTGTTTTTGTTAGAGTGGACATGAGATTTGAAAGTCAGAAATGAAGCAGCAGCCACTCTGGAATCTATACATATTATTAACCTCCTGACTCACCTCTTCAGGTTGAAACAGCTTTGCGTGCAACTGCTCAAAAATGTGCTGGATTATTCTGTAGTTTTTCTGACTTCTGGGCCAGGTGTGTGTGTGTGTGTGTGTGTGTGTGTGTGTGTGTGTGTGTGTAGTGTATGGTGTATGGCATGTGTGTGTGTGTGGTGTGTGGTCTGTGGCATGTGTGTGGTGCATGGCATGTGTGTCTGTGGTGTGTCTGTGTTGTGTGTGTGTGTGTGGTATGTGGTATGTGTGTGTGGTGGTATTGTGTGTTGTATATGTGTAGGTGTGTAGTGTGTGCTATGTTGTGTGTGTGTGGTGTGCTGCATGTGGGTGTGTGTGGGTATGGTATGTGTTGTGTGTGTGTGTGGTGTGTGGTATGGGGTGTGTGTGTGGTTTGTGGTGTGTGTGTGTGTGTGTGTGTGTGTGTGTGTGTATGTGTCTGGGTGAGAAAGATCCCTGGCTTCTACATTATATCCACAGAACAAACATGTGTTTCATTGATCGGGCACACAAGTAAGCCCATTGTGAAAAGGTGCCCACCCTCCATGGCCAGACACCTCCCAAGCAGCAGAAGTAGAAGGTTGGGAGGCAGGTATTTGGGTGGGCCTGGGGTTGCCCCTTGCTTTCCTTTCTGTTCAGAGGCGCTGGGTATCTCACCCTTTCACGTCAATCACCACACCCTCCTCCTCTCACTTTCCTCATTTCCCCCGGAATTCCTCTCATTCCTATCAGGCTTCGCCACACACTCTAACTCTAATCCGAGGCAGCTTGCTCCCTGCTTTGCAAAATCCCACTCTGGAGTCTCTACCTCATTATCCTGCTCTCCCACTTGGCCAACCCAGAAGCCAGGAGAGCAGCGGACACCCACTCGGCCACCTCTAACCTCAGCTCTTCTCCCGACTTTCTAACGCGGCTTCAGCCTCTAGTTCAACTGCTGACCGGCCAAGGACCCACAGGAGAGCACAAACCACCGCCCAGGCCCGCGTTTCCTCTTTCGCCACAGAGCGCCCCGCTCAGCTCAGCTCCCCAAACAAGCGTATCAATCCAGCGGCGTGACTGAGCGTTTGGGGGTGTCCCTGTACTCAATCGGGGTCTCTGAGCATCTGACATACGGATTACCCCTCCCCACAGAGAGGCCCACGTCAACGCGGATGTCCCTTTCCCCAGCCCTTTCTTTGGCCTCCTGGCTGCTGGATAATCATTGGTGTGCAAACTGGCCCCTACAGGGAGGCGGCCTCTCCAGGCAGGCCCCAAGGTAGCAGGTGTAATGAGCAAGGGGACTAGCACAGGACGCTCATCTGGGCGCCACAAGGGTTCTGCACACCCGCCCGCCAACGCTGACACGTGTAAACGGAGGCCTTACCTGAGCTCAGTCCGTCTGCCGGCCAGATGGTCTCTGGGGCGCACTGCTCTCCCAAGGCTGCGTCCTTGCAAAGCGCTCCAGCGGCAGAGAAAGGGGACAGACGGATGTTCCAGCCACTGGAAGGCGGTGAGGAGCCTCGGATTCCTGAGACCTTGTTAGCAGATCAACCGGAAGTTCTGTCCTCTCCTTGCTCTCCTTCAGCAAAACACCTGAGGCAAATAGGACACAGGTGTCAGTCTGGCCTGGACTTCCGGTTTGTATTTGTGTGTTCTAGCCTGCGGTGCACCTACGTTCTTACCTTCTCCTCTGCTTAGCCCATCATCGAAAACGACTTGACCGAGACTGCTGAATTCACTCCAACAATTGTGCAAGGCCAGATTCCTAATCCTTGATATATTAACCTGTTGATAAGGCAGTTATGATTCTCTGGTTGAACCCTCTCTGGTATAGAAGAACATGGAACCCAGGCAACAGCCAATAAGCCCAGTCCACTTTGCTAGTCTTGCAATTTACTAATTTAATCAGGGCTTGATTCAATTCACTCAGTTTCATTCCAATAGCTCATGCATTAATTAATGCTCTTTTACATTCTATACGGAGATTTTCTATTATTGCAACCGAAAGATTCCCCAGTGGTGTAATAACTCATTTAATATATTCCACAATTTCTCAAGGTGTTATTATTATGCCCATTACAATCATGAAACATGTAGTAACTGAGGCTTGGATAAAGTAAGTAACTTATACAAGGTCACATATGGTTCTAGTTTGAGTTTGATTTCAACACAAGTCCATTTAATCCCAAAGCCATTTGTGTTTTGCATGATTAATGAAGAGATAGGCAAGTAATTATCAAAGTGATCCATCGCTTTCTTGAAGATCTTCTACAAATAAAATGGTAGCCATAATTTAAATATAATTTGGAGACGTATTGGGGACCTTTAAGAAGCAATGGTGTTCTACAGCATATTGCCTCCTTCTGTGACAGGCTCTTGGATTGCATTAAGCAATTATTAGTTTGAAGACGGGGATTCTGGCCAGGTTTTCTGATTTGAGATTGGCCTTTTTTCCCTCTCTGCCTCACAGGCTATTGATCCGATGAAGGGGAAATGGTTTATTTTAGCTTTCAGCAGATTAAGTGAATTGACCAGTTATTTATTGGCACCAGAGAGCAACACCTCAGAGCCCCTTTTGTTCACATGGGTCTTACTTATAGAATGTGATTTGTTTTTATTTCCATAATGTTATGTGGACATTTAGTTTTATATTAAAATATCATTTACACATTTGTTACACCGTGGAGTCTATTTAAATTTGCATCAAATCTCATAATCTATGTAAAGTGCATCCCTGAGGACCTAAATGGAAGTAAGTAGAATGGTGCTTGTATGTATTTCACAATGAGTTTAAGACAAATGCTATAAACTTTTAGAAAAGGGTAGTCAGTATTATTTAATAAGTGTTACATAATTTCAAAGACCATTTTTTTCTGTCTTACAATGGAGACATAGTCACAGCTGGCATTTGAAAGCTATTATAGGTGAAAAGAAAATCAAGGCTCTGTCCTTTCTATTGATAGAAAAGAAAGAGAATAGGAGGGGAGGACAACAAAATAAACGTGAGCACAAATATCAGTGGCCCGTTCAACGTGTTCTCAGACTGTGGGTAGCATGGGACAGGAGTTGGCTGAAGGCACCTGCCCCTGCCTTGACTTTTCCAAACAAGTCTGATCCCCAAGATGTTTTGCTAGGGTCTCTGTTTAGTCTTTTAGACATGACCTTGCAGAAGCATGTGCTTTCTCAAGGATACTTACCCTCCTGATTGTATCTAGAGGTTAATTTTAGTTCAAGCTAGTGTAACAATAAAAGCCTAAGGAGGCAGGCAAACAGGGCTATTTGCTCCTAAAGCAAAACAGCCCCTTAGCCTCTCTTTCACAGCAATTTGTGTCAGAGTAATCTACTCATCCATCACTCAGGGTCTGCTGGTCAGACCCGGCATTAGATCACAGGGTCAGGTTGCTTAAGGAGGTTCCTCAGTTGAGTAGGGAGTAGCTGCAAAAACACCATTTGTGTTGAGTCTTAAAAACTTGATAGGAGCTAAGTAGGCAAATAAGAGAGATGACAGAAAAGAATTCCAAGTAGAAGAAATAACATATGCAAACATTCAAAGGTGTGAGAATACTATGGAATGAAGTGGGCAAATAATGTGACTGGGAAGGTATTTTAAAGTAAAAAGAGGAAACATATAATAGAGTGAAATCTATTTATGCAAAAGAAGGTGTTTGGGGCACTTTTTAGGTGGAAGTGGCATAATCAAGAGACCACCTAAGAGAAAGGAGAGGATGGGTTGGAGAGGAAGAAATCAGGAGGCCATTTGGGAGATTGTGGCAGTGGTACAGATCTAACTTGGTAAGAGACTTAAATAAGCCCTAGCTGTTTGATTCAGTGGATAGAGCACTGGCCTTCGGACTGAAGGTTCCCAGGTTTGATTCCAGTCAAGGGCACATGCCTGGGTTGTGGACTCCATCGCCAGTGGGGGAGTGCAGGAGGCAGCTAATTGATGATTCTCTCTCATCATTGATGTTTCTATCTCTCGCTCCCTTCTCCCTTCCTCTCTGAAACCAATAAAAATATATTCAATAAGCAAGGGAATTTACTTCAAGGCTTGTCTTAGGCAGTTGCCAGACAAGTAGATCTCAGCACCCACCCTCCAGAATCTTAAAAGTTTATATTGAGGCCTTTGCTTGGCTCATTTGCATGTGCCTTTCAGATGGTCTCAGTGACACATTACAATCTCAAGGCTGTGTCCTTGGGGCAGGTTCTGGTGTAAGGAAGGCAAATTTAATGCACATTCCTAGGACGAATGATTGCAGGTTTGTCTCTGATTGCCTAGGTCCAGCTCATGGATCAACCAGAGGTCACGTTGTCTGGATGACCTCCTCTAACATCAACCCATATATGTGGATTGAGAAAGAGAAGTCAGTGAACCAAGAGTACAGGTAATGAACATTTAGGATACTTCCTCTTTCATTTTATTTGTGCCTTCTGGGTGTGCTGATCTCATATATGCTACTCTTATTTTGTGGAGTGCTGCTGTGCATGCCCAGCTTTATAGACTGAAGAGTCAGACAATACCCTGGTTATGATGGGCAATTCCAGTCACATGTTAACTTGGTAGCTTACAGTGAAGCATTCGGTCTCCACTAACAAGCCAAACTCTCCGGAAAAGGAGAGTAGTAATCTTGAGAAGGTAACATAGCTTTGCTCAAAAATCCTAAGGGACTTCCTAATAATTCATCCATAAGGCCCAGTCAAAGACTCCATGCAGCATCCCTATATACAACTGACATGTCAGGCAACGTCAGATCTCTAATTCACAAGGCCCAAATGGTAGGTCGTTTTGCATGGCAGCCTGGATCTGTTGCAGAGATTTCTTTTGTTCTTAGGTTAATAAAAGGGAAAGATGATAAAGGTTGGAGTGGTCCAGGATATGATATAATCCTAAGGCAGGAGAATGGAGCCTGAGGATGGCCCTGTCAGCTGAAATAAAACTGCTTTGGTCACCTTTACTAACAGGCATAGAGAAAACTGCAGTTGCCATCTCAATGCCTGCATAGCAGGTGCCAAGGGATGAGTAGATTTGCTCTGGCAATTAAAGTGCAGCTGGAACAGTAGTTGTGGTTAGCCTCAACTGATTAAATGTGTAATAATCCATTCTCATTCCCCAAGATTAGTTGTCTTATTCACAGCCCAAATAATCGAATTGAATGGAGATTAATGGGAATCACCACCCTTTATCTTTCAGGTTAAGTATTCCTGTCATTAATCTTTGCATTCTCCTAAGGAATATAGTATTGCTTTTGGATTACTACTTTTGTTTGTAGAGATAGTTCCAGTGGCTTTCACATGGCTTTTCTTACAGTATTAGCTTCACTCTATAACTTAGGAAGCCTATAGCAATGCCAGTTGCTAAGGAAGTTTATTCAAATTTTGCATTCCAGAGTGAGAAATAATAATCATAAGGTGGGCTTGAGTATCCATTCGTTTCACCAATGGATTACCTGAGTAGAAAATCTGTTGATCATCTAAACTCCATTAGCCCCCTAATTTGAATGATGGATCAAAATGGTGTTGTCAGTCTCTGGTGATTAGTGTCAATTCACAGCCAGTGTCTAGTAATCAAATATTTGGAATATTTGCCTTTCTACTTTGTATGTGTATATTTAAAACACACACACACACACACACACACACAGATTTGACTTGAAATAATAAGGTTGTTGTCTTTGCATCTGATGGTTCATTATTCACAGGGAAGACAATTAGAGGAAAAACAAATTAATAAAAACTTGAGGACAGCAAGTGTTGACAAACTGTGGCAAAGCTCACAGGTGCTATCAGTAAAAAATACAATAAAAACAAAAACAAGGAAACAAACCCTTTTAGATTCAGAATTTATTACTTGTATAGAAAGTAAGAGTAACCGAAGTTGTCAGTTAACACCTAAACCAAAAGGGCCATATGACCAAACAACAGGGGTGTAGGGCACCAGGTTGCTGAAAAGACGGTGCCATGCTCTAGCTGAGCAGTGTTAAATTCTGCAGGTGCATTTTAAGAGTGGTGAAGCACAAAGCCTCCCTCTTTATTAGTATCTGAGTGGCAGTGAGAACCAGAAACTCCCCAGCAGGAAAGAGGAGGGTAGGAAATGACCTTGAAGCTGTTCCTCACAAGCTTTCCATGGTCTCATATTTTAGGATTATCACAGGATGTTTTGCCAAATCTGAGAGCAGCTGTAAGCCTTGCCCATCTGGCCTATGTGGAGACATGAAAACTTGCCAGGGCATTATAGTTGGGCTGTTGTACAGCACAGAGAAGCTGGAATTCACACGCCTGAGCCAAAAACCACAAGTATGAGCTGTGACTGGTAGGTCAGACTGAAACTTGTGTTATCCCTCTCGGCTTCCACCCTTGACAAAATAGGTGTTTTTCAGGAGAACCTGGATCCTTTGTCTCAGAGCTAAATACACAAAACAAGTCCAAGAGTCCAAGAAGCCTTTTGAAAGAGAATCCAGCAAAATGAGTAGGAGCTTGGCTTCTGCCTGGCTAACCAATCAGAGTAGCCAGCAAATAAATGACAAAGTGCGTACATTATAAAATTGTCTCTGCTGACCTTCTGAGTATAGAAAGAACAAAATGGCTGTGGCTTCTCTTTCACCTTGCAAAGCCTATCAACAGTATCTCTTGTGGTCAATCAATTTGAAATATACAGGAAAGGCTATTCTGGGAAACAGCCCAACTGAGCCAAATTGATATTCTATAAATCTACCTTTTTAGTTTTATAAGGGCTGCCATAACAAAGTACCATAAATTGTGTGGTTTACAATAGATATGTGTTTTCTCACAGTTCTGGAGGCTAGAAGTAAAAAATCAGGGTGTCAGCAGGGACTTGTTCCCTTTGAAACCTGTAGGGGAGAATTCTTCCTTGCTTCTCTCTAGCTTCTGATGTTGTCATCATTCCTTGGCATTCCTTGGCTTGCAGTAGCATCACTCCAGTTTCTGTCATCACATAGCATTCTTCCATGTCTCTCTCTTCATGTGGCGTTTGCTTATTTTTATAAGAATACTAGAGGTCCAGTGCACGAATTCGTGCACAGGTGGGGGGTCCCTTGGCCTGGCCAGTGACATAGGCTTATCAGGGGTCCAGCAAGCCAGGGGGAGGGGCCCCGGGAGGTTGGCCAGCTGGGGAGAGAGACCATAGAAGGTTGGCCAGCCGGTCCCCCCATTGGAGCTGATAAGGAGGGGGTGGGCAGGGGGGTAAGGGGCTGCGGGAATTTGGCTGTGAGAGCACACTGACCACCAAGGGGAAGCTCCTGCATTGATAATCTGCCCCCTGGTGGTCAGTGCACATCATAGCAACTGGTCAACCGGTCATTCCGGTCATTCCAGTCTGTTGGTTGTAAGGGTCGCTTAAGCTTTTAGATAGATAGATAGATGATAGATAGATAGATAGATAGATAGATAGATAGATAGATAGATGATAGATAGATAGATAGATATAGATATATAGATATACAGATATATAGATATATAGATATATAGATTGGTTTAGGTAGCACCCTGATAAGCTCATTTTAATGTGATTAAATCTGCAATAAGTATTTCAAAATAAAATCACTTTCACAGGTAACCTGGGTGTTCAGCTTCAATATATTTTAAGGGGATATAATTCAACCCATGATACAAATAGAGGCATTGAGCTTGAATCAGATGAGAGATTGGCTAAGTTTCATGAACAACTAGCCCAGCTCTCCAGGTCATCCACAATGCTGCATGATGCTGAGACCTGACACTGAATTATATCTCAAAGAGACTAACCAACTCTTTAATGGCAAGTACATTATGTATATTAAGCCCTTTCCATATGAGAAGGGCCATCAGATCATCCTCATAAGTT